>NC_071278.1:12543621-12875496 GCF_023375685.1 Ictalurus furcatus
ACATGTCACACAGCTCAATGATAAAGGATTGATAACCACTTATTTATGTATGCAAACCGAGACAATTTACTTCCACCCTGGGTCAACGTAATCCTCAGAGCCAATAAGCAAAGTCAATCATGGCCGATGATGGCAACAGGCCAGGGTTACACAGGCCACTACCTGCATTTATTGGAAGACACAAACTCGATTAGCTTGAATATGAGATTGTTTAGGACTCTTTATGGCCTTTTCTCTACAGTCTGTCACATGCTTTTCAAAACTTTGATTCTTTTAGTTGACTGTGTTTCTCAACTAAAAGAGAAAAAAAAAAAGACCGAAACTCTAGGATGAAGGGTTTTATGCCATTTATCTAGGGATGACCTTTTATTAGCTCATGTAAAGCACTTTTGAATGAAAAGTTCTAGAAAATGTGAAAAGGTCACATTCAGTATTTGACGCTGCCATGTTTCATAGTCTTAACCAAAGCCAACACCATAATACTCTAATGTAGAGAAAATGTGGATTGAAACCCTTAACAATAAATTTGACTGGCAGTGGAAATGTGTAACTCCACAGCAAAGCAAAGTCGTGGTTTATTTCTGACTTATTTGAGTGAAAATGTCTGTTGATCAATGCCTGACAGTTTATGATTGATGGATGGATCACCTTGTTGTTCTTAAAATTATTAGTGACATGTTTTATGAATTACTAAAGATTGAGTAAATTAATTCTGTAAACATTGTCACTGCTCTCAGATGACTGAACTTAACATGCTGCCAGGTAAATACTGCACATGAATAAATATGCATATGAATGATAAGCAAGGCCACATGGCATTGCCCCAAGCACACTGCTTAGTCCCAAGCTACACAAACATCAACACAGTTAACATGGCTCTGCTTTGGAAAACAACAGACACTAGATTTGTGTCCATTCTCAATGTTTCTGGACTGGGAAAAAAAAACTTAATTGAAGATAACTTGCTGTCACAAATGTTGACATATGCTTCTGTTCCCTTGCGCCAAAGGTGAAAGTTCATTGGCCTTAACGAAATGTGTTCGGTGAAACAGAAAGACAAATACATGGCTTCCTTGCAGATGGATTTTGGCTGCATACCATGGGCTGCTGCCTCCAGACCAACAAAGTCCCTGTGCTGGCATCAGGTTCCATATGGAGACGGCACAGAGGCAGGCTATCAAGTGCTGCCCACACAATCAAAATATAAACACTGCACACTTTAGAACTGCTCCTCGAATTTCACTGTAATTAAAATCCAAAACATGTCACCAGTAATTATAAGCACACAGACACTTTAAATTAATTTTTGTGACACAAAGAAAGGCATACTATAGTTGAAGAACACATGAATAAATGGGAAGTTACATCAATACCTAGAAATATAAGGATTTGATTATTGTGTTATGACCAGAAACAAACTGATCACTCCATGGTTTAAATAGTAAAATCTGCTCAGATGTGTCAATCTTTCAGAAAATTAATCTGAAAATGAAGAGAACAGAAATCAGAGCATAGACTAAAATACAATATTCCCACCTAAAATGTGAGCAATACACCTGACCCATTACACCAAATCACCACTAAAAGGTTATGATAGAACATTGTATCTGGATGAATACAACATTAATGGCTTTGTTTTCTTCTGCAAACAACACTCTGTCCTTAATGCTAGCACACTGTGACATAATTAACATATTCAATTCAGATTAATTGAATTAGACCATATGACCCATGCAAGCTGGGTACTGGGTATTTCTCCCCAAACATTGGCCATGATGCAGTTTGCCATTGATGTGATTCAATGTCAAACCTATTTCACCTGATTGGCAAATACAAATCACAAATCAGTAGTTCACAAATCAACTTCAGATAAGCCATACAGTTTGGTGTCAGACAGGAGCTAAACATAATTACTGAAGGGCAACCTCAGTCATCTCTAAAGCTCAAACTGACAGGGTATAATTGCTAGGGAAGCCTGAATTGATTGTAAAGGTATATTGTTTATCTTTTTACCTCAGACCCCACACAAAGCGCTGTGACTCATACAGCAGAGTGCAAAGAGTGAAATCTTTATCTAATAAGAACAGAGCAGTAGTTGCTGCAGATGTGAATACACTGCCTCCCCCAGGTGATTTTAGAGAAACACCAAATGATTCAGGCATCCTTAGTTTAAATGGAATTAGATCAGCATTGATTCACTTACTGAGACAGAATGGACATACAATCAGGACTATTATTAATTAATAAGTGTTATTTGCCATTGTTAGTATTGTTGTTAGTATTGTCACTTAACTGTAAAGAATGAAAAATAAAAAGCAGCACTGCTTCTTTGTTTTACCCTCCTAATTTCCAGTGGCAGTGTGAAACACCTGGATTCCACTTTGTGTGCATGTGCATGCACGTTGAGCTCGTCCATCAAGGTCATGCATTAACATAGTATATGATACAAAAATTTCCACAAATAACACCATCTCACAGCAACCATTTCATTTCTGAATATGATCTGGATCTATATGTGTAGCATGTTATGCATCTCAGAGCTATATAGCTACTAAATGTCCTATCATTCTTTTTGTGAATGTGCATACTTATACATTACAAGCATAATATAGTATGCACTTTTTTTTACTTCAGATGTTCCCTGCCAACTAGTTTACTACTGGAGCCTGTGGCTCATGTGTTGATAGCACTGAGTAGGACTCTCTTGACATACTGTACTATGCACTGTGTCTAAGTCTGTGAAATGATCTTTGGTATGAGCATAGTGAGCCATCTTCAGAGTAGGTGGCATGACTCTGTTATGGTAACGGTTATATCAACTAGATACTGTTGGCACTTGTGTTTCGGTGGGTGTCTTGTTCCTATTGTCCTAACTAATAAAAACGTAAAATTATCTTTGTTGCCTTCTCTTAGATTTGTTATCTAGTGGCAGTAAGAGCCTTTTTCCTGTTAAAAAGGCCCTCCTTCCAAGTAATTCAGAAGACTTAGAAGTTTACTTTGATACCATTTACTTTCTAACTTTTAAGTGGCCCTTTTAAAAGTATGAGTGTGATCATTATACCAGGGTAATAGGTTTCCCCTCTAATTATTTTTCTTTTGAAACAACATTGTCCAGCTTGAAGTGAAAACTTTCACTTCATTGAGTTCTGCGGGCTTCGATGGAAAACCAATTGATAATTCTGGGAGATTTTCAATACAGTTGGGAGGTAGTAGTTGATGTATGTTTGATGTAGTACTGAGGTGAAGTGCATATATTATGACTATGATGCATATTAAATGAAATACTGGTAGCGATCATTTCAGGCTAGGCTAGGCTAACTATGTTTTATAGATCTATGTCAAATTTCAGGATCTAATCAGTGGGTCTTGTTATATTCTAATTGATCTCTACTCTCAAATTGTATTGTGGATTATCAAAATGAATGTTGAAGTCTCCAATGATTACTGCTTTTCCTACAGAAACAACTAGGTTTGAGAAGTGTGCAAATGTCTGTAAGATTTCACAATAGTGTAATAAAATAGCCTGCAAATAGTAATTAGGGTAAATGACTAGACTTGGGCTTTTTTTGTGGATACATCTATTATTTTAATAAAAATAAAAGTACTTCAAATTAGTTTCCTGGACCTAATGTATCATTATAAATATTTGCAGTGCCTCTTCCTCAGCCAATTAGACAAGGGCAGTGTATAGTGCTGTATCCCAGAGAAGTAACCTCATTTAATGCTACATACTCATTTGATATACAGTAGTCACACCAGTAATTTCTAGTGAATTAATTACATTAAAGCTGTGGTCAGTTATAGTTTCATTTTAAGTCAGCATTTTAGACAGAATCAAATATATAGTGATCTTCAGAGGTGCTGGCGGCCCATTTGTTATGATCTCCTTCAATGTTAATTAGATTAATACAACAAATTTTTAACATTTGTTACATTGCTATACCGCATTGAGGTCGGGTTAGAGAGTACTATGGTATCTGACATTGCATTTGCTGAATTACACATCTCTGCAATGCTACTCTTACCTCTGACTGAAGAAGGGATACACCTTCATGGATATCTATCATACCCTATGTCTATCATACCCTACCTCTAATGCTATTATCTCTGCCAGAATGGCTACTTGTCTACACTTCTTGAAAGTATGATTAATAATGTTGGAACAAGAATAGCCAAACATTATGTTCTCAGCACATTGAATAGAGTTGAGTTTGGCCATGCCTAAATATTGACAGTTCTATTTACATTAATGTTACTTCATGGGCAGATCTGATGAGAATATTCTCCATTTGCTTTCTTTACACAAAAACATTCTTTGAAAATATGAAGCAGTGAGAAAAAGAAAAGGAAAAAGTGAAGCAGCTGATAAGCAATATAAAACAAGCATGATAATTCTAGTCATGTAAAAACTGAGACAGAAGGAGTCTGGTTTGGAACAGTGCCCCATCACATAGAGATCATCACCACAGATGTCTCCCTTACAGGCTGGATGCTGGTGTAGTGCCCCAGGGGTACTGGAGGAATGTAGCCCCCGGTGAAAAGGCCCTGAATCAGACCCTGATGGTCTTCGTTCTAGCTCTCAGATGTTACCACATGCCAGTCCATTCCAACAATGTTGTGATGAACAACTATAGCAATTATCAAGGTAGTATGAAGTTGAGTGGACCTCTCCACCTTACATAGTCTTGACCATTGACAAAGCAACCCATTACCAGATGTGGTTCTCCCTGGTGGAGACACCAATCTATGACTGTTCTCATGCTCTACAGGATCTAGCAAAAAAGTGAAAGAACCCAAAGACTTTGGTTCCCATTCTTGCTAGTTGTTGGAACACACTTGCCTTGCATACTCTGGTAATAAGCTAGCCTTGAATTAGTTGGTGGCCATATTACTCTGTATTGACCATGTGGCTGAATCTGGGATTTCTAACTTTGTGAATCAGTCTATTCTTGTGCTGCTGCTAATAAGCATCACGTTTTGTGATTCTACAAGATAAACATTGTAGTGGTGTGACTGCAGCAGTCATATCTGAACATCCCTCAGGGCAGTCCTAACATGTGTACTGTTCCTTATGACATTGTTATTATTGTTATATAGGTGTTTCGCACTACCCTTGACAGTTAGGAGAGGTTAAATAGAATAGTACATATGCATGTAACTAAGGATGTACCCCAGATAACTGCCACGGATGCTTCTTATTTGGAACCTGCACAGGCTAGGCAAGAGTTTCTAAGGGCATGATTGCTGTACAATGGTGGTAGGTATACACATCGTTACATGGCCTTGATGGAAGATCTCAACATATACCCTATATGAGTGAAATCTATTTTGTTCCTGTAAAATAGATGTCTTTTTAGTCCTATTATAGCAACACTCAAAGTTCCATTTGTGTACCTATGCATGTCATACCTTGTATTAGTTGCTGTCCTGCCATAGTAGTATACTGTATAAGCAGGGAAGGGAAATGCATTAGTACAAATGCAGGCACCATAAACAAACATTTACAAGTTTTTTATTTTGCATGTGGTATTCCAGAGAACAGATCTCTGAGCCTAAAAACAAAGGCACCACATGGCTGCTCAGTTTCTGGAGATGTACTGTAGTATATGTTTCATCCTTTGTCAGAAGAGTTTTATGGAAATGAGGAAACCTGCCACAGGGGAGTTGCAGTGAACAAGGCAGTAGATACAGTCAATCTATATTTGCTATTCATCAACTTTTTTGTCTTTTTTACTTTTAGTTATAGTTTTTTTTTTTTTCATTCCTGCCCTTCAGCTCTTATAATGATTTATACTGCATTCTCAGATTCACTCCTGTCTGGCTATATTTGCACTCCTCCTGCACCTCCTGAAAGACTGTGCAATGATGATGACTCACTAAGGCGCCTTAGTTTTACAAGTTTGAGGCACTTTTATTCAGCAAATAATGACCAAAAAGACACAATGACACTGTCTAAAATAAGACATAACACCTATTCGTACTTACATCATAAATTGTAGTGTGGTGGCATCTCTAAACTCTCATCTTTCACTTAAA
This sequence comes from Ictalurus furcatus, assembly GCF_023375685.1. Taxonomy (NCBI): domain Eukaryota; kingdom Metazoa; phylum Chordata; class Actinopteri; order Siluriformes; family Ictaluridae; genus Ictalurus; species Ictalurus furcatus. Next base: position 12,549,658 of record NC_071278.1, read on the forward strand.
TTAGGGTGATGTGGACTTTGACTTTCCACTAGTGAATAAGATCTAGAAAGCTGACATACCTACACACATACCATGCATTTATTCTTGTACTGCCACTGCCATCTGCTGCACATCACATATTCCAACACCATGACCCAAACTGCTGCCCTACACCTATAGCCTACAACAGCACCATGTAACACTCAGACACTCAGTTATTAGCCTATTGAGCAGCTAATAAGCCTGCATTCACTGAATATACAAAATACCTTTTTGTGCACACAAAAACAAACACTTACACACAAATGTAATTGATTAATTCTTGTAGCATTATTCAGGCAATACAAGGCACACTGGGCATGAACAAAATATTCTCTGTTGTTCTCATTTGTAGTGCAAGACTCCAATTTCTCTGTACACAAGCACAATAGTGCACACATACATTTTCACTAATGGCTTTGAAAGAGGAGGGTTCATGGGTTATCTGTTAGAATAAAATGTTTCATCCCAACACCTGATATGGCTCTGCTGTAAGCTCAATGCTGTATGTATATATATATATATATATATATATATATATATATATATATATATATATATATATATATATATATATGGAAATGAGAGTTAAACAAACTGTCAGGTTGCTTGGTTTCACTCTATGTCACTCAGAATAAAAATCATTCAACAGACTTTACATACTGCTTTTATGAAAGTTTAATATCTAAATGTACAATATCTCCTATATTTACACTCAACTCAATCAATACAAAACATGAGATCATGTGTTTAAGATTCTAAAGATCTCTACTACCAAGGGAGGTGAACTGGCTATAATGAGTTCAAGCACTGACATTTTCAACACAAATCAAACATTACTACTTATTTGAAATGGAAGGGATTCTGCCTTTGAACTTGCAAAGAAGGAATAGCTTTCGACTCATGACTCTCTTTTTAAAATAAAAGTCCCTACATGATGAGTGTAGCCAAAAACTACGCTCTCCCATATGTCCAACAATGATCTCAGTCATCTAACTGTGCCAGGAGGACAGCTCAGTCCATCTATCAAGCTACTTCGAATGTTAACTAAGGTCCCACAGTCAATAGTAAATTGTTATGAAATTTAGCTAGTTTTGCTGTCTTGGTTTGTGCCATCACTATGTCCACTCATGTTGATTTGATAGTTATAATATCAGAGTTAGCTTAGACATCAAAATGAACAAGATAGCACAAAAACTGCAAAAAAAATAAATAAATAAATAAATAAAATAAAATAAAATTAAAAAAAGTCACTGCTGCAGTCTGTTACAACAGTATACAGCAGAACAAAACATTGTTTTGCTACAGAACTGTCAAGAGCTTCAGGTGCATGTTGGAAAGTGTGTGTGTGCATTCAGGAGGTTTGACTGTCATGTCTTGCTGCATGACCCAGTTTCTCTTGAGATTCTTTTCATGGACAGTTCATGGTCATGGTCAACCTTTAGAATTTGCTGGTATAATTCAGAATTGTTCTATCAATGATGGCAAACTGCCCTGGCCCAGATGAAGCAAAACATACCCAAACCATGATACTACCACCACCATGTTTCACAGATGGAATAAGGTACTTGTGCTGGAATGCAGTGTTTTCCTTTCTCCAAACATAATGCTTCCCATTTAAAAAAAAAAAAATCTATTTTGGTGTCATGCGTCCACAAAACATTTTTCCAATAGCCTTCTGGCTGTTTGTCCATGTGATCTTTAGCAAATGGACTCATGAACATTAACATTAGCTGATGTGAAAGAGGCCTTTATTTGCTTAGAAGTTACCCTGGGTTCCTTTGTGACCGCGTGGACCATTACATGTCTTGCTCTTGGAGTGATCTTTGTTGGTCGACCACTCCTGGGGAGGGTGACAGTAGTCTTGAATGTCCTCCATTTGTACACAGTGTGTCTGACTGTGGATTGGTGGAGTTGAAACTCTTTAGAGAGTAACTTCACACAAAACTGCACCACACAAAATCTTCTATTTACTCCTCTCCACACCACTGACCATTGCTTTATCCAGTTTTCTATTTCTCTCCCCCTCACTGTCTCCTCCTTTAATCTAATTTTGTCACAATCTTCACTCCCTTTCCCCGACATACATGTCCTCCATTGTCACAATCTAACTTCCCTCTGATAGCCACCACTCCTCATTGGATTTAAACACCGCAACAGACATGCTGTTTACCAGTCTAACAACTTCTCTGGACAGCATCTGCCCCCAAAACTCCAGGCCAGCTCACACGTCAACCCCTAGCCCTTGGCTCTAGGAAGCTCTTTGTAACAACCAGACCAAGCTAAGGGCAGCTGAAAGGAAATGGCATAAATCAAACCATCCAACTGACCTAACCAATTACCGACATTTCTCTCCTTTTTTTCCCCAACAATATCTCTACCACTAAAGCCGCATACTACCAGGAGAAGATTGGCAGCTCTCCCAGCACCCATACTCTCTTCACAACCTTTTCCTCTCTTCTCTGCCCCCTCCTCCCCCTTCCCCTACCTCTCTCACTGCAGATGACTTCCCCACTTTCTTTTCCAATTAGGTTACATCAATCAGGATCCAGTTTTCCACCTCAGACACCTAGAGACAGGCTCCTCCTCCATATAAATCTTAACTGTCCTCCTTCTCCCCTCTCTCAAAGACTGATGTCTCAAAACTCCTCCTCCCTAGCCATCCTACAACCTGTCCTCTAGACCCTATCCATTCTCACCTTCTTAAGTCCATCTCTCCCACACTATTACCTGCACTCGCACACATCTTTAACACATCCCTCTCCAGTGGCACATTCCCTACCTCATTTATGCAGGCCTGGGTTACCCTGCTGCTTAAAAAAAACAACACTTAACCCTGTTGCTGTTTACAACTAGAGACCTGTCACTCTCTTCCCTTTTCTGTCCAAAACCCTTGAAAGAGCTGTTTATAATCAACTCTCCACTTTTCTCACACAGAACAACTTCCTGGACACCAAGCATGCTGGCTTCAAAAACAGTTGCTCCCCAGAGACTGCTCTTCTTTCTGTCACTGAAGCCTTACGACTAGCAAGATCAACCTGAAGATCATCTGTTCTCATCCTACAGTACTCAACCTCTCTGCTGCCTTTGACACTGTGAATAATCAGATCCTCCTGTCAACTCTCTCCTGTCAACTCTCTCCACTGGAATGGCTCTGCACTGGGTGGAATCCTATCTCTCAGGCAGATCCTTCAAGGTATCATGGACAGGAGGGGTATCTGAAACTCAGCAACTCAAAACTGGGGTTCCCCAGGGGTCAGTTCTGGGTCCACTGATCTTTTCTATTTAAAGGGTACTACAGTACATCTCTGGGGCTTGTGATTGAGTCTCATGGCTTCTCATATCACTGCTATGCTGATTACACCCAGCTTTATTTGTACTTCTAGCCTGAAGATTCACCCATCTCAGCATGCATCTCTGTCTGCCTTTCTGACATCTCAAACTAGATGAGGGAATGCCACCTTAAGCTCAACTTGGCAAAAACAGAGCTTCTCGTCATCCCTGCATGCCCCTCAATCAACCACAACATCACTGTACAGCTTGGCTCAACCACACTCAAACCAACCAGGACAGCCAGAAACCTTGGGGTGACTTTTGATGACCACTTAACCTTTACAGACCACAGAATGTAGCAGCATGCCTTGTTTTCAACCAATACAAAAGAACCCATATTACACCCCTCTTCATCTCCCTCCACTGGCTTCTTGTAATCGCCCGCATCAAATTGGTGATCACATACAAGACCCTGTCTGGAACAGCACCCCCCTATCTCAACAATCTCCTTGAAGTTTATGATCTCTCACGTAACCTGCGATCAGTTAACAACTGACGCCTGGTATTGCCTACACAGCGAGGCATGAGGTCCCTTTCCAGAACCTTCAAATGGATTGTCCCTCAGTGGTGGAATGAACGTCCAACCTCAATCCGGACAGCAGAATCTGTCACTATCTTCAAAAACAGCTAAAGACCCACCTCTTCAGTGAAAATTTAACTAACTCCTAACTTGTCCCCATCACAATTAAAAAAATAAACACATAAAAAACGTTCTGCACTTACACTGGCTCTTACACCTCTACTCTGCACACTTTGCTTCTCTGGAACTCAATTAAAAATCTTGTATGATAGCACTACTTGTACTGTAGCAACTGCTAAATGAATAAATGTAAATGTAGAGATTGTTTTGTAACCTTTTCCTCAGAAATCTCATTTGTTCGTGCCATTATACACTTCAACAAACGCGTTGTGAAGATCAGACTTTGATAGATCCCTGTTCTTTAAATAAAATAGGATGCTCACTCACTCCTAATTGTCCTCCCACTGATTGAAAACACCTGACTCTAATTTCACCTTCAAATTAACTGCTAATCTTAGAGGTTCACATACTTTTGCCACTCACAGATATGTAATATTGGATCATTTTCCTTAATAAATAAATGACCAAGTATACTATTGTTGTCTCATTTGTTTAATTGGGTTCTATTTGTCTGTTTGTGGGACTTGTGTGAAAATCTGATGATGTTTCAGGTCATATTTATGCAGATATATAAAAAAATTCTAAACTATTCACAAACTTTCAAGCACCACTATGACTCATATAAAACACATTGATCATACAGAGAAATATCGGGGTAGATATCAAGGTCAACTGAACTTGGACAAAAAAAAGACAGAACACTATTCCTGAAAAAATTCCTGCTGAGAATGGGCCCACATGTACATCCTAAAGATGTATGAGATCGCTGTGGATGGTACCACTTAGAAAGCAGGAACATAGATTTGGACTGCAATTGATATTGGTTTTGATATGATGGCTTAGGACTACAATTACCATGATAGCTTTAGGGCTGCAATTGCCACAAACAGTTTTACACTCAAGTCTCCATTAGTGAACAGTTGATGACTTCAACAAAATAGACTGTTAAAACTACAATACATTTCCTGGTTACGCAATTGCACATTTGACTATATAGCACACAGTTATAGAAGGGAATTGTTTATAATTGCACTATCCATTGTCACCTAGATGAGGATAGGTTCTCTTTTCAGGTTTCTTCCTCATATCATTTCAAGGAGTTTTTCCTTGCCACAGTCACCTCGGGTTTGCTCATTAGGGATACATTTAAAATTTATATTCTGATTTTATATATTTCTGTAAAGCTGCTTTGTGACAATGTACATTATTAAAAGCTCTTGTTGTGGATAAAAATGACATGAAATAAACATGAGGGAGACTTAGTATGAGTAATATGTAGTTTTATTGATAATTCACAGGACTGGTGGGTGCATAATCTTGAGGAGAGCGGTGGGGGGAAGAAAATGGGGTGCGTCCTGGGGACATGGGAAAGTCAGCAAAGGTGAAGTGAGAGGACCACTGAGAGTGGGGCGGACTGGCAGGTGAGAAGAGAGAAGAATGGTCGGGGCCCAGGTCAGAGAAGGTGACATCTTCCTCAGACTGAAAGCTGGAGGGGGGTTTTGGCTGTGTAGAGGCGTCAATACACACGTTCACGGAGTAGATTCTGTATCGGAGAGGGGGGGGGGGACCCCGCATTTCCATTTCCAGAGGGGGTGCTGTGAAGAAAGTTAAGTAGCACCATGATATCAGCAGTGAGATGCGCAAGCTGATAATGAGTGTCCAGATCGAGATCCAGATCCAGATCCAGTAAAGGGGAGAAGAAGGACTGACGATGGGCACCTAGACACACAGAAGCGGTATTAGGCAGATATTGACAAATTGGATTTACACTTTAAAGATCTTTAAGAGTACTACACTATGGTTTATTAGTCGAAGAGTCAAAAAGAAGTATAAGAGCTGAGGAGCGCTAACACACACACACACACTCTCGCACAGTCAAGGGCAGGCATGTAGACATAACACACACACACATAACATTATAACTTTATAAGAATAATAAAAAGGAGTATTAAGATATTATAAGGGTAATATCTTATAATAATAGAAAACTCTTTATAAAATACAGAATAGTAGGATATGTAGGACAGTAGAAGGGTAATATAATGATATTATGAAGTAGGAAGTACAGTAAACCGTTTTTCAAGCAGTATAACTATATATAAAATAGAGATATAGAGCAAATATGAAAATAAATTATAAACTAGAAATACAGAAAAATGTAACTTGTTTTGTTTGCAAATGTTGACGTTTGTAAATGTAAATGAACTTGTAAATGTTTTGTCTCTCCACTTTTGATTCTATGTGTAATTTGAAAACCCCTGGTTTTGATTCTATGTGTAATTTGAAAACCCCTGGTTTTGATTCTATGTGTAATTTGAAAAGCCCTGCTTTTGATTCTATGTGTAATTTGGAAAGCCCTGGTTTTGATTCTATGTGTAATTTGAAAACCCCTGGTTTTGATTCTATGTGTAAGTTGAAAAGCCCTGTTTTTTGAGCTAATGGTAAGTGGAATAGCCCTTTTTTAGAACATAATAGTAAGGTAGATGAGCTCTTTTTTAACCTTATTGGTATTGATATCATAGTCTTTTTGAAACATATTGGTTATTTACTGTGTAAATACAGTATAAATACTGGAGCTTAAGCTCAGGGTATCAGATCACTTCTGAGAATTCTCATCGGTGTGGATCTCGTGGGGTGGAACGGAACCAATAAATCTGGACCCTTGCTTCTTCTCACTCACGGCTGGTGTCTTTTTTTCTATCTCCAACTGGGTTCAGAGGTAGATGTGAGTATTGGCATCTATGTTGAATTTTAAGTGTTTTTGGGTAATAGGCCAAATTTGAGCCAGCACTCTATACAAATAAAACTGAACTGAATTGAATTGAATTTGTGGAGATGTAACTTAAAATGTAAGTTTGGCATGTGTTCCATTCAACAACATGGTAATGGGAGGGGTTAAAAATTGTATCACAGCCAGCCACTAGATGGCCTCAAAGACATTCTGGCTTCACTTTCAAACTCCCCTCATAACCCATATATACAGTTATTGTTGCACATGGAATATGAATTAAGCCACTGTGAACAGATTGACCTGACCTGTGAAGAAGAGCATGTCTCAGAACAGGAACCACCTCATGCATTTCCTCACTGCATTAGTTTCAGGTTGAACTGCTGTGTCAGGCATGCTTGTACTCTTTCTCCAATACTCTAGCTAACCCTCATGGTAAAGTCATCAAATTCATCATCCAGTTTTTCTTCTACAAATCCAATATGAACAAAAACCCAAATATGAACAAAAACATGCATTCCATAGAATTAACCCTATGCTCTTGTATCTTGGTGAAATATTTTAATAACATGCAGTATGTTTACCCTTAGATGTCCAAACACTGATTCAAACTACATATACAATTCAGGTCTGGCTACAGTAATTCTTCTATGAGATCTGTTTCCACGAAAGGAAAAGAAATGCTTCAGATTAATGTACACAGAAAAATGTATACAGGTTGCAGAACACAAACAACAAAGCAGTCAGTTAAATAAGAACAAGTACAGATAAGGTGTGCAGACACCAATCAGCCATAACATTAAAACCACCTGCCTTATAATGTATAGGTCCACCTTGTGCAACCAAAACAGCTCTGACGCATCAAGGCATGGACTCCACAAGACCTCTGAAGGTGTGCTGTGGGATCTGGCATCAAGATATTAGCAGCAGATCCTTTAAGTCCTGTACGTTGCAAGGTGGGGCCTCCATAGATCGGACTTGTTTGTCCAGTACATCCCACAGATGCTCGATTGTATCGAGGTCTGAGGAATTTGGAGGCCAAGCCACAACTTGAACTCTTTGTCATGTTCCTAAAACCATTCCTGAACAATTTTTGCAGTGTGGCAGGGCACATTATCCTGCTGAAAGAGGACACTGCCATTAGGGAATATCGTTGCCATGAAGGGTAGTACTGGGTCTGCAACAGTGTTTAAGTACTGTAGGTGGTAGGTGTCAAAGTAACATCCACATGAATGCCAGGACACAAGGTTTCCCAGCAGAACATTGCCTAGGACATCACACTGCCGCTGCCAGCTTGCCTTCTGTCCATAGTACATCCTGGTGCCATCTCTTCCCCTAAGTAAGTGACACACATGCACCCAGCTGTCCACATGATGTAAAATAAAACATGATTCATCAGACCAGGACACCTTTGCTCCATGGTCCAGTTCTTATGCTCATGTGCCCACTGTGTGTATTTTCAGTGGTGGACAGGGGTCAGCATGGACAATCTGACCAGTCTGAGGCTATGCAGCCCCATACGCAGCAACCTGCTATGCACTGTGTGTTCTGACACATTTCCATCATAGCCAGCATTAACTTTTTCAGCTATTTGTGCTCCAGTAACTCTTTTGTGGGATCGGACCAGACCCGTTGTCCTTCCTTGGACCACTTTTGGTAGATACTGGGAACACCCCACAAGACCTGCTGTTTTGGAGATGCTCTGACCCAGTCATCTAGCCATCAAAATTTGGCTAGAGTCACTCAGATCCTTACCCTTAACATTTTTCCTGCTTCCAACACATCAACTTTGAGAACTTACTGTTCACTTGCTGCCTAATATGAGGTTATTGTAAGAGGATCATTGTAAGAGGATAATCAATGTTATTCTCTACATCAGTGGTTTTAAAGTTATGGCTGATTGGTGTAATAAGCAAACAAAACACAAACAAACAAATAAATCCATTCATCAATTTTCTGTACAGCTTATCCTTGCTGGGTCGCAGGGAACCTGGAGCCTATCCCAGGAGGCATGATGCACAAGGCAGGGGACACCCTGGATGGGGTGCCAGTCCATCGCAGGGCACAATCACACACACATTCACACACCAATTCATGCACTACAGACACTTTTGGACATGCCAATCAGCCTACAATGCATGTCTTTGGACTTGGGAGGAAACTAGAGTACCCAGAGGAAATCCCCGAAGCACGGGGAGAACATGCAATCTCCGCACACACAGGGCCGTGGCAGGAATTGAACCCTCAACCCTGGAGGTGTGAGGCAAATTTGCTAGCCACTAGAATTGTATATTAAATTGAACAGTATGGTATAAGCATTCTGGCAGTGAGTAGTGATATATGAAGATAGCAGTATTATAAACATATGCATAGAATTATGAGCAAAAGTTCGTGGATAAGTAAAGTGTCAAGTGCAGGATCATTTCCACATATTCAGTGTTTGAAAACTGGCTTACAGTGGGCAAAACTGTGTGGTGTGGAAACAGATTCTGTGAATAGCTTTCATGATCAGTTACATCTACATGTATTATATCGAACCATGGCATGCTTGGCATTCTGTTTAAGTGATAGAGTGAGTTATAAAGATGGACGTGCTCATTATATTTGGCGGTCTGGCTGAACATGAAACCTCTCAAGCATCAGCATCTTTTGATGTTGTGAAACAGTTCAAGGACAGAGAATCAAATATTGATCCCCCTCAAGCAATCTCAATGTTGTGCGATACTCATGTCAACTGCTTTACCTACTATTATTGATTGAAGGACAATATGGTTAAATCATCACTGAGGAATCAGGTAGAGACTTCTTTTTTTCTCTGTTCAGGTGTAAGGTGTCATTTTTTAAAATGTTTATAAAATTTCCATTTGTTATTTTGGCATCAGACTACCAACATCACTGAAATTCAATTACTGCCAAGTCAAATGCAACATGAATTACAACTGTTCACAGAGGAGGCAGAATGGTTTTATTCTATAGCATACATTCTGTATGTTACTGTACATTTGTTTATTTGTTTATTCTTTTTTTTTTAATGAAATACTCACATTTAGACCTTGACTGATATTACTGACTCAGATCAATGTGTAGTCTAATGGGGCAAGATGGCATGGGCTGTCAAAAAATGCCCATTTAAAGCAGTGAAGAAATTAAATTTGCAGTCATTAATCCAAAAATGTGCTGCTGTATGATTGCCTGGATGGGGCTCATCAAACAAAACCAGCACTGCAATAAGCAAAGAGACTACAGGGTGACAGAAACCCAGTGTCTCTGGGGATGGCACTTTGACTAAGTGCCAGCGTATTCTCAGAGATAGACAAACTCAGATCATGTATCTGATATGCTTCCTGTAAGATCCTGACTCAATGTGTATTCACTTTATGTAACTAAACTCTGTGTACCTGCACTAGATTTAAAATATCTCCAATATTATACATATTTTGTACAGTTGTACTGCATCCCATAGCCGTAGGCAAAGGATTAAGATTTCCTTCTCATTCACAGATTCACTAACCATTAAATTAGCACTAAGGCTGCTCACAGATTTTTGAAAGAAAAGCAGGCCTGGGGAAAAAAACACAAGCTGTCAGTTGCAGATAAAGTTAATTTCTCCAGCTGTAAGCTTAGGCAGTGACTGTTCATCACTGGATCAATGAGATGTGCTGTTCCTGTGTGTAATTTATGAAGTGAGAAGCTCTTAACAGCATCATCAACAATGTTCTCTGGAACCCCTCCCTTGCACTACTTCTATCCGTCCTCCATTTCTCTTTCCTCTTTCAGTTCCTTTTCCTCTGCTTCTTTTTGTGTCTCTTTAAGCAAAAGCATCCCCTGTGGATGAACTATGCTTTGTGTTCTTCAGCTATCCTGGTTAACATGCTATTCATCAATAGCATAAAATGCACCCTGTGTCTTTGCTTCCATAATGGCTGCCAGGGGCGGATCTCACAACAAACACCTATTTCTCATTCTGGATCTTGCACAATAAAAGTAACCTGTGCTTTGTGCCAATAGTGTCACCTGCATGAGAGAGGGCTTAGTCTCCCCTGGAGTGCTATGAAATGAAAGTAAGGAAGTAATCTGCATAACAAAGGATTTGCAGGTCAAAGGGATATGATACATGAAAACAACTCAGTCCTTTCATTACTGTATATTTATTTTTATATTTTATATATTAAAAGTAGCACACAGTCAAACTCATAGGCCTAATCAACTTAAGAAAGTCAACACACAAGTAAATAGAAAGATAGACAGTTTGGCAGACAGGAAATAGATGCATGCTATTAATTCACAAGGGGGAAATTTGTGTGCTAGCAAAAGTATGGCATCACTGCAAATGTTTCAAAGGTTGTTGCAAGGCAGGGAAAGAAATAGCTTTAAGGGTTTAGAATATTGGTCTGCAACCCCAGTTATCACACATTGAGAGAAAGGAAGATCCATAAAAAATCTATGGCAGGGGTCTTCAGTTTGATCCACAAAGACCCAATGTGGCTGCAGGGTTTTTCCCAACCACGCATGAGCCACACCTGATTCCATTTTTAATCAGTTCATCTTGGTGTCCAATCAACTTTCAAGTCTGCCTCCAATTTGGTGTGGTTCCTATTTGATAGTAATTTTAAAAAAAACCTGTAGCCACACACCATTACTAGTGAGGAATTGGGAGTAGTTTGCCAGCTGGAACCGTCCTAGGGACGTTGGCTTGGCCACATGATGAGTATAATTAAATAAAGGATTGAATATTACAGAGCTTGGATTCCCAGTATAAAGTGGCAAGCAACTGGTAGCTTTTAGTGAACCCTGTCTGACCAGTAGCTAGATAATTATGTGCTCAGGACACAGAAGTTGGAGGAAACAGATATTTGATGAAGGGCACTCTGGTTGATCTCTAAAGGCTTGCATTATTTCATGGTCAAGGCCCCAGTTGATGGTGGCTACAAAACAGGATTAAGGTAGAATCATATCTGTGATTTCACACATTAGCTACATTAGGTAAGATTAGTTTATTTTTAAAGATATATATATATATATATATATATATATATATATATATATATATATATATATATATATGTGAAGGGTATGGGAGTGGGGAGCCGGAGGGGGGAGCCAGTGCAGCATTTTTATTGATGTATATATACATGCTCCACTCCCATAAAAATGAATGTTCACACAGACAACCAACATGCGGTCTTCGCTGAAGATAGGGCTGATGTGGTTTACAGGCGCCATTTTATAGTCACGTGTCACGCAAAATGCCACATCACCTGACCATGACAGGTGTGATTTTTCACAGACTTCAGATACCGGTCGCACACAAGGGTGCTTCCCACAGTGTGAAACTCACACAACGTCGAGTTCCCTTTGAAAGTGAAGTGGTGTGCTCAATTTTGTTTGGAGATGAAACCTGCAAGAAAGGTAGAGTTTAAGGAAGGGTGTTGTATAAAATGAGTGGCAGGAGGTACATCCAAACACAAACAAGCAATCCAGACTGGAAGTCCGCTTTCTAAATAGGTTTTCTCAATGACTTAATATACTTTTGCTAAGGCCTCGGTTTAATCCAATGGGTGTTCTTTTGTTGTTGTTATTTTTATTCATGGTTTACATATCTTCCAGGTTGGTGAGAGCTTTTTGCCAAGGAATACACTTATACATATAAGATTAGAAAAAACATAAATACACGCAATAAATACATTGTTAAACACATTTCAAATAAAAAATGTACAATAAACGACCAATAACAATGATTTTTTTAAACGGGCTTGGAGGTCATCAAGGTGTTTATATATATATATATATATATATATACATATATGTGTGTGTGTGTGTGTGTGTGTGTGTGTGTGTGTGTGTGAAAAGAGCTTTTATGTTCCTCTTAGTTAGCAGTGGTTTTCACCTTGCAACACTCCCATGGATGACATTTTTGCCCAGTCTCTTTCTAAAGGTGGAATCATTAATGCTGATTTTATCTGAGGTGTGAGTCCTGCAGTTCCACAGATGTTCATCTAAGGAGCTCTTTTGTAACTTTCTGGATGAGTTGTCACTGCACACTTGGAGGAATTTTTGCTGGCCAGCCATTTCTGGGCATATTCACTACTGTTCTAGGTTTTCTCTATTTTTAGATAATGGCTCTCACTAAGGTTCATTGGAGCCCCAATGCATCAGAAATGGCTTTGTAAACCTTTCCAAACTGATATATTTCTCTTTTTGGAATTTCCTTTGGCCAACCCATGCATAGTGATGCTGCTTGTTCATGTTGTTGGAAAGGTTCCATTCAAATGATGTTTAGATTCAATAGGACTGGCAGTAATCAAGCCTGGGTGTGTCTAGTTTAATTAAACCCATCAATTAACTTTAATTAATTGGTTGATTGGGGAACTAAGGGGGGCAATTATGTTTTTACACAGGGCCAGTTGGTTTTGCATAAATGTTTTTTTTTCAATAAATTAAACAATAATTTAAAAACTGTAGTTCGTGTTAACTCTGGTTGTATTTGTCTTATATTAAATTTTGTTTAAAGATCTGAAACAAATATGGCAAATATGCAAAAAAAAAAATCAGGAAGGAGGCAAATACTTTTTCGTGGCATTGTAAGTATACTTATCTGTTGTAGTGACAGAGAGGGGAAGCATTGTTAAAGGGGAAACATGACCCAATAAAATGACCAATAATGTCCTCAAACCAGTGTTTGATTGGGAAAGAAAAACACCCAGTAGTATTCAGAATGTGTACTTATAGAGCTTATAGAGTATACATATAAAGTACATCACTACATGACATCTACATAAACCCCTTATGAGACCTGGCATAAACTCACATAAAAAATAATTGCAAGAGACATTATCTAAAGGTTTTACTCAGCTTTAATGTTAAGTTGCTGACACGGTCTGCTGACACGGACAACCAAGTTACATATAAATATGTCTGGAAATATGTTTAGTAGTTTTAAATTTGATTTATTGCAAACTTATAATAGGAAAAACTAAATACATGCCTGCTTCCTAATTGGTATTATTTAAATGTATTCTCTTAGTCTCTGGGACATATTGAGAAATTCACTACGACACCCTGTTGCCACCTATCAACCAGGAAGACTTCAGCGCAATACTCTCTCACTCATTCCCCTGATCCGTCTGTTACATGCTATCTATGAAAATATCTCAGGTGTAATATTCCTAACATTGCCAACTATTGTACTCTCATTTAATGTAGGACAACATTTTCAGATATATATAATATATAAAAGCAAGGTCACAGAAATGTGTTGAAGAATGGGTGGACCTGGCTCTGTGCATTACACCAAAATGTTACTGAGGGAAAAAATTAGACATTCCACCAGCGAGTGTCTCCCTATACCACATTACCGCAGACTCTCTCTCTCTCTCTCTCTCTCTCACTCTCTCTCTCTCTCTCTCTCTCTACAGGTTCCATGCTCTGTGTCTTGCCTACTGCTTAGTTTACTGCAGAACAGAGAAAGTGTGGAGTGCATATAAATAATGATCATATACTAATTCTCATAAATCTCATAAATACCATAGATTCGCTGTGCTCGTTTGGTCTTATGACTCCTATAATGCAAACTCCATTACAATGGTAACGACCTTAAGAATGCTATAACCAATATTACCCATCCATTTGCTTAACAGATGATCCGACAGAAAATTGCAGCTGCTGGAACTGAGAAGATTCACCATGATTTGTGGTTGAAACCAAGTCCAAATCTAAATGCAAACAGAGCACTAAGAGTGTGAAGCTCCATGTCTTTATCCACATTCTCTGATTCAATATCTCATTAATAATTCTTTTTGTCAAAGCTCTTGGCAGCTCAGAAGGTCCATTGGTAGTCTAAACATCTCCGACGGCAACCTTAGATTCACAGTAACAATAAATGTAATATGAGCTTTGTGTTTTTAAAAAAATGAGAAGGGACTCATCATTAATCGGCTCATGTAATCTTCCAGTCTATTGCAGCTCAGGGAGATCTTCCTCCTTCCTCCACTTTCTGAACTGACAAAACACCGTTTTATGGACTCCATAGTGTCTGGCAGACTCAATGAAGTGTGCAAGGCAATACGGACGCAAGGAAGTGTTTAAAAGCAAGGGGACCTGAACATGCTCTCCAGTGGTTTATACAGATACAGATATGCTTTATACGGAGTTTCTCAAGCGTAGCACCTCTTGTCAGTTGTTGTCAGAATAATAGGCTATATCAGGACTCTTAACTCTCAACACAATGCAAACAACAGCGATGCACGTGTAGGTGTTGTTCTCTCTGTGACAAATACAGTAGAATTTTAACAGAATCACAGTAGAGCTGAAATTCTGTCTAAATTCTATCTGCCATCATTGTTACTACCTCCACCTCCTCCTCCTCCACATGACATGCCATACTCACTTTAATGATTACGGTAAGATCCGAGAATCAAATGTAAGCAAATTCTGCAAGACAGTTCTAAATTAAGCCTTCCTGTATTATCCTGATGTTGACGTTAGTATAGGATTTCGGCATTAGTGATTTCTGAGGATGAACTCGAAATGCCAAGCACTTTTAAATATTGATTAGTGGCTAGAGATCAAGAGCGCTGAAGATCAAACCATATGATTCACAATGGGAATTTCATGACAAGGTCACGCTGACGGCAGCCCTTTTATTAAAACGGATCCAACTGGCAATTGGTGAAGTAGCACATTTTACAACCAGTAGACTTACCTATCTGTGAAAGCAAGCAAAATGTCAAAGCAAAACGCAAATTCGATTTGGTCCGAGTGAGCACATTCAAATGCATGATGCATTTCACACAGGACAGTGCAAAACAGCACATGAACCAAAGTTGTTTTTATATTGGGCTCACGTTTTACACTGACCTTTCTTGATTGAGTGTAATAGCATACAGAACAAATGTAAAAAGGTCAATGGTACAGACAGCTTTAATGGCGTAATTGGCATTTTTTTTCTCTCTCTCAGAGTGCCAGTGCTGCAGTGAAACAGCATGCGGAACGCCCTGTAAAAATAAAATTTAAACAAAAACGCCATTGTAGATTTATGATTCATGTAATGACATGTTTCCTGTCAGCTTTTCAGAACATTATGGTGGATGGTTAATCACTTAGACTCTCCAGACATGACAGGGAGAGAGTGAGAGGGTTTGTGTGTGTGTGTGTGTGTGTTTGTGTCTGAAGCCCAAATCTGTCCAGAGACTACTATCCATCCATCCATTTTCTGTACCGCTTATCCTACACAGGGTCGCGGGGAAGCCTGGAGCCTATCCTAGGAGACCTGGGGCACAAGGTGCCAACTCATCACAGGGCACAATTGCACACACATTCACACACTACGGACAATTTGGAAATGCGATCAGCCTACACAGAGAGAGAGAGAACAAAGGAAAGAAGATAAAACACTAAACAACCTGCAGAATGAATCTTAGCAGTTAATCATGATTTAATAGAGGAAAAGTCCTTTATGCTCAATTTGCAGGTCAATCACTTTGCTGACACACACAAAACCTGCAATATTCAGCATCTACAGTTTCATGTTCAATAGGATTTTATAACACATTTATTCTAAATGAATGAGTGAATCTAAATCAATCAAATTGGCCAATTCAGTGAAACAGATCCAATTAAATCTCATGTTCAGATCTAGTTTAAGTAGTTTCAACATTAATCTGAAGTCTATCATTGACTCCATGTCAACAATATTTACCAGGTTTCATGAATCCTATAGATAAGATGACGTTTAAGGCTAAACTGTCATGTATGGTTAACGGTTGAAGTTTTAAAATCCAAGCAAAATGATCTTGCTTATTAGATCCTATATGTTTTTAGCCTGGCATTATTACTCTTGCTTGTGTGTCATTGCAGCTGCACACTTCCACACAACACGATCGACTGAAATGTATTTTACTCAATTGTAATGATTAAATGTTAGCTTTTTAAAATGGTGTGGTAATCCAGACATTCTGTCCAATCCAAGAACAGTTCAGCTATAAAACATACAGCAGTGTAAGTGTATGAAACATCACCCTGTTCCCAGGATCCAGATCGACCATGAACCTGACCACGATGGATGAATGTCCTGTAGGCATCACAAAATGGTGGAGACTGATGCAAGTACAGGCTTTTAATTAAACAAAAGACAAACAAAACAAACAATGTCAAGACGTAAAGGGAAAGATATGTTAGGGAACTGTGACACTGAATACACAACAGGCTATACACAACAAAAGCTTAGGAACTAAATAAAGAAAACTAATGCTGCATCCTAATTCGCCTACTATCTGTCCTCAATAGTATCTGAGAGTAGAATGAGTGTGTCCCAAATCATAGTGTGTTGAAGGGAGTATCCCAAAGGTACCGGATGCTTTACTATTTTCTGTAGATTTTCGAAGTGTGGATCCGTGGACACTTTTTCAGATAATATTGCCCACAACTAACTGCATAAGGGAGGAGGAGTTTTGTGACAGTTTGTTTTGCTGAATTCGACCTGCTAACATGGCAGATGAGTGTAACATCAGTGATGCATATTTTAGAGAGGTGTAAATGAAATGTGGAAAAATAAATCAAGGGAATGGTAAATTAAATTATGTAGTATAAAAGCTGAAATGCAAAAAGGAGATTGTTTACAGTGACAGTGTACATAACTAGGCTATAACGTTCTCTTCCATTACATGACGTGTTAGTATGTCCCAGTACTTGCATACTATACCATACTATGGGTTAATAACTAAATAGGGACAATAATTTAACACAAAACAGCTGAGTGCAGTCAGGAGGCCATGTGACAGGGTCACATGATCTGACAGACAGTATGTATCATCACACCAGAATACAATTTTTTTATTAAAAAAAAAAAAAAAGTGTGGATAAGTTGCCAGTGTGGATAAGATGATGCAGTCAGTTTCTCAAATAAACTTAGGAGAGTCAGCAAACACGTCAACAGAAGCGAAACAATTTATTTTTTGCTGAAAAGAGAGAGAAAGGGGGGTAAATGAAATTAAAGGGAGATGCTGTAGCAGAGAGAGTGCTGCAGTAGGAAAAAAAATGTGCATGAATACTGTACTGTATATTTGGTTGAAGTGTCTTTTTGTAGTTATTGAATAAAGAAAGTAGGAGCTTTGAAGGAATGCACACTGCTCATTTATATATATATATATATATATATATATATATATATATATATATATATATATATATATATATGTGTGTGTGTGTGTGTGTGTGTGTGTGTGTGTGTGTGTGTGTATATATATATATATATATATATATATATATATATATATATATATATATATAAATATGTATGTATGTATATAATAGGTTTTGCACCAGATGTGTGAGGGGTTGAGGAGGTAATGTGGTGTCTTTTTGCACTCACCAGGACTAATATTGATATAAACATGCCTGGATCATATATTCTTTATATTTCTGGGGTCATGGCTTTTCTATAAGCAGTGGGATTACCTTGTTTTTCACTCTTCACCTTTCACTTTCTCTCTAGCTTCTTGTTCTGTGTCAGGGATTTATACAGCTGCTCTTATTCTTTCTAACTCTCTGACACACACACACACACACACAAAGACAAGTCCAACTTGACACCAAGTCCACCACTCAGCACTCAGTAGGTCTTCACCTACAAAGAAAACATTTCACATTTGTTCTAAAAGACTGAAAATGCACTTCTTATGACCGGCACGGGCTAAAATATTACTGAGTCAGATATATATTTTTTTCACTGCAAGGCACATTGATTGCTCTTATGAATTCACAATATCTGATTCTATCTGATCTAATTATACATGAACCAAATATTTGGCCAATAATAGTGGATTATTTGTTGTATCTCACAGAAATATTTTCTAATTAATATTAGCAGGGGAATTACAGGGAAAAAAATTATTAGAGCACAGAGCAATTAGGTGTTTCTCTGCATTTTGGCACTCTAGAATGGACCTGAGTTTATGACCACCATAATGTGCTTATGCTTGCATAATGGAGTGAGCTGTTCTAGTACTGCAGATTGGGGGGGGGGGGGGGTATTTACAATTTCACAACAAGCTCAGACTGTAAAGCATGCTATGTCAACAAATATCTCCAGCCACCAGACACTGCAATGGTTTTTGCACAATCGTGGACTCTGAAGGCCACTCAGATTATCAATAACCCTGGAACATTGCTTTATCAGACATTTAAAGCCATGCACATGGAAAATAAAGTTTTGCTATGTACTTACTGATAAGAGGGCAGCCTAACCTGCTAAGGACTTCCCATACACCATTTCCAACTGTGCCATCATTGTAAGCCTCTTGAGGGAAAAGCCTTGAGCAATTTGTTTTTAATAATACCCAATTTGAACTAGCACAAGGGAGCGTTTTTGCAAATTCAATAATGCAGCAGCTCATACAGTCCCCTTCTAAACTATTGGAACAGCAAAGCCAATTTAGTTGTTTGTGCTATACACCAAAGGCCTTTGGGTTTGAGATCAAAAGACGGCTATGAGACGAGAGTTTAGGATTTCAGCTTTTATTTCCTGGTATTTACATCTAGATGTGTTAATAAACAGCTTAAAATATAGAATCTTTTGTATCAGACCACCCAATTTTTACGTAAATGAAATTTTAAGGTTTTTAGTTTTTTTAAGTAAATGAAAGTAAATAACATTTAATATTTGCTTGCATATCCCTTCAATCCCATAATCCCATCTGCTTTTCGGCTGAATTTGTTAGGACGTCCAGTCCTGGACAAATTGGCAATTGTTTGAAATCTGCACCACTTGTAGATTATTTTCCTTTATGTGGACTGATATATTTCATATAATCTGGAGATTTTTTAAAATCCATTGCCAGACTCATAGGCATCAATTTCCATGGGGTGTACTTATTTTTTCACATGAATGTATATTTAGTAACCATTTTATAAAAGCAATAAGCCCTGCAAAGCTGTGGTTTACTTTGTTTTTAGAACAGTTAAAGAGGTTTCCCCCGCATCTTGCCTAACAACACCCGTTAGTTGTTCTGAAATTACTTTACTATGGCCTCTATATTTCTGCTTTCAAAGTCTCTTCGAACATTGGATTGTGATACCTTCACCCCTGCCCCGTGTAAGTTGTTGGTGATGTCATTGGCTGTTGTTTTTGGGTTTTTCTTCACAGCTCTTACAATGTTTCTGTCAAGACAAGGCAAGACACACTTGTCTTTGTACTCCTCACCAGGTTGCCACCACACACGCTTGACACCATCTGAACCAAATAAGTTTATCTTGGACTCATCAGACCACAGGACATGGTTCCAGTAATCCAAGTAAACTAAGTGTCCTTAGTCTGCTTGTCTTCAGCAAACTGTTTGCGGCCTTTCTTGTGCATCATCTTTAGAAGAGGCTTCCTTCTGGGACGACAGCCATGCAGACCAATTTGATGCAGTGTGTGGCGTATGGTCTGAGCACTGACAGGCTGACCCCCCACCCCTTCAACATCTGCAGCAATGCTGGCAGCACTCATACGTCTATTTCCCAAAGACAACCTCTGGATATGACGCTGAGCACGTGCACTCAACTTATTTGGTTGACCATGGCGAGGCCAGTTCTGAGTGGAACTTTGTCCTGTTAAACCGCTGTATGGTCTTGGCCACCATGCTGCAGCTCAGTGTCAGGGTCTTGGCAATCTTCTTATAGCCTAGGTCATCTTTATGTACAGCAACAATTCTTTTTTTCAGATCCTCAGAGAGTTCTTTGCCATAAGGTGCCATGTTGAATTTCCAGTGACCAGTATGAGGGAGTGTGAGAGCGATGACACCAAATTTAACACACCTGCTCCCCATTCACACCTGAGACCTTGTAACACTAACAAGTCACATGACACCAGGGAGGGAAAATGGCTAATTGGGCCCAATTTGGACATTTTCACCTAGGGGTGTACTCAGTTTTGTTGCCAGTGGTTTAGACATTAATGGCTGTGTGTTTGGTTATTTTGAGGGGACAGCAAATTTTCACTGTTACACAAGCTGCACATTCACTACTTTACATTGTAGCAAAGTGTCTTTTCTTCAGTGTTGTCAAATGAAAAGATATAATCAAATATTTACAAAAATGTGAGGGGTGTACTCACTTTTGTGAGATACTGTATAAATACCAGGAGTGAAATAAATCCCAGGAGCTGAATTCTAAACTCTCTTCTCATATTCATCTTTTGATCTCAAACCCAAATGTCTTGGAAGGATTGGAAGGATTGGAAGAAACTGCACATCTATGCCAATTATGTATCTTGTCACATGAAGCACCAACACCAAACCTGTCATTACATGATTTAAACATCTGCTCTCCTTCCATGCATTCAGAACAGACACTTCACTCTGTGTAATCTGTGAATGCATGCTGAGTGTAATTGGGAAGAGATCACCAAGGCTTCGAAGAACTGATTTTATTCCACCAACACAGACATGATAAATATACGTATGTCTACACAGGCAGAGCACAAATATCACCCCCCAAGCACCACCCCCACCCCCCGTTCCATGATTATAGCTTTTAATAACGTACGATCAGTAATACATTGTCCAGCCTGGATCTTTGCCATAAAAGCTTGATTTACAAAACTCCTCAAAGGGAATGGTAGAAGCAAACGATTCTCATTCAGGGGACAGATCACTGAAAGGCTCTCCACAAGACCTATAAATCATTCTTTAATCAGAGTCCGTGGAGTGGGTGCCAAGCCACAGTGTGCCCACTGGAGGACCTCTGACTCAATAGAGTCTGCATTAATGCTCTCCAGATGCTCCGGTCTTTATTTTTCTTCTCCCTCTGCCCTGCTTCCTATTTGGCTGGAGGCATTTTAGGGCCCCACACAACCTGTAAATCAACATGCTTTGCAATTTTTTTAGCACACGGCTCCACCTTGCTTTTACAATGAAATATTTTATGGTTCAACTGCTGCTTGCTCTTTGAGTTACAAAAGTGTGAATTATGGTGGAATAAAGACTTGGCAGAGGCACATTAGATATTGCATTATTTTGAGGGTTCTTTATATCTACTATCAGGTCATCCTTTCTCCATTGAAACCTATGAGTCATGTTACATATTAGAGTTGCTGGAAGGCCCAGAGGGAGGAGGCTTGAGTGTTTTTCCCTAGTGTCTCCATTAGCCAGGTTTCAGTCTGTTTGTGGTCTGTATGTGTCTCCACTGTCAATAGAGACAAATATAAGTACAGTGAAAGGACGTTAATCAAAACAAGCCAATGTTTTCCCCTTTCGCTAGTTAAACTGGATATGCTCTTTTGGTACAATCCTTTTCACCCACAGATATGACTTTAGGATTCAGGGCAAGGGATTTCTGCTTTCCAAGATATCCAGCTGGGCAGATGCTAATCTTAGCAGCCTGGGATTTGGCCCAATACAGAATTGTGAATCATGTTGTGATAGTGGGTAGGAAACGAGGCACATAGCATGAGTTTAATAGCTTGCTGTCCATTCAGCATTCCTTGAGGAGCACATCGGAGATTCAGCACCTTGGACAGCACCCTCCTCCACATCTGTGGACAAATAATCCAAAATAATCCACTAGATAGCTATAATCACAGTGCTGTTATATAACAGAATGAATGTTTTTTGGGGGAAATTAAATTGGCTAGTGAATGATAAACAGGGATTATAATCCAAACACAAATGAACTGCATAATAAAATGAAATTATGGACATAAATATTGTAATATACTATTATACACTATACTCTATTCTGTCTTGAACAAGATACATCCCCCTGCATTAATAACATTTTTTTAAACCAGAAAGCTAGCAGGTCAAACAGCATTATGCAAATGATGCCATGTTAAATGATTCCTGTTAGCGTTTGTTCATTGTTAGCCATGTCAGCACTTTTGTGTCGAGAGCACTTTTGGTCAAATATTCTCTTAAGATAGATAGTGATTTGTTTCAATTTGTTAAAAGACCTATGGTGCCTTCATTTAAAAAAAATAAATAAATTTCTGCAGCTTGCGTAAGTAAGGACCATTTAGATTCATTCAATTAGCACAGTTGTCTGAGCAATCGCTGCTCTCCTGACCTCAATTCCACAACAGTTGCCAGACAAGGCAGACCCACTTTGTATAATGTCAACAAAGAAGTCTTATTTTCCAAGCAAACCCACAATTATATACAGAAATTCGATATATAATTCATCCAAATATGATGGCATCAGGTGGCATGGTGGCTTAAGGATTAGCATGTTTGCCTCACACCTCCAGGGTTGGGGGTTCAATTCCCAGCTTTGCCCTGTGTGCATGGAATTTTCATGTTCTCCCAGTGCTTTGGGGGTTTCCTTCAGGTTCTCTGGTTTCCTCTCCTAGTCCAAACACATGCAAGACGAGATACTTTCAGTCCTGCCTTTTTTTTTTTTTCAAGCAAACCCTGCTAGTTGGCCCAGACGATGAGCTGAGCTGTTACAAAACACAGTGCAAGATTATTGGCTGGTTAACAAGAGCACAATTGTCATATATCAAGGAGGTAACTCTGGACTTCAGTTCCCATCAGCCACTGCACTGTACTACATGTCACATGACCACTTGCACCCGAATCACATTTCTGTTAAATGAGCACACTTATATATAGCCATGGTTTGCACTGCTTCTTTGTCTTTCGTTTGTCTTAGACCACCGTGTTTCATGTTAGCATGTTTATTGATCTTGTTAGTTTAGTTTTTGCCACAGTTTATGCCAAGTTCTCTTAGTGTCTTTGTTTTGTTGTTTGTTTGTTAGTTAATTAAACTTTTGAATATCTGCGATTGCTTCCGCCTCAACCTTGATATGTGACAACAATCCATTAAAACAGTACAATCCACCTCTCCCCTGCCTCTCTGCTCCAACAACTCAGCACATGATTACTCTATACGAGAAGTATTCTACTACAGCATGCAAGAGTAACTTTACCATTTCATCAGCAATGTTAGCCAGCTTTCAATTAAACTGGCTAAGGAGAGTAGCAGAGAGGAAGAAGATAACACAAACAACTGCTACACACATTTCAAAATACACTGCAGTAAAATTGATTTATATTGAGATATACTGTACATAATTACTGAAAATGAAGCATGAAGAGTCTTGGAAATTGGTGGATTGCCTGAGACGTGTATCATCTACATCAAATATTCAAACAGCAACATTTAGTTAGCTAGTATGCCAAACTATGGTTGAAAGTTTTATTGAAGAGAAAATATATTGTAATGGATATAATATGTCTTCTTGGGGGGTTTAATGTCTTAAAGATTTCTTTCCTGATTTTATTAAACGTTCTGAATTTAACCCACTGGTAGAAGTGCTAATAGTTAGATAAGTACATGCATGGGTGTGTTTACATATTATTTACAACCCCAATTCTGAAAAATTTGGGACAGTATGGAAAATGCAAAAAACACAAACAAAAAGAGTCACTTGAAAATTCAATTCACCCTGTACTATATTGAAAACACAACATGAACACATTATTTGATGTTTTACATATATTTCTGCATTAATGGTTCCCTCACAGATGTCAGGGCACTGACACCCCCCCATACCATGACAGACACTGGCTTTTGGACCTGACGCTGAAAACAGGTTGGATGGTCCTTTTCCTCTTTGGCCCGGAGAACACAATGGCTGTTTTGTCCAAAAACTATTTGAAATGTCGACTCATCGGACCACAATACACGATTCCACTGTGCTACTGTCCATCTCAGATGAGACCGAGCCCAGAGAAGTCAGTGGCGCTTCTAGACAGTGTTGATATATGGCTTCTGCTTTGAATAGTAAAGCCTTAACTTGCATCTCTGGGTGCAGCGGTGAATGGTGTTGATTAACAAAGGTTTACCAAAGTATTCCCGAGCCCATGTCAGGATATCCATTAGAGACTCCTGATGATTTTTAAGACAGTGACGTCTGAGGGATCAGAGATCACACGCATTCAGAAGTGGTTTTCGGTCTTGCCCTTTACGTACTGAGATTTAACCGGATTCCTTGACTCTTTTAATTATATTGTGCATTGTAGAAGGTGAAATGCCCAAAATCCTACCGATTAGTCTTTGGTGAATTTTGTTCTTAAAGTGTTGGATTATTCGCTGACTCATCTGTTGGCAGATTGGCGAGCCTCAACCCATCCTTGCTCTTGAAGGACTAGGCCTTTTTGGAGGCTCCTGATATACTATGATTAGACGATTGCCTCACCTGTTTCACATCACCTTCTTATTTCAACTTGTCACATCAGTATTAGTCCTAAATTACTCCCGTCCCAACTTTTTTGAAACATGTTGCATGCATCAATTTCAAAATAAACTTTTACCTTCAATAAACTATGCAGTTGATTAGGTAAACCATCAAATGCCTTGTCTTTATATGTTTTTTTTTGTTGTTGTTTAAATACAAGTCAAAGTACATTTACAAATCACTCCTCTTTGTTTTTATTAGCATTTTCCATACTGTCCCAACTTTTTTGGAATTGAGGTTGTATTTATTTATCCATCCATCCATCCATTTTCTATACTCACACATTCACACTACAGACAATTTGGAAATAACAATCAGCCTTTCAATGTGTGTCTTTGAACTGGGGAAGGAAACCAGAGAACCTGGAGAAAACCCCGAAAGCACCTGGAGAACATGCAACCACTAAGCCACCGTGCTCCCCATTTATTTATTTATTTATTTGTTTCTTTGTTTGTTTATTTAAGGGGGACCAATTGATTAAAAAAACCTAGTCAAACTTTTTTTTTCTTATAAGCAAAATGCAACCAAACATCCAGTTCAATGCTGCAGTCACAACTGAAAATGAATAATTTTTTTTGATTAGCCTCTTTACCTACCAGTATGTCTTTTCAGAAGGCATACCTTGTGGAAACCCATGCAGACACAAAGAAAATGTGTTAAACACATAGAGCAACTGGAGTTCAGGACTGAACAATGCTACCTGCTGTGCCACCATTCCACTGCTTTCCTAATTAGTTTCATCTTATATGGCTACTCTGCTAAGTCTCAATCCATTCACAACTTTAACCCTTAAACGCATAAATGTTTCGCCAATCATTATTACATATTCGGATTCTTAGCAACCTGGAGTATATGTCTAATGAGGATGGATCTCTAAACTGCCCCAATAATATTTTCTTAACAATTACAAAATAATAAAATACAGCATATTTCGTTATATTTTGACATTTTATTCCTCATTAAACAGATGCAAAAAATATATATATACAACATTAAAATTACACATTTATAACTCACATAGTATCATAATCAACGTATTGTAGCATTTTCATTCAATCATTTCGGTCACCATAACAAAATTAAAATCATTACACTGTATAATATTTTTGTAATTAAAGTCATTTTATCATGTATAATTTTCATGGCTAAAAACAATATAATCATGTAATATTATGATAAGCAAATGTGGCACCTTCCCTCTGTAAATTCAGCATCTGGCTCATATTCGGGATCTGGATCATTTGATACGTTACTCTCAATAGGCTACTATCATGTTCATAATCACCAAAATCAATATTTTGTTTGCTGACAGCTTCATCATCAAATCCACCGTCAAACAATGCTAGAATCTGCTTAGAAACTTGTTCTGTAGTAAATTGCTGAGCCATGACATCTTTATTTATAGTTTCTTTTATGTCTGGGGTCATTATGATTGACACATTACATCATCATTACCAAACATTCCCACCTTGAGGCGTAAAAGAGAATTATACTTATTGAGCCACGAGAGATTCAATATTGTTGCGCAAAAAAATATACTTACACTATTACATACCTTGGGTCAGTAGCAACCCTATAAACGTTTTACAATAAATTAATTAGAAAACAGATATTATTTGACATCTATGTCATTCATTCATTCATTCATTCATTCATTCATTCATCTTCATTATGTGATTTATGTCAGATATTATTTGACATGGATTTGATGTCCTGGATGACGTCCCGGGTCGCTACTGACCTGAGGTATGTGTTTAAGAGTTAAAGAGGGCTATTTACCATTACAACACAAACTACCACATTAAAATGGTGTATATAAAATGCTAGATGCAGTTTCTCTAATGGTCACTCAGGCACAGAGGCTAAATGAGCATGATTTCTGTGGTTTGGGTAGCTATGGTGGCTGATGTAAGCAGATGCTAATATTGATTTGTACTTTGTTATACCTAACATCACATTTATCAAATATAGTCCTGCCCAACTCCAATGAGCCACAAGAAATCGTTCAATGTAGAAGACCAATCGTTACTCTGTCTTTTGCAACTGGAGGTAAAGTTCAGCACAGAAGCTACAGCTAATAGTAAGGAACTAATCATGAAAATAGCACATGGGTAGGGAACTGCTTCACCCAGCTTCTGTTGCAACACAAACCAGCCTGCAATCAGCTAAGTACGTCAGTGTTGGGACAGTGGATATAGATAATTACACCAGTCATGGCAGTGCTGCTATAAATCTCACTCCCACACCATCATGAGGTGTGCTAGCTACTATTTCAGGGATGTAACAAGTATGAATACATTATTCTGAATGAACAGATAATGTGCTAAACAGTCACAAATACAGATATGAATAGGCGGCGTACTATACTCAATGTGTATAGGCAAGTACAAACAAAAATAATAACTGTCTGAGTGGGATTATAAAAACAGTCCCAGTTCCAGTGTGCATAACAGTTGGGTTCATATGTTTAGGTCCTGGGGAACTAGGGGTTCTAGGGGAGCATGGTGGCTTAGTGGTTAGCACACGTTCCTTAAACCTCTGGGGTTTAAATCTCGCATCCACCCTGTGTGGCGTTGTAGACTGATTGGCAACCCCATGTTGTCTGTGGTGTGTGACTGTGCGTGCATTTGTCTGCTTCTATGGGTTGGACACCCACCTTGTAGGACAAGCGGCACGGAAAATGGATGGATGAGATACAGATATTTGGACACTAAGCAGATACAGATGTAGATAGTGCCAGTGCGTAGATACTGACACCCCTAGGTTACATCCATCCATCCATCCAATTTCCATTCTACTTATCCTCCACAGGGTGTCAGGGAGCCTGGAGCCTATCCCAGGGTCCTAGGGTACTCTGGACACAAAGCGGGGTCACCCTGGACAGGGTGCCAACACATCGCAGGGCACAATTGCTCACACACACACACACACACACACACACACACTCACACATTACAGACACAGCACTCATCCTACAAAACATGTCTTTGGACTTGAGGAGGAAACCGGAGTACCTGAAGGAAACCCCAAAACACGGCAAGAACATGCAAGCTCCGCGCACACAGGGTGGTGGTGGAAATCAAGCCCCTAACCCCTCAAGGCAAATATGCCAACCACTAAGCCACCGTGCCCCCCCCCCCCCCCCCCAATGTTACAGACTGCTGTAAAACTATCATGATAAAAATTGTTCTCATAAGGTCTTCTGTATTCTGAAGGCGCTCAAACAGCTTAGTGTTTAAGTTGCTCTGAAAAAATCCCGTTGGGTGTTCGCATAATTTGTATCAGACTTAATAAGTAAGACTGTAGGAGATGTTATGATTAGTATGGCTATAATGCACCATGGAGACAGACAGAAGGACATTATGTCCTTCAAATGAAGCTCCAGGAGAGCCCTTAAGGCCTTATTAGACACACACTGAGGAGCTGTTCCTGAGCATGTGAAACAATTGCAAGTCAAAGCATGACGCTACAGTGTGAATGTACTGTAGTTCTGTTGTATACAGTTTGTAACACATTCCCAAGCAGTTGAACCAAGAGGAAAGTCCAGAAGAGGTGGAACAAGGATCTCGTCATTTGACCAAGACCACAACAGTTTGTCCTACTAATCAATTGTAGAATAATTTCAGATCCCCTGCTCAATACTGTATGATTTATTACTGCTTATGCTCAACTTGTTTGCACCTCACAGACCTCACAGAAAATGATAAATAGAGGCCATCTTTCTTCTCTGTAATACCATAATGTTTTCAACATTTTGCCTTCTTTATGCAGAATAATTTACTTTAGAAGTTGCAAGGACAAAAATAAAATCTAATGTGTATTGATTTTCCCTTCCCACCCTACAGTGCATGATCATGGAAAACAAACATAGCCGAGTGAAACAAATAAGTCACGAATTATACGATTCTATTCAGCAAGCTCAGAACTGGGATCTTCTTCAGGTTGTTCACAGGAACATCCCGTCTGTCACACTGAGATTATCTCTGTATTTCTTCCATCCCTAGTGAGCACAAAGTGCACTAAATGTTGTGGATATTATTATTTCATGCAATGTGTTTCACATATTCTGAGAGTAGGATTGCATTTTGGGATTCAGCCAGTGTTTATGGTGTCCCTCCTCCTCTCATGTACATTCTGTTCATCATCTTTTTGTTTTCCTTATAACGGAAGTTTCCAGACATCTCAACCCGCAGCCACCAGTCATTTGAGGGTCAGCCGCACGCGAGCTTGAATATGGAATTGGTCCTCTGTGAGAAGACAAATCGTGCAGAAAATGGAAAACACCTCCATCAGTATTTGCTATAACCATCATGTTGTGATTAAAAATTCATGTCT
Source organism: Ictalurus furcatus (assembly GCF_023375685.1). Taxonomy (NCBI): domain Eukaryota; kingdom Metazoa; phylum Chordata; class Actinopteri; order Siluriformes; family Ictaluridae; genus Ictalurus; species Ictalurus furcatus. Next base: position 12,578,926 of record NC_071278.1, read on the forward strand.
CCTGAAACCGCTGGCACCCTGATAAAAGCTAGCCGCTAGTCCATTTAGTGCATTAGCACTCCCATTATTAACTGTGGGCACACTAAGTCACCTCTGCCCTTATTGAAGGTGTGCAAGTCTCCCTTTCAGATAGCAAGTCAATATATATATATATATATATATATATATATATATATATATATATATATATATTTACTCTACATATTAATATGGACTTAATTTTGTGCTAAAAGCAAAGAAGATGGATGCACATTCATTCCTTAGTGAAGTAAAAGTGCAAATGCTCTGTTAAAAGCTGTAGTAAAGTTTGTATCAAAGTACAAAATTCACTCATAGTATTTACTAAAAGTAACCCTCTAATATATATATATATATATATATATATATATATATATATATATATATATATATAAAATGGACCTGTATCCTGACCCAAAACAAGAAATGCATGCAATGACATGCCAGCTAATCAGACATTAGCTAGCATGCTAAAATCTTTGACATTCCAATCAAACCTACATACAGTTCTTATTGCTAGCTCTCGCAATACAAACCGATTTTTTTTTTTAATGACAAATAGATATCTGTAACATAAATATTTACATTTTTATATGATTGTAAATATCTGTATCAAACCATTTCCATAAACAATATATTATCAATATCATTTATGTTTTGGAATATTACCAATTTACAAGTATCAATATTTAAAAGTAGTCGTACTTAATACAAATAAGAGGAATTGATTGAAATTTTATTAAATAAATATTTTCTTCAGCTAATGTTTGGTTAGCAATATTGTGTAGTTAGCTAAGCAACACAAACCAAACCATGCTTGCTGACGTTTTGCGATCACAGAAAATAAATGCCAAATCAAGCAAAAACCACAATATTCGGAGGCACTGGCAATTTTTCTAAATTACCACAGATTGGGCCATGTGACGTCATCACAACGTGCATTCAGTCAAAGCCCTCTTCGATTCTCATGCGTCAAACATGAGTACAGCTAAAAGGTAAATGATCTGCACTTATATAGTGCCTTTTAACCTTAGTGGTTCTACAAAGCACTTTACACTGTTTCTCATTCACCCATTCACACACACACTACACTCCAATGGTAGCAGAGCTGTTCAGAGTTTCGTGTATTCTCCTCACCCTACAGTACTAAATGTTAAACTAAACTAAATAACTAAAGTTATATGTGTTCCGCCGTTAACAACAAGTAAATTAGATTTTTTGGTTAGCTCAGGTTCCATGAAATGGGATAGGCTCCAGGTTCCCCATGACCCAGTAGTATAAGCGGTATAGAAAATGGATGGATGGATAGACATTACATTTTCACAGACAGCTATAACTAGTCAAGATAGCTAAGAAGGTAGAATAGGCCTAAGCGAACAATCACAGCGTGGCATAGTGGTGATTATAATGATTAAACTGACATAACTGAAAAACATAAGATCTTGCTACCCAGCTATGCTTAACAAAAATTAAGCCCCTAGGACAGAAAACTGAAACAGACATACTGAGAACAAATTTTTCATAATATCGGTGTTGAGAACTCCAATTAATAATGCTGTCACACCCATGAAAGAAGCAGAGCATCTTCACCTCCTAAATCCTAATTTAACCTCTGGTGATAATGGATATTATTGCTCTTCCTGGTAGAGGTGTTTTTGCAGATTATTTCAGAAATGTGCATACCTCTAGTTCAGCTCCAGAATCAGTCCTGAGCTTGGGTTTCTGTGTGTGAAGAGCTTCACGTGTTCTCCACATAGGTTTTCTCTCATTCCCTAGGTGTGAATGATTGTACCTGTGTGTGTGTGTGTGTGTGTGTGTGTGTGTGTGTGTGTACATAGCATCCTGAGGTGCACAGGCTTTCCCATCCATGGCAATCCACCCTGTATTCATCATGACTCTGACCAGGATAAATCACATAATGAAGATGAATGAATGAATGAATGAATGACACAATGCCTGCCACTTAGGACTAGAGCAAAATAAAGCAAACACAGTTCATACGACTCTACTCTCTAGTATAATATGGATTCAAAATGATAATAGCAAGCATTTTCGTTTAAGTCCAAGCCCAAAAATCCCAGCATTAACATGAATTAGTAGTTGATATGAGCCGGATAAAGGTGTTACCATTGCTGAGTGAAAGTAAATGAGAGGTGAATACGCAAAGAGTGGCTGGAGCAGGATCCTCACATCAATAATAAATACAGCCAGCCTCTGTGGGCTCTTAAATTTCTCCATTACATATGAATTATGGATGTGCTTTAGTGTTCGGCCGGTCCATTTTAGACTTCAGCATTGGTGTTTGTGACAGGAAAGAGCCAAACAGTCTGTGTTCTATTTGCTTGGGAAGAATGAAATGTTACTGAGCACACAGACTGCACAAACCAGAGATGGATAACACCCTTTAGGAACACGGTTGGATAGTGTTGCTGTAGATATGTTCCCATACATACTATTTTAGTTGAGTACACATTGCGTTAATCTCTTATAGCCAAAAGTGAAATAATTGGGCCTATTTTTGGCATAAGACTGAAGACAGCTCTCTAAAGTGATAACTAGAGGCTGTATCACAACCTGATGCACTTGTTCCCTTCACGCAGCCCTCCTAAGGTCTCATGGGGAAACAATACTGGCTCTGTGATGGAATTTCTATAAGGGAAATGCAATGAGCTCAGCAGCTGCAGAACACTTTATGACTTTATGACTGTGAAGTTTCCAGAACAGTTTTGCCATCTCTCTTAGGGTTCAGCTTACTACTACTTTAAACTTGGCTGAAATTCTACTCATTATCACTTCCACAGCCCATAGGGGTTTGGAGCGTGTTAATTACCTCAGGATACAATATGGATTCCAGTTTCGCTCATTTCAGAGCAGCATTCTGGCCATGGCCTGGAGCACATCACCTGCTATAATTGTGATCAATGGCCTGTGTCAACCTATTTCACAGACAAGTGCTTCTCCCTGAGGCCAGGGTCAATGGCACAAATACTGCTGATTTACATAGCCAATAGTCAAAGTTGCAGAATCACTAAGAGCAAGATGCCTAATACTGTATGAGATTAAATCTAACAAAATGGCTACAAGATTGGATTAAAAAGGCAAAAGGATTAGGTCACTTTTAGCTTAGCTTTTAAAATTATCAGTTAACATCATAGTGACTGTGGTTCCCTACTCCTGATGGTAACCCGACAATATTTGTCCATGACAATATACTGTAGTTTCATAGGTGAATATATATCATGTAGCTTGATAAAATTGTGAAATAGAGTAAATAATTTTTAGCAAAAATGTATCTTTTTTTCAGATAGCTTTTAAGAATGCCTTTGACAAAAGAAGAATGTACTGAAATCATTCTCATGGCTGTTTGGGAAGCTGTCGCAAAGTTGAGCTTTAACAGGAAACATGGCAAGCACATCATAAACGACACTGCTGCCAAACTTATTAACAAATTCAAAAAGACTGGAAGTGTTGAGGAGGACCAAGGTCCACGAACATCCACCGACGAAGGCACAACTGACGTGGTGTATGTATGGAGCCTTGGGACACTCTGTAGTTTCTAGTTTCAAATTAAACTCACAGTTTTGTAAGTTTTCAAATGATTAAAGACATTTTTCAATGTTGTTTGACAGATCATCCCACTGTAACACAGTGCTTCCAGGTGGTCTGTACAGGATCATATCATAAGGACATTCTGTACATCCATAGAAAGGACACTTTGATGACTCCCATTAGGCTTGTTCCTCATGGAATCAGAGTGGAAAATATAAAGTGTTAAAAAAAAAATACTGTTAAAAACAAGGCAGGATCTGACAATCCAACTTCAAATAGATGGAGAATTCATACTGCCTGAGAACATAATACTGCTGAATTATCCTTATGTTTCTAACATTGCTGTCTGCTTTTTGACATAAACTACTTCTGGGTGCACTAACAGCCCAGAGCAATCTAAACCTGTGCAATATAGCCTCTTCTAAAGCTATGATTCTCTACAATAAAAAATAAATAAATAAAAAATAAATAAAAAATAAATAAAAAAAAAACACCAGGACCATCTGGAATGGTCCACCCCAAGAATGAGGTTGAATATATCTCAAATCTGTTGTAAATTTGTAGAATAGCATTATGAGATAGGAAACAAAAATATAGCGTAATGCAAATATACAGTGCCCTCCACTAATATTGGCACCCTTAGTAAATATGAGCAAAGAAGGCTGTGAAAATTTGTCTTTATTGTTTAACCTTTTGATCTTTTCTTCAAAAAATCCACATAAATACTCTGCTCTCATGGATATCAAACAATTGCAAAGAAAACAGGTTTATCAGGAAAATAGGAATATAGGTGTGCAACAATTAGGCACACTTTTATTCAATACTTTGTGCTAACTCCCTTTGCAAAGATAATATCTCTGGGTCTTCTCCTATAATACCTGATGAGGTTGGAGAATACATGGTGAGGAATCTGAGACCATTCCTCCATACAGAATCTCTCCAGATCCTTCACATTTCGAGGTCCACGCTGGTCGACTCTCCTCATCGGTTCACCCCACAGGTTTTCTATGGGGTTCAAGTCAGGGGACTGGGATGTCCATGGCAGGACCTTGATTTTGTGGTCAGTAAACCATTTTTGTGTTGATTTTGATGTATGTTTTGGATCATTGTCCTGCTGGAAGATCCAATCACGGCCCATTTTAAGCTTTCTGGCAGAGGCAGTCACGTTTTCATTTAATCCATCCATCCATCCATCTTCTACCGCTTACTCCTTTTCAGGGTCACGGGGAACCTGGAGCCCATTCCAGGGAGCATCGGGCACAAGGTACACCCTGGACAGGGTGCCAGTCCATCGCAGGGCACAATCACATACACACTCATTCATACACTACGGACACCTTAGACATGCCAATCAGCCTACCATGCATGTCTTTGGAGGAAACCGGAGTACCCGGAGGAAACCCCCACAGCACAGGGAGAACATGCAAACTCCGCACACACATGGCCCCGGCAGGACTCGCACCCCGGACCCTGGAGGTGTGAGGCGAACGTGCTAGCCACCGCCACTGTGCACCCTGTTGCCATCTTAACCAAATGTCCAGGTCCTCTGGCAGAAAAACAGCCCCAAAACATTAAGGAGCCTCCACCGTATTTAACCATGAGCATGAGGTACTTTTCCATATGGCTACCTCTCTGTGTGCACCAAAACCACCTCTGGGGTTTATTGCCAAAAAGCTCTATTTTGGTTTCATCTCAACCCATTTGAAGTTCCAGTAATGTCTGGAAAACTGAAGACTCTTGAGTTTGTTTTTGGATAAGAGTAGATGCTTTTTTTCTTGAAACCCTTCCAAATAACTTGTGGTGATTTTAGGTGACTTTGGATTGTAGTTTTGGAGAATTTCTGACCCAAAGATGCAATATCCCATTTTGTAAAGCTCAACAACCTTTTGCCGCACATCACAGCTACAGTATATTATTTGGTCTTACCCATTGTTCTGAATGACGGAATTTGACCTATGTGTTACCTCATATTTATACCCCTGTGAAACAGGAAGTCATGGTTGAACAATTTCCTGTTCCTAATCACCCAGGTGTACTAAAAAATTTTAAATATCAATGGGAATGTACTTCAAATATAATTTTCTCATATGAATTCATAGGGGTGCCAATATTTGTTGCACACCTATATTTTACAAATATATATATATATATATATATATATATATATATATATATATATATATATATATATATATATTTGATAAACCTGCGTTGTGTTTGAAATTGTTTGATATCCATGAAAGCAGAGTATTTTTGTGATTTTTTCTAACAAAAGCCCAAAAGTTTAAACAATAAAGCCAATTTTGCACAGCCTTCTTTGCTCATATTTACCAAGGGTCCCAATATTAGTGGAGAGCACTGTACTACAATAATAAACTCTCATATTTGGAAAAAAAAAAAAAAGTTTATTTGCTCTGTATCTAGCCTGCTAATTTTTTTAATAACTTCACAATTCCAAACACCAGCTCTCAATGGCTTTTTTTTAAAATTCCATTCATAATTTGACTGCTCTAGCTACTGTACTTCATCCCATTTCTGCAAAACCACCACAGTTTATCATTCACTTATAGGTACTTACGTCTATTCACGGCTGGCTTACTGCACTTGTCTGCTATCTGGCACCCTACCAAGCACATCAATAAGCTCCATCTGTGCCGTTTCTGTCTGCACCTACATCAAAGTTGGTGATCAATTCAACATTTTTTTCTCTACCATATCCACTGCCTCATGGTCAACTTCTAAATTTACTTCAACTTTCTTTTTCTTATCTTTACAGCCTTCTGATTGGCCCCCTACCCACATGCTAGATCTGCTCTAGTGCTGCACGCTGTGCTTTTCACCGCATCCCACACGTATGCTTCCTTATTGCAGCTGGAGTTCTTGGAACTCTTGAGCATCACCATTTCATTTTCATTTACACATATGACTTCTTTTCTTCTATTAGTTTTATGCTATGCCCTTTTTTCTTTCCTGGTTGTACTTATCACTTTAGTATCTTGAACAGTGTAATTTGAAATGACAAAAAATAAGTATTTTCTCTTACATATGATCAGAAAGACCATAAAGACACAACAGCTCTTTAAGTTTCAGTAAGCATCCACATCATTTCTATTCAAAACTAGTTAATGTCTTTTAAACAGCATCCTTCAATAACTGCTCATCTTTCTGTACAAAGCCAGGTCATGCACACAGTTCATCTGGAAGTATGGAAATCAACAAGTAACATCTGCAAAGCAGGCATGAATGCCTTTCTAATCGTCACTCCAAGATCCGAAGCTGCCCTTCGGATCCATTTGCACAAGGCCAGATTCAGCATAAATCACCACAGGAATCATTTCCAGACTTGCCAGTGGAGGCTGGGTGATAGATGGCACCAATGAGGGGCAACTCTCATCTCGCCTCCATTTTGTTTGGATTCAATTTTGCTGAGCGCACCGAGTGGGTGACACTTCAGTGGGGGAGCTTCTTGTTAGCATGCCTTTCACAGAAGTGTCAGAGAGGCAGATGGTAAAACGAATATATTAGATTGCAATCTAAAAAAGATGGCGGGAGGGGTTGAGAATATGTCAAAAACATCATCACATGAATGTAGCCACTTTTATTTTTCTGGGGTTTTGGAGCGTGTGAGGGTCGTGGTGGGTGGTAAATACTGCAAGATCTAGATGTATATATATATATATATATATATATATATATATATATATATATAAGAGTACACTTAGGGGTGTACTCACTTTTGTTGCCAGCGGCTTAGATGGCTGTGTGTTGAGTTATTTTGAGGGGACAGCAAATTTACACTGTTACACAAGCTGTATACTCACTACTTTACATTGTAGCAAAGTGTCATTTCTTCAGTGTTCTCACATGAAAAGATATAATCAAATATTTACAAAAATGTGAGGGGTGTACTCACTTTTGGGAGATACTCTATATATATAGATTAGCACATCTGCCATCCTAAAGAATTGATATATTTCATCTGCAACTACACAATGAAGAGTTTTACATTTTACATAAAAGCTTACTCTCGCACACAGTTTTTTTTTTATGTTAATCACAGTTGTGACTATTTCTAGTTTGATTGTAACAACCTAACAGTGGGAATGACTAAATGAAATGAGTAATCACTACAAAAATATGTTTAAATGTCAGATTTACTTATTTGAATAAAGTTATGAGACATCAGTACAGTAACTGAACATCGTTTAAAGAGCTCAATCATTTGGGAGTGAAATTATAAATAAGCACAACTCAAGTTCTAATTACTCAAATAATATTAGATTAAACCTAGATCAAACTTTGTTCTCTTACACTGATCAGCCATAACATTAAAACCACTGAAAGATGACATAAATAGCATTGATTATCTCATTACAGTGGCACTGGTCAAGGGGTGGGATATATTAGGCAGCGAGTGAACAGTCAGTTCTCGAAGTTGATGTGTTGGAAGCAGAAAAAAATGGTGAGCGTAAGGATCTGAGCGACTTTGGCAAGGGCCTAATTGTCTTGGCTAAATGACTGAGTCAGAGCATCTCTAAAACGGCAGGTCTCGTGGGGTGTTGAGTATGGGGTCTCGAGTATGCAGTAGTTAGTACCTACCAGTACCTTCCTTGGTCCAAGGAAGGACAAGGACAAAAATAGTTCAGGAATGGTTTGAGGAACATGACAAAGATTTCAAGGTGTTGACTTGGCTTCCAAATTCCCCAGATCTCAATCCGATCAAGCATCTATGGGACATGCTGGACAAACAAGTCCAATCCATGGAGGCCCCACCTCGCAATTTACAGGACTTAAAGGATCTGCTGCTAACGTCTTGGTGCCAGATACCACAGCACACCTTCATAGGTCTTGTGGAGTCCATGCCTCGGCGGGTCAGAGCTGTTTTGGCGGCACAAGGGGCATCTACACAATATTAGGCAGGTGGTTTTAATGTTATGGCTGAACATTGAAACAACTCATAGAAAATAACAAGTAACAACTAGTGTATAATATAACCCAGATGTATCCAATGATTACTGTTTTATTTTGGTGAAGCTGAGGCCCTGGAGTCAGGTGACTGTTTGTGTGAACGTGTAACTAGTGAACCATGCATTTTAGATCCAGGCCTTTAGCTTATTCCAAACCATTTAATCGCACACTGCAGGTTCTTAATACACCACCACCTTAAAATCAGCAAAGGACGTTGGCTTTCAGCAAGCACTCATGCACAGCCACCAACAAAAATAATTACCAGAGAACCAGTAGACCTCTAGACAGCCAGATTGGTGTTAAATCAGGTTAATTAAAACTGTGTTAAGCAACAAATCTGAAAATCTGTGATCTGTAACATAAGAATGTGTACAAAAAAATACAGTAGTAATTCACCAGTGAGAAAATGCTACAGTACACTGCTTATCAAGTGAAAATATCTTGCATATAGTCAAATGTATCTAGTTGTTCCTATTATACGATTACAAAAAAGCTATTATAAGAGCATTAAACTTATTTATAGTTGTTTTTTTTTTACTAATTTCAAGTTTGAAATAGCCTTGTTCTATTGCCAGATACATTTTAAACATTTATTTCTAATAATAAGAAAATTTATCTAGTAATAGAATAAGAAAATGTAAAGCTTGAAATTACTAAAAAATCTCTAAATAAAAATAGGTTTGATAACCTTATATTTGGTTTATTGTACCTCAGTAGGAAATGCTAGATACATTTCACTGTATGCAAGATATTTTCACTTTCTAAGATGTCATTTTTTGCAACATAGCAGTGAGTTAACTGATTAGCCTTTCCTAATTCCTAATTATACTGTGGTTTTGAGATCCTGCTAGATTTTCGCTGCAATTGCAACAATTTTAGGGATTTAATTTCTTTTACAATGGACACTATCAATATGTAAAATGTGTCAGTGTGTAATTCAAGACCAGCTAGAGTTTGGGTTGCTCTCATTTTCGAAATCAGTGATGTATCCTGGTTCTCCAGAAAGCCTGGTATGAGGTTTGTTGTTGTTGTTTTTGTTTGTTTGTTTGTTTTTTCAATGACTGTACACAAGGGTAAAAGTCATAACAGGGATTAAAAGTGAAGCTAAAATGTCCTTGAGGCCCTCTACTGGCTGGTTGCATTACAATTTTTAACCCCACCCATTCCCATGTCACTGAATGCAAAAAGACAAGTTACATTTCCACAAATTCTTTTCAGGAACATTGTTCTGTCGTTTCAAGTTCAGTCGACCCTGATATCTCCCTCAGTATTTCTCCTTAAGATAAATGTGTTTAATAGGAGTTATTTTGTGATTTGTGATTTGATAAAGGGGCGTGATTGATGAGGTGATTGACATATTTTAAACTTGTTTTACTGGTATTATATCTAGCAAGTCAATGTGGGTGATGGCAAAAACCAGGGCAGCTAACACTAGCTGAATTTCATGACAGTTTTCTATTGAATGAACGACATTAGAGAACACTCGAAGTAGCTTGGTATGGTTAGCCAGTCACAAATATTTTCCCCAAAATATATGTTGCGTTGAGTGTAAATGTTGACTGATGTTTATCAGTATAGCTTAAGTTGGTATGTTACATTAGCTTCTTATACTTATATCTTTTTGATTGAAATGATAATGTCAGCTAGCTAGCAAATGGTAGCTCAGTCAGTCATGAATCAAAGCTCTAAAATTGTTTACTTGCGCAAATTATGCAGCTACAATTTAGCACTTTATATGCTGTACATGCCACTTTCATCTTGTGTGTGCATTCCCAACATGAACGATATAGTGTCCATCACAAATATAGGCAGGCGAGAGATGGACCCACTGTCTGACCATCCGTATCTACTACGCATGCTCTGGCTCCAATTTCCACAAGATGGAGACTCCCATTTTGACCAAAAAAACTGACATGAAAAAATAATATAGTATTTTAGAGACAACTGTAATGTGTCTAAAATAATAAAACAAAAAAAATTCTGATCCCTCATGTCAACCCACATGTGAAAATTTGTGTAAGAAGAGGAAGGGGAAGAGGAACACAGCACGGTACAGTAGCAAGCCAATCTATAATTACAGCAGCACAAAAACTTAAAGTTGATTTTTATATCCCCTCAAAACAAGCAGGGAATAACTACACAAGTAAATGTAATGTATTCAGTATATGAATGCTGGTTTAAAATGCAAATATATTCAGAATATATGCAAACATTCAGCAGGACACTGGATGTATTTTAATCCATTTTCAGAAAAACGAAAAAAATATTAGAAATCTTCAGTATGTATAGTCAGTCTAAACATCCGTTCTGGCTTGTGCATAGAAGAAACCTACAGCTCTGTGTGTTCTTTACTCTAGATAAAGCTAAACATGCTCGATATTTAGCTACACACCCTAAAGCTGCAAGGCAGTGAAAGTGTTTCGATTCGCTGCAATGTGAAAGTACCACTGTAGCCTATGGGACAGCATGCTCTGGGAATCTCATCTGATTAACTGATTTGACTTTTGATGTTTCAAGATTTTAACCCAGTTATTTACAGCAGAACAATTAGCAACGGGATGTAAGCATAACAATTCTATGAAATACAAAATAAACTAAAAATATCAGACAAGTAACATTTTTATTATTTTTAATTCCCAGAAATTCTCTGAAGGAGCCCAGATTGCCTTGAGGGTTCCCCTCTAGTAAGTTTCACTAGAATTGGAACTTTCGGTCAAACATAAGCCCACTCTGAAATTCATTCCATAAGCCACTTTCTGACTCCAAGACGCAACTAACTTCTACTTCTGCAAATCTCCAGTTGTGATCCTTGGAGTTTTTTGGCCACTCAAACCATCTTCTTCACAGTACGTTGAGACACACATCCTAGTTTTTTTTTTTATTTTTTTCATATTCTTATAGCCACTTCCCATTTTGTGAAGCTCAACAACCTTTTGCCGCAGAACACAGCTATATTCCTGTGTCTTACCCATTGTTATGAATGACTAAGGTAATTTGGCCTGTGTGTTACCTCATATTTATCACCCAGGTGTACTAAAAATGTAAAATATTAATGGGAATATACTTCAAATATAATTTTCTCATATTAATTCATATCGCTGCCAATTATTGTTGCACAGCTATATTTTACAAAGATTTTTGCAGAGTATTTTGCGAATTTTTTTAAAAATAAAGGATCAAACAATAAAGACAATTATTCACAGTCTTCTTTGCTCATATTTACCAAGGGTGCCAATATTAGTGGAGGGCACTGTATATCTCCTAGTCAATCAAGCTAGCACATCTCTCCTTGTTCATTTATAGCCTAGCCTAAGGGTTAAATACATGAGCAATTCAAAAAGAGACAATGGATTGATTTATTTCACATGAAGAGGGTTTTAATTTCCTGCTTCTGTAGCTAACTCCTTTAATTATGTATGATACAAAACAAATTAAGATGCTTTCCATCACAGGCTTCAGCTTTATGAATATATTTGCAAATGTTTGCATATATGTATATATGAATTTATATGCAAAAAAAAATCTAGACAGCACTGGTACTGCTGCAAGATCATTTATTTAAAAGGCCAGTGTATATATAGTGCCTGTACAGTATGATGTTATGTGCAGTACAATATGAGACAATTTACCATAAACTAGCGTCTAGGTACAGTAGTAAAGAGGTTCTGATAAGGTATAGCTATAGACTACGTGTACCTAATAAAGTGGATGCTGAGTGTAATAGTATCAATGAAAAAGGTATCAAGCAGATTTAGTAATGCAAGCACATTTTGAAATATTACTCGTATTAGTGCGTGCTGTACTTCAGAGGAGAATCAAACACATGGGTGACACATTTGTGATGTATGGAGAAACCTTTACAACCCTGTAATAATATTTTACAGCAAAATGCTCAGTTGTCTGGCAGAGAGGCAACCCAGACTAGATAAATTACATGTAATTTCCAGCTTGACATTTTTAGATAAGGGATCTTGTGTGCTGTTGTTAGTGTCACTAAAGCATCCATCAAAAAGCATAATTCTTCCATCACTGGCCACAAACCATTCACAATCGTGAAGCCATTTTAGGGTGAATTGTTGAGTCGGTGTTTGATATTTGTTCTGTCATATTGCAAAAAAAACCCCAAAACAGATTTGCTGATATGCCTTGTGATATGTTCCGTATCTTAGCTGACAAAGAAGCCACATAACGCTCTCAAATCTCAAGTCCACATACTGTATATAGAGTATCAGAGCAGATTTCCCCCAGGTTTCTCCACTGAGAGCTCAGGACATAAGTATAAGGGAGACTTGTCAGGAGGAAATACCCCTCCCTGCTGAGCACCCCACTGACTCCTGCCAATATGGACTGTTGGACAATTACCAGGTTCCAAGCAACAGCTCCGGTGAGACAGCCAGCTGATGACCAAAAGGGTGACATTTCTAACTCATGTCCCCTTCTTGTGAACAACATTAGGGATCGATGCATCAAAACAGTTCGGATTTGAACAACACAGGCGAAATGTCAGTAACAATTAGCCCAGTGGCTTGTTGGCAGGGGAAGAAATGACCTGCTGTTCAATGGCCTTTGGTTGGAGTCTGGCTTCAGCAATATTAATTCTCTTCACAGAAGAAGAGGTAGTAAAGTAGGCCATACTCTTCACTAAACCACTGAATAAGTGTCTGCAGCTTTTAGCTTCCTTTACGAAGGAGCAAGTCTAATGTCAATGGTTCTACAGTATAATGAATGGGGTTGCCCTTGTGATTTTTAGACTTATGTGTGGATTTTCTTATATCTTTGAGGCAAGCAGTGATGCATGCAGACAAGGTCTGTAATCAAATTACGGTTGAATGATAGCATGACAACCAAATTCGGAGTAACAAACGGGCACGCTACTGCGACTGAAGCCTGGAGGTAGGATTCTCAGCCAAGGCTGAAGAAGTAACACAAAGAGCATCCATCTTCATAACTCTGTTCCTGAGTGGTAAAGCTCAGGAAAGCAGAAAAATGCATGAATTAATGAAATAACATGGTTAGATGAAGCTTTCTTTGGTATACCTTGATGCGCCTTATTAAAAAAAAAAAGCTGGAACAGTGAGGAAGGAATGTTTGTCTTACAACACTCAGTGGCACGGTGGCTAGGCACATTTGCTTTGCACCTCTGGGGTTGGGGGTTCGAATCCCACATCTACATGCACGGAGTTTGTGTGCTTCTAACCATGTTTCCTCTGGGTACTCCAGTTTCCTCCCCCAGTCCAAAGACATGCATTGTAGGTTGATTGGCATATCCAAATTGTCCTTAGTGTGTGAATGTGTGTGCGATTGTGCCCATCCAGGGTGTCCCCTGACTTGTGCCCCGAGTTTCCTGGTATAGGCTCCCCACAGCCCTGTGTAGGATAAGTGGTAGGGAAAATGGATGCATCGATGTTCATTCATTCCTGAGGAACTACTTTATGCAAGTCAGGGTCATGGTGGATATGGAGCCAATCCCAGGAACACTGGGACTCTGACTGGCTGGTGGGAATATACCCTGGATTTGACACCAGTCTATCATAGGGTACCACACACACACACACACAAACACATTCACGCCTTGGGGCAATTTAGCGCATGCCGTATGCACCTATTGGCATGACTTTAGGAGGAAATCCACACAAACACAGCGAGAACACACACACAAAAAACAAAATATTATCAAACAACTCTGAGTAAATAGAAACAGCCAGCAGATACATACCTTTGTAATATCAGAGATCCAGTTTGGCATGTGTGTTGTACCAAGACCTGGACTCTTTGATATAATCTGGTCAGTATTATTGGCTACATCCGGAGACATTATATTTGTCTGCTGCCGCCCTTCTGAAATTATATTTGTCTGCTGTCCTGCATATTTTGTGGAAAAAGTGCTTTCCCTGCAGTGTAGGCACATTTCAACAATAGTTGTCAGCTCTCAGCTACAAGAGACATTAAATATAATTTAAACAACAGTCATTCACTGGAACTTGAGTGCATATCAGGTTATTCTGACCAGACGAGGCAGAGAAAGAATGGAGAGACTATAGCACCATCTCTCAACAGCATACACAGATTTAAATGACAAAGTGAACCGCATCATCCTAGCAGTCCATTATGAGCCACAGGAAGTTAATTGCAAGCCATATAAAAGAGGTAAATTGCGCTGCAGCCAAAAGATGCTGAAATCATACATCTGAAAATGAAGCAACACCTTTTCATCTGACAGCTCCAGACAGATCTGGGTTTATTTCAAGTCGCTACTTTTTTTCTTTTCTTTTTTCAAGTACCACACTCCAAGCTAAGCTCTAGAACCGGTAACCTTTGTGCATACCCTTGAGAATGGCGCCAGGAGCGTTTGGAGACATTGCGCACAAGGCTTTCTAGTCTTACCAGGATGAAAAGGTTAATGAACTTCCATTAATTGTATCAGTATTATTTTGATGGCAACTGTTAACCCAATTGATCTCATCTCTGATTACATTACACTAATTGTAGACTCATGGTCAGGTTCTGCTGATTAGAGAGACAGACTGCATGGGGCCTGGCTAATTGGGGGGAAAATGAGAGATTCTCTCTTTCTCTCTCTCTCTCTCGCTCTCTCACAACATTTGGGTTGTGCATGCCACGTTCAGATATCAGTCAGCTATAAATACTTGACGTTGCAAACAACAGAGCTGGTAACAATGTCTGATGAGGCAAGGAGGAGCCGGGAATATTTTACATATACTCTATCGTAACAAATAGAAACGAAATGCCAACTGTATCCAAATGTACCAAAATGATTCTCAGTCTCAGTGTTTCACCAGAAAGTGTTCGTTTCATACAGGATTGTCATCATTTATATAAATATAATCTGCAGATTCAGTGTATTTTTTTTTCAGAATCAGACTCAACCTAGTGAGAAATGAGTTAGTCAGAATCGCTGATGGAAAATCTCAGCGCTTGCTCAACGAGTCACTCGAGGTGCCATAAATTTGACATCGGGGTGGAGTATTCTCTCGCGAGCATGGCCGACTAAAAATGGACACGCTGAAGTGGAGCTTAATAAGGAAAGGAGTGTCTGCTCTTAGCATCAAACCTTCGAGGCTTTGACTAAGACCTCCCAACGTGAAAATCGTGTTACAAGGATTTTTGCCTGTGCAAGCTTAAGCCTCATCTGATACAGTCTTTCCACAGGGGAATGAGACCTGTCGACTTTAAAGCTCCTCTAACGAAATGCAATCCAGTGGAAAAGCAGCAGATTAGATCATGACGATTAAAGGGTCTTCATGCTTATTTGTCTTGATGTCTTGATGACTGTATTCGGAGAGAGAAAGAGAGAGAGAGAGAGAGAGAGAGAGAGAATAAAGCAACCTTTTGACTTTGAGAGACAGAGAGAGTGAAATAGAAAGAGAGAGACATTGAGAGACACAGATAGAGAAAGAGAGAGACAGAGATATTTCACCTTAAATGTCCTTTTCATTACTTTCTTCTACTGTCTCATATAAATTGTCTGCAGGGAGAGAGACAGAGCTTGATAGTACTACATCTACATCTTCAGTAAGGAGAGTGAGAGAGAGAGAGAGAGAGAGAGAGAGAGAGAGAGAAAGAGAGTACTATCAAACTGTCTCTCATCCTGCTGACAATCTCTGAGACAGTAGAAGAAAGTATTGAAAGGGACATTTAAGGTGAAATATCTCTCTCTCTCTCTCTCTCTCTCTCTCTCCCTTTCGCGCTCTCTCTCTCTCTCTCTCTCTCTCTCTCTCTCTCTCACACACACACACACACACACACCTTACTGGAGATGTATATTCAAAATGAAATGAAGGCGCTTCATCAGTAAGGGAACTCAGTGCCACTCATGATGTAAAGGTTTTGGATAAGATGTCAGGACACGTGCACAGCGTGTAGCTTTAACAAAAAAAAAAAAAAAAAAAAAACCCGACAAACGCGCAAGGAATACGAGAACACGACGTGACGTCAGGCGTCGTCTTTAAGCATGTCCCAGGCGGTGGACGCGCGTTGGAGCCGCTGCGGAGAACTTTGGAGCAGACGCCACGCAAGCTGGAGGAAGTGCCGTGGCTTTGGGACGACATGTTTTGGGAAACTTTGAAGAAGAATGCTTCTTTTGAGTGCGGGATATTCAGTCCCCAGCGCGGATTGTGTGGATTATTATGCGTGTGGTCGTACACAGGGAGTATCGCGCGAATCGCACGCGACAGCAGCTCGCATTTAAAAGTGCAGGAGCACTGGGTTCTCCTTCGAGCACATTTAAACTAAACCGCTTTTCCTAGCGCATTGCGAGCGCGCAAGACTACGTGAGTTAAAGTGCTTTCAACAAACGTGTCACTTTGGAATTGGAAAGGTTGTTTTCATCCAGCTGGCAGAATGAGATTTAAGTTGAGGAGTCACCGCCGCGCGCTCGGAGTTTACTCCGTGGGGAAAATGTGGCGCGCGAGAATCAAGGAGCAACTCGAAGGCTAAAACCATGCTGCGCTTTAACCCATGGAGAAATGGCCAATAGGGTTCTGTCCAGCCGCGCGGCCCCGTCCTCCAGCTCCAAGTTCAGCAGCAGGTTCATGTTCATCTTCACGCTCTCGCTGTCCTTCACGTACGTGTGCTACAGCGTGCTGTTCTGCTCGGCTCCAGTCATGCCGAGCAGCCGGTTTGAGGAGCGGCGGTGCGCGCGCGGAGACAGCGCCGGCGCCAAGAAGCTGCTGCAGAGGTCAGCTGCGTGCGCGGAGGCACGGAACTCGAGCCGAAGTGAACTCAAAGCCACGGCGGCTCCACTGCGTCTAGCTCCGAACAGGAGCGAGCTGTCGGGCACGCGGAGCTCGCGTGCGCGCGGTGCCGACGCGGCGCGCTCTAAACCGGCCAATGCTTCCACAGTTAGCGCGAGCGCGCAGCGGTACGGCAACAAGAAGCTGCCCAACGCGCTGATCGTGGGCGTGAAGAAGGGCGGCACGCGCGCCGTTCTGGAGTTCATCCGCATCCACCCGGATGTGCGCGCCCTCGGCACCGAGCCGCACTTCTTCGACCGGAACTACGACAAAGGCATGGACTGGTACAGGTAAGCACTTAGAGCGCAGGAACCCACACACTGACCCAAACTGTCCATGTGAATGAACACTCGCACTGTGCATGTGCAAAACCTCATTTAATATCTTCTAATTACAGGGGGAAGTGTTCTGTACACCTGAAAAGTCATGCACGAAAATAATCAGTTAGCACCAATTATTTATTTTATTTTCACTTTATTTACTTGCAAGTTAAGATGATAAGAATGTGCATATTTATTTATATGCACTCTAAAAATGGGTACTAAATTTCATTGCTTGGTGCGGACGTGAGACCCTTTTGCACACCTTTTGTAACTTTGAATATAAACCTAGTAAAGTGGATTTTGTGTAGCTTTAAGGTCAAAGGTAATTAAGGTCCAACTGTGAACCTTAAAGGTACACTACTGTATATCCACATATATTACAGCTAAAATATATATAATAAAGGTCTAAAAGAGAATTGTACTACCTCAGCGATGTGGAGAGGTACCATTTTTTTTTCCTGAGAAAGTACATTTAGGCAAATCACATAAACATATTTACATATAGAGATGTACATACTGTATATAAACAGATAGAAATGCATGAAAAGAAAATGAAATGCAAGCTAAGCCACAGCTGCTGAGGTGAAGCCATTCATACTAGATCATACTAAGAAGCAAAGAGTCAAGGTGAAATTATGGCAAAGGATTGCAGTGTTTGATGTCAGAAGGAAAATCTTTTTTTTTTTGCCCCAGTAGTAAAGTTACACATTAAACCACACCCAGCAGTCGAAGTTGTTGAGCACCATCCTGCAAATCGGAGCCTTCCATCTTTTGTGACGGGCAGCCGTTGAAATGCACCTTCGGGAGCCATCGGGCTGGTAGCTGAGCCTGCCCTGGCCGTGTGCTATATGAGGCTAGGGAGTGTGATACTCTGCGAGAGTGCATCAGACCTCCCGCTAGCAGTGCTGCCCACGGCTCAGGGCTCAGTAATTACACATACATCACAGCCCTGCCGAAACCGGCACGGAGAGAGCAAGAGCGAGCGTTAGAATCCATCTAAGTCTTCAGGATGTGCTGAAGAGAAAGGTAATGCAGGTAATCACCTGCTAACAGACGTTCAGCACGTCAGGAACACATTCTGAGGTACTACAGGGGCCACTTGTGTAACTCACAACCTGCTGCTCTGAGAACGACTGAGACACGTGTGTGTGAGGTGTCCTAATCAGGGTCGTTGTATTTGGAAACATCTACAACTGCAAGAGAAAATCTATGATGTAAAAAAAGATGGGAATTTGCCATACCATGTGATCAAGACACAAATGATACAAAGGTGGCTGAAAAACAGGAAATGCACTTTTCAGTGGCATTTAGAAAAACATCAATGCATCGAATGTAAAAAAAGAGGTCTAAGTGTTATGAGTTGCAAAATATATGCTACCAAATAATAGACACGCTGGGCAATATAAATATGATATCAATATCATGGTCAAATAATACATGCTGAGAATATTGTGCGTATCATTGGTACTGCTGTAACTTCTATAAGTACTACAAGTTGTTTGATGTTTCCCTTGTGTCTTAAATAACACATTGTTGTGCAGGGTTTTTAGGTGGGCCCTGCTGCTTTGCAGGCAAACCTCAGCAAATATGAATGTCACGATATTTTTGCGATATCACCCACTGCAGTATTCTGCTCCTATACCTATACCTAGATTTTTTTTTTTTTTACTAAAATGTACTAATATAAAAAAAAAAAAACACTGTTTGTTTTCAAATACTCCACACTCTTATTGGGCGGCTGTGATTAAGGTGGTAGAGCGGGTTGTTCATTAATCGTAGGGTTGGGGGTTCGATTCCCGGCCCACATGACTCCACATGTTGCTCCCAATGGCAAGCTAGTGCCTTGCATGGCAGCTCTGCTGTCATTGGTGTGTGTTTGTGTGTGTGTGAATGGTTGAATGAGACACAGTGTAAAGTGCTTTGTAGAACCACTAAGGTTAAAAATGCGCTATATAAGTACAAACCATTTATGCCACCTTTACCACCTCCTGTTTCAGTAATAAGTACACACACACACACACACACACACACACTCACACACACAAAGCTATCAATGCTATTTGTGGACTGCTTAATTAAAAAGCCACAGAGGCCAAGACACTGAAACAGTTCCTCTAATTGTCCCTAAAAGCAATTTTCCTTTAGCTTGTGACATCTTGCGATAAAGGCCGTAAGCAGTGAAAAGATGACTGGTTGATTAAGTCAAAACATCCTTAGAAAGCTCCCTAACAATGGGTTTTAATCTTGTTATCCATTTTACTCCAGTCCGTTAAATTCTGTGCGCGATGTCCAGAAGAGTGTTCATGGGGCTCACCTACGAGCCGCGCTCCCTGGTGCTACTTTCTGAAATAACGAGATCCCCATTAGCCCAAGAATGGCACGAGGCTAATTTGGTTAATTGTTGAGTTTTTGAACAGGATAAATTCTGCAGTGTTTATTGGTGTCTTTTTCAGAATAGGATAATGCCCTTATTTCATTGTTTGTATTTTGGACATCCACCACACGTCTTTCTGCCGCCTGGAGAAATGAACATTTTCCAAAAGCTAGATTTTCCCCCTGGTTTTATCAAATGAAACAAATAAATAATGCTCCACACCATGGAAAACTTAAAAGAGCATCATGCTTCTATTGATTTTTACTGAAGCCCTTCAAGTAGATTTTCAGAAAAAGTGCTCAAATCGTGAGAGAAGCCTTTTAACATTTGCTGCAGGCCCAGAGTTTCCTCCTGGTCTTGCGTTAATTGGCTCGGAGGAGGAGGAGGCAGGGGAGAAACGCTGCAGTCAGGGAGGTTGACAAGGACAGAAAGTTGGGCGAAGCTCATTTAGCAGGAAAAAAACCCCCCTACATATCCTTTCTCGAACATATGACTTAGCCTGCCACCTTCACTAATGGGAATTCCTGATCTGAGTAGAAGTCTGAGAGATGGTGAGATTACTGTAAAATAACCAGAACTACTCTCTTGTCGATGTGACTGTAGAGGTATATATTTTTTAGCTTAAATTACTCATTAAGGCTGAGTGGCACCATTTTGGTCAAGGAGATTTTTCTATATCATAAAAAAAGCACATCACACTTAATGTAATATACAGCAATTATACTGCAGTATCATATTTTGTTCATATTGTTCAACCCTAATAGCTATTAGAGTTGCACAGTATACTACGGTAGTATCGTGATACTAAAGCTTCAAAATGCCACCGATGTCACTGTATTTTTTAAACGGTTGTATCGTAAGTAATGTTGTATTTTGCGGCAGTTAATACTATTTTCACTAAAACAGCACATCTCACTGCTTTTGTAGAATACACAAAGGTTAGTGACACTTCATTTAACCTGAATTCTTTCCCTTAATCTTTAAAGACTTCCTGTTTGCTTGTAAGCAAGCTAATGTTACACTAAACTCTGTGTAGAAATACTCAAATTGTTTGATAGTAAGCGAGCTAAGCAGAGCTCTGTTTTCATTGAAATTTATGTATTTCTGTAAATTTGGTTCATTTTGTAAATTTGAATTATGAATTAACACAATATTGCGTGGTATTGTGATACTTCAGCTGGTATAGTATCATAAGATATATTTATGCTATCGTTACAACCTTAATAGCTAGGTAAGTCCACAACACTGCAAATAACAAACTCATGTCAGTAAACTCATTGTATACATTTTCGTGGCACAGTTCTTCTAACACAAACGCTGTGCA
This sequence comes from Ictalurus furcatus, assembly GCF_023375685.1. Classification (NCBI taxonomy): domain Eukaryota; kingdom Metazoa; phylum Chordata; class Actinopteri; order Siluriformes; family Ictaluridae; genus Ictalurus; species Ictalurus furcatus. The sequence goes on from NC_071278.1 coordinate 12,600,235, forward strand.
CACATGCCATATTATCATCTAAGATAGTTAGATGATAAGTTAGATGTTAGTGTGGCGACTAAATACATAATGCAACTGTCAGTTGTGCATCTCATGAATGTGCTCGGTGGCACTCAGTGCTCAGGCATTAAATAAAGTACAGGCATTAATGCATGGCTCGCACGCTTTCAGGTGGCCCTGCCAGACATTTGCATTTCTACCTCGCAATGAGTGAAGCCAGTCTGCCTCTCATTATGCCATGCTAATGTTCCCATTATTTTCTGCTGCTTTGCATCGAGTCTTAAGCTGAGAGCTGGGAAGAAGAAAAAAAAAACCTCTAAAGTAGCAAGTAAACAGTGTGAAAAGTTTGGCTAAACTGACGAGTCCTCGGGGAAAAGTGTGAGATTTATATAGCGTGCTGCTTTATGAAAAATTCATCAAAAACACTGACATAAATTAATTAACCAAAAAGCTCATTGGACAATATGCAGCCTGTGGGTCTGTGATGGAGAAGGCCGTCCTAAGGGCTCTGTTAGAAAATGAAAGGAATTTGTTTGCCGTTGCTTTTCTCCTCCTCTCCAAAGCAAGGAATAGTCTGTGTGCCTTTTGAAATGAAAGATTAATATATCCCATTATTTAAGACTACAGCACGTATATACAATACATACAATTCATTTGATAATTTTCTACTGAAATGAATTTTCCAGAAAGTATTGTCTATTTTTTGTTTCGTGTGAAAGCATGTCTTTCAGTATCGTATGTCAGCATGGATACACTATACAAGTTACTAGCTCGGACCACGAAAAATATATTGACTGGATGGTTATTCAGCTTGACTCTGTATCCGTAATGCGACAACAACAAGAACCATTCTGATTAATCTCACACAATAGAAACAGCAAAAGCATTATTAGGAAGCTATCACGATCACTACACAGCTACTGAAAAACTGGTTTATTGTCACTCATTTGCGTTCTGTTGAGCACAGATGGCTCAGTATATCTTTCTTTCTCTCTACACCCACACTCACACACAGATGTGTCATGATAGAAAGGATTAAACATGCTGATTTTGTTGGACCGATGATAACCAACCTACAGCAAAAAACGTTTAGGTTTGTCGCTGTCACGTTTTGTTCTCGGTTGTTGTTTTGTTACACAGTAAATCAGCAAATGTCAGCAAGTGAAAACATCTATGCAGTGGTGCTTGAAAGTTTGTGAACCCTTTAGAATTTTCTATATATGTGCATAAATATGACCTAAAACATCATCAGATTTTCACACAAGTCCTAAAAGTAGTCAAAGAGAACCAAATTAAACAATTGAGACAAAAAATATTATACTTGGTCATTTACTTATTGTGGAAAATGATCCAATATTACATATCTGTGAGTGGCAAAAGTATGTGAACCTCTAGGATTAGCAGTTAATTTGAAGGTGAAATTAGAGTCAGGTGTTTTCAATCAATGGGATGACAATCAAGTGTGAGTGAGTGTCCTGTTTTATTTAAAGAACAGGGATCTATCAAAGTCTGATCTTCACAACACATGTTTGTGGAAGTGTATCATGTCACAAACAAAGGAGATTTCTGAGGACCTCAGAAAAACAACAATGGTGTGCATGGCAGGGCTGCAAGGAGAAAACCCACTGCTCTCCAAAAAGACCATTACTGCCCCTCTGTGATTTGCTAAAGATCATGTGGACAAGCCAGTAGGCTGTTGGAAAAAATGTTTTGTGGATGGATGTGACCAAAATAGAATTTATGGTTTAAATGACTTCAGCAGAAATGTTTAGTTCACCAGAAATGTTCAGCAGAAATGTCCAGCAGAAATGTTTAGTTCAACAGAAATGTTCAGCAGAAATGTTCAGCAGAAATGTTTAGTTCAGCAGAAATGTTCAGCAGAAATGTTTAGTTAAGCAGAAATGTTCATCAGAAATGTACAGCAGAAATGTTCAATAAAAATGAAACTGGAAAAACAAATGAGAAGTGTTATGTTTGGAGAAAGGAAAACACTACATTCCAGTATAAGAACCTTATCCCATCTGTGAAACATGGTGGTGGCAGTATCATGGTTTGGGCCTGTTTTGCTGCATCTGGTCCAGGACGACTTGCCATCAATGATGGAAGAATGACTTCTGAATTATACCAGTGAATTCTACAGGAAAATGTCAGGACATCTGTCTGTGAACTGAATCTCAAGAGAAAGTGGGTCATGCAGCAAGACAACGACCCTAAACACACAAGTCATTCTACCAAAGAATGATTTCAAAGAATAACGTTAATGTTTTGGAATGGCCAAGTCAAAGTCCTGGTCTTTATCCAATAGAAATGTTGTGGAAGGACCTGAAGCAAGCAGTTCATGTGAGGAAACCCACCAACATCCCAGAGTTGAAGCTGTTCTGTACTGAGGAATGGGCTAAAATTCCTCGAAGCCGATGTGCAGGACTGATCAGCAGTTACAGGAAACATTTAGCTGCAGTTAATGCTGCACAAGGGGTCACACCAGATACTGAAAGCAAAAGTTCACATATGGTATGCACTTATGTACATACTTTTGCCACTCACAGATATGTAATATTGGATTCTTTTCCTCAATAAATAAATGACCAAGTATAATATTTTTGTCTCACTTGTTTAATTGTGTTCTCTTTATCTACTTTTAGGACTTGTGTGAAAATCTGATGATGTTTTAGGTCATATTTATGCAGAAATATAGAAAATTCTAAAGGGTTCACAAACTTTCAAGCACCACTGTAGTCAAATGTATCTCGTATTTCCTATTATAAGATTACAGTAAACCAAATATGAGATTATTCAACCTATTTCTAGACATTTGTAAACTAATTTCAAGATTTCCTTATTCTATTGGCAGGTAATTTAGCTTATTTCTTGAAAAATTAGCAAAATAAATAAATAACAATAAAACAAGATCATTTTAAGCTTGAATTTAGTTTATTTTTTAAATTTTTTTAATTGCATAGAAATAGTTTTAATAATTTGGTTATATTTGCTTTATAAGACAAGCTAGATTTCAGTACATTCACAGTATTTCCACTTGCTAAGATGTCATTTCTGCAGTGTAGCCAGTATAAAATCACGATTATAGTTTGATGTAATGAATAGTATTATAGTTAAAAGAAAAGAATGTCCAAAAATGTGCATTTTCATTGGACTGACTAAATTTGATGGTCTTGATGGTTCAAGCCTGCCATCCTGTTGGAAGTTGACACATGAAGTATGCCTATTTGATCAAAACAATTTGGTCAAAATCATATTTTATGATGGATTTGTTTTAATATGTTTTTTTCCAAATGGCAGCCCACCAGCATGTTTTCTCTGAATCCAACCCATCCTCCAGCACTTTACTTTATAATTATACAGAATCGGAAAAAACCTGAAGTATTGAACCACCAATCAAGACCCACTGAAAATGTCTAACCATGTTTACTGTAGGCAATTCAGTTGTTGTGCTGTGTGTGTTTGTGTGTGTGTGTACGCACAGGTGGCATCATTAGTGTATGACAGTACAACCAAAACATACACATGTGAACAGCTAAAAAAAAAACTGCTGTCGTTAGCTATTAGACTGAAAACGATGACCGCTGTTCGACCAAGTGTCGGATGGAGAAAAGGATGGAGCAATTAAGTGAGGAGGAATTAGTACTGAAAAGTGGAGGCATATCTCTATTGGCACTTCACTTTTTTTTTTTGTTTTTTAATGTCTCAATGTCTCAGCAAGACCGGCTTTTACAGATAAATTGTAAGAGTAGTTTTAATGAGGATTACATTTTAATCCTACTCGAGTACATGTGTATAGATGAAGATATACTTTAGCAGCCACTCTTAAGCAGCTTATTCTTAGTTACGTATATATATATATATATATATATATTTATATATATATATATATATAAAGAATAAGCTGCTTAAGAGCATCTCCTAAAGTATATCTTCGTATATGAGTGTATGTATACTCATCATCATCCTTATTAGGATCACCTGTACACCTGCTCATTTATGCAGTTGTCACGTAATGAGGGTTAAGACGGATGTAACTGCAGTAAAGATCTTTATTATGAGAGATATAGGCAGACAAATCCAAATAGCGTGGTCAAAACAGGCAAAGGGTCATCAGGGCGATCAGGTAAACAGGCTAGAGCAGGTAAGGCAGAAATCAACATCAAAGGCAAAGCAGAATCAAAACCAGAATAGACCAAACAATGGAATGGCTTAGTGACATACAGAGACAATGGCAACTGAACGTATTACTTCACGAAGACCTTGTGAATGAGCAGTCTCTTAAGTAGTGTGGTGTGATTGTCAGTGTGATTGAGAACAGTGGTAGGTGTGTGATTAGTCCTCAGGAGGAGGTGACGTGTCTGTGTGTTCCATTGGGAGTTGTAGTCATCTGCCATGTTTATAGTTTGTGGTGCATTCTGGGAAATGGAGTCGCTAGTCTGCCTTGACTTGACAGCACTTATCTAATCAGCCAATCTTCTGGCAGCAGCACAATGCATACAATCATGCAGATACAGGTCAAGAGCTTCAGTTAATGTTCACATCAAACATCAGAACGGGGGAAAAATGTGATCTCTGTGACTTTAACCGTGGCATGGTCGTGGTACCAGAAGGGCTGGTTTGAGTATTTCAGAAACTGCTGATCTCCTGGGATTTCTCCTGGGAACAGTCTCTAGAAAAACAAAAAACATCCTGTGAGCTGAGGGTCTGCAGGCTGAAACACCCTGTTGATGAGAGATCAGAGGAGAATGACCAGACTGGTGGTCTTTAGTAACTCAAATAATCACTCTTTACAACCATGGTGAGCAGAAAAGCATCTCAGCATGCACAAAACATCAAAGCTTGAGGTGGATATGCTACAACAGCAGAAGACCATATGAGGTTCCACTCCTGTCAGCCAAGAACAGGAATTGGAGGCTATCATGGGCACAGACTCACCCAAACTGGACAGTTGAAGATTGGAAAAAAAATCACCTGGACTTTTACCAATCTTCAACTGTCCAGTTTGGGTGAGTCTGTTACTTCTGCTACTATTACTTAAAGATGAGCACTTAAGTCAGAAATAGGCTATGGTCTAAAAATAACATAAGGCTAAAACTCTGTTATATAAGATTTAGTACAGCAAAGGAAGCAGTACAAGGATTTTATTTATTTATTTACTTACTTACTAACACTCCTGCCATCTGGCAGAATGTACCGGAGCGTCCATGCCTCCACCACCAGACTTCGCGACAGCTTCTTCCCTGTGGCAATCAGATTACTCAACACACTGTTGCCTTCCAACACTCACCTGGACTAATCAAACCCTTCCCAACTCCCACCATCACACAACCGTCACTGCACACCTGCACTGATGCTGCTATGGGACACTTTTTACTATTGAGACACTTTTTTGTTGCTACCTCTCACATGATATTGCTGCTAGACTTTTCTTCAGTCTTCAGTTTAAAGACAATTGCTTCCACTGGTTCTCCCTTATAACACTGTTCTGTTGTCCTGTCTGGTCAATGTGCATTGCTCTATGTATTTATTGTCCTGTGTATTAACAGTATGTTTTGCACTCGTCCTGCATTTTATGTAGGCCTGGGTTATAAGTTACTGGAGAAACAACATTTCGCTCCAATGTATATGAGCTACTGCATATAGAGGAATGATAGTAAAATAAAACCGCTGCACTTGATCATTTTTTTTTTCTGTAGTGTAGTACTGTACACTATGTAGGCTGTAGTTCTAATAATAAGCCTCATTTATGAAATCAGTTACTAATGGATTTATTCACAAATCATTCATAGGAGCATTTACACACACACACACACACACACACACACACACAATGGAATTAATTCACTGTAATTTTGGAAAAACGCTCACATCCAACTTGTCGTCCTGAGTGGGTGTAAATTCACATAAGAAGTCTAGCTAATGTAAACCTCAGCTGATCAGTTTCAAATCATATCATTTGCAGTGTGTTACTGAACATTTTCAGTATATGCAGATTATGCAGTCAGATTTAAATAGCTTGTGTACTGACTTGAACTTGGCTCTAGGTGAAATCTAGTTTATGACAATTTCTGACATTGAACAGGAGCAATTCTGCAATCTATACAGTATTCACTGCAGTGCATTCCCATGCAATAATATTGCAGGGCTTTTTTTTTATATGTAGTAAAACCTACACATACATGTAACGATTTCAGTTTTAACTAAAGTTCACTAAATTGTCACTAAGAGCCTTGCATAAAGTGACTCGCAAATACCTCTTTTGTCTATCACCAACAGCAGCATAGTGAAGCCTGTGCTGGATCAAAGCCAGAAAAGATTTCAGATGCAAAGACTTTATAATTGTTGTAGGTTTTTCAAGGCAGAGCAAGCAAAGCTACAAGTGAAAACAAAGTGTTTACTTTCATCATGTTTTTCTTCCCCAATTTTGTGAAAGAAAGTCTTGCTGACAGGAATGGGTAATAATGTAGATGGTACAAGGAAAACATGCATCGAGACTCTTCTCTGTCATGGCAGCCATGTGGTGGAACAAACTGTCAAACAGCTGAGTCACTGTCTGTCCTTAAACAAAGATATGAAGTCCTACCTCTTCACTAAGCACTTCAATGTTTTCTTGCTGTATAACATCTTCTGTAACATCTTGCTGTAACTCTTACTAACTCTTCTCTAACTATATGTTTTAGCTTGATAGTATCCTTTGATTCCAGATGCACTCCAAATGCTCTCAGTTTTGTACAGCAGCTCAATATGGCAGGTGCTTTTGGCTTGATTACAAACATTTAAGAAAATGTAGGGAAATGGCTACAGATTGCAACAGTGCTCGAAGCCGAAACTGACTCATGAGTCTCCTGCTATGTAGTGACCTCAGTGCTCAAACTCTCAACAAAAAAAGCCCTATTCTGGAGGAAACTATTCACAGAAACATTCAGTGCCTTGCAAATGTATTCAACCCCCTTTAGCAGATTTGACTGGATTACAAATGACACTTACACAGATTGTTCCAGTCAGCATTCCCATTCCGGTCTATTGCAAACCAATATGCTCTTAAAGTACATTTTCAAAGTCAAAATCCATTATTTGTTAGCAGATCATTGGGAATAAAATAAAATAAACTGGAAAATGCTGCCTGCATATGTATTCAATCCCTTCAGACTAGTACTTGGTAGAAAAACCTTGTGCTGCAATAACTTTTAAGTCTCTTGAGGTTCCTACCAGCTTCGGGAGTGATTTTTGCCCATTCTTCCTACTAGCTTACTCCAGGTTCTTCAGTTTGTTTGCATGACACTTATGGACTGTAATTTTCAGTGAAAGGTGAAATAACTCCCAAGCTTAAGTTTTTTTTAGCAGACTGAAACAGGTTGTCTTGGATTATCTCTCTGTATTTTGCTTCATCCATTCTCCTTTCAATTTTAACAAGATGCCCAGTCCCGGCTGAGGAAACGCATCCCCACAGCATGATGCTGCCATCCCAATGCCTCACTGTTGGGATGGTGTTTGATGAGGAATGAACAGTGTTCAGTTTGCACCACGCATAGCGTTTAGAATTTTGCTTATTAAAGCTCAGTTTTTGATCACATCTGACCACAAACTTTTTTAATAATTCACAGGTAGAGGCCAATTGTGTCCTCATTAGGATGATATCTTTCATATGCATAAACTTGGGGGCTCCCACAGCAAGGTGTTGAATAATTAAGCAAACAGTTTTTAGTTAGTAATTTTTTTCACAGAGTATTTTCTTACATAAAACCAATATTACTTTAAATTCATTCATTTTGCGGGTCAGTCTTTTACAATAAAATGTGACACAACACAAAATATTAAAGTGTCGTTTGTAATACAGACAAACCTGATGATTTTTAAGGAGGATGAATACTTGTATGTTTATACTGTATGTTTATGGGAAGCAGCTACCACTAGATTCTTAACACTTAATATATTTTCTATAAACCAGTGTACTCCAACAAAGCATCAAAAAAAAACTTTTTTTCTCCCCTTCGCATCTCTCTTTGTTCAATTACACTCCCAATCAGTGATCACATCACTGCAAAAAAAATGACAACAAGTGAAAATATCTTGAATATAGTCAAATTTATCTAGTACCTCCTATTGTAAGATTAAAATAAACCAAATATATTATTAAACTTGTTTCTAGACATTTTTCTACTCGAAATGTGCAGATAAGTTTTCTAATTTTAAGCAATTATTTTTAGAGAGAAGCAAAATGATCTGCCTGAATCAGACAATTTAAAACTTGAAATGTGTAACAGCATCTTAAAACAGGCAGAATAATCTTATATTTGATTTACAGTAATCTCATAATAAGAAGCGTTTGATAGATTTTCCCATCTTTAAGATATTTTAACTTGCTAAGATATTTTTTTTCCAAAAGTTCTTACTCAAATTATGAGAGGTACATTTAAGTTACCTAAGCAAACATCGGGTTAAACTGAAACAAGTAGATCTCTTCCTTGAGCTTCAACAACATTTGACCTTGCTGTGACATTGACCCTGTTTGGATCAATTCCATCATCGAATCAGGTCATCTGCTGGTTACAGTGATAATTCCATAGAAATCCAACAAACATTTGTTCTTGAGATATCCATGCCAAGTGAATCTCGGATGGATGGAAGAACGAACAACCCAAAAACATCATTAGTGCCAAAGGCATAAAAATAAAGAAAAAAGTGTCAAGTAATATATAGAAAAAGGAAATGTACATATTTTTCCTTTTATGTTAACAAGATATTAATAAGATATTTTTTCATTAATGCATTTAGTATATACAGTGTTTAGCTTAGCACTGGTTAAACAACCCAAAATCCTTTGCTAACAGCATGGTCTCTCGCTTCCAAATTCATAACTATTATAAAGGTAACGATTAGGAAAATAACTCTTCTTAATATGATTTAAAATCAACCAAAATCCAGCTACTAATCATGCTCGCTTGTCTGAATCTGTGTGAATTTCTGAAAAAGTTCTAGACGGCATACTTGCATTACAAATCATACGATCTACAGTTCTCTAAAGAACTGTTATCTCAATATGCTGTAAGTCTGAGTCATGACGTGTTGTTGTACAAGCTCCCATTCCTTTGAAAAATGACTGTGTGAGTCCAGGCTACGTGGTATTCCATCCATCATCCAGTAGACATCAGCTCTTCGAGAGCTTCCCCTCTCTGGGACCGTAGCTGAAGTAAATGATACCAAAAATATCACAGCGGCACCAAAGAGCAAAAAAAAAAGACATTTCCGCTCCAGCACAAATGAGTTTGTGGGTTGACAAGTTGAGGACCTCTTCATTTTTATAGTCTATACTGAAGAGTCTCTTTGAGTATAAAATCCATGGATCCTTCTCTCATCTGAGAGTGTTAAAGTGCAAAGGGAAATGTTTCACAATGAAGTATAAAGAACACTCAGATCAGTCAGTTTGTCAGTTCAGTCTCTTTCAGTGGCAGCAGCAATAAAGTTATAATCTTATTGGAAGCGTTACTAAGCCATTGTTTGTTTTTTGGTGCATAGGTTTCAATTCGAATATAATCCATACATACATTTCATTAAAGATTTTGTGGGAAAACCCTTTTATTACCATACCTGTATAGATAGAATGTGACATGACTCATTCACCAGGAGTGTGGATGATGTATGGTATTAATATAAGTGAGGTTTTTTTTATTCAATCAATAGGACACAGAATTCAATGCTCTCAAAAAATTAAGGTTAGCCATTAAAAAAACTTTGTGCAGAATGAAATACTGCTTTCTTTGCACTTCTCGTCTCTTCTCTCCTATTCTCTTCTCACATCACTACTCACTTGTCTTTTTTTAGAAAAGGAAAAGGTGATATATTACAGTTCCTTAAATAACTGCAAGTTTTTCCCTTTTCAATGTATTGGAAATGGATTGCTTTTGCATAATATTGCAAATGGGAAGAAGGAACATTCACTGATATGAGTTTAGTTTAGCTTTGAGTTCATTCATCATGTCGTTCAGGGTAGCATTTCCATCTCACAGCTCCAGCTCAATCCCGAGTTCAAGTTACTGTCTCCATACCTCTGAGTGCTCCGGTTTCCTCCCATCTCGCAAAACATGATAGTAGGTGGATTGGATATGCTAAATTGTCTCTAGGTCTGAATGTGCGTTCATGGTGCTCTGCAATGGTCTCATCCTGGGTGAATTCACAGCTCGGGGATAGGCTCCGGATCCACAGCAACTCTGACCAGGATAAAGGTTACTGAAGATCAATGATTGAATCGTACGATAGCCTGTATTTTCTGTACCAACTCACCTGAGGGAAAAACAGATGCATGTCTAGGATGTATTTAGCTGAATACCTCCAAATCTTTGTTTGTGGCCTGTTGAAGTCTCACTCTGTCATGTGCGTTGCGTTCATATATACTATATGGCCAAAAATATGTGGTCACCCTCTCACCCATATGTGGTTCTTCCTCAAAATGTTTCCACAAAGTTGGAATCACACAATTGTATAGAATGTGTTTGTATGCTGTATTATTAAAATATCCCTTCACTGGAACTAAAGAGGTCCAAACCTGTTCCAGCATGACAGTGTACCTGTGCACAATGCGAGCTCCATGAAGATGTGGTTTGCCAAGGTTGGAGTGGAAGAATTCAAGAGTCCTGAACAGAGCCCTGACCTCAACCCCACTGAGCACCTTTGGGATGAACTGGAACCCTGACTGCACCCCAGACCTCCTCACCTGGCATCAGTACCTCTTGTGGAAGAATGTGCAAATCCCCACAGCCATGCTCCTAAATCTAGTGGAAAGCCTTTTCAAATGAGTCAAGATTGTCTATATTAATACCCATGATTTTGGAATGGGATGTTCAAACACAGATTAAGGTCTGATAGTGACTTTTGGATTTATAGTGTACTTTCCATCTCCAGGAAGACAGGAACTCAATATGATTTACAAATGGAAAATATGGTGGAAGAACCACTTGTGTGCACCAGTGCTAAATGGTGGTAATGGAATTTGTCTTAAACCACCTCAAGCCAAACTCAAATGGTGGTAATGTAATTTGTCTCAAACCACCTCAAACTGCCTCAGTTGCAGTGGAATGAGAAGATTTGCTATATTGTGTGGTCCCTACACAGTATAGTTTCTGTCCAGGCCTTCTCTAGAAGAGTTTATGGTTGTGGAAATTGTCAATTAGTGTAGGCTGTATCTCATAGTAGATCTTCTGCTCTTATACCATGCTTTCTCCAGGCTCTTCTTCTTTATTGTTTGTTCAGGCTCCAGCACATTAAAACGTGACTCTTTTAATATACATAGCAACATTCCAAGAGGTGTGTGAACTGTTTAACAAATTGCACTGTGTTGTGTGCTTTATTAATCCAGCTGACATCAGTATGAGGGGGAAATTTAAATGAGTTATGTGAATGTGAGATGTGAGAGCAAGTTCAGTTGAGTTTATTGTGCTTACAAAAATGGCAACAAAATATTTTTGGTTATTTGTGTGGAAAAACTATTGAAATCACTCAAGGTTTTGATAACTATATTCTCAAAAGTTTGTGGACACCTGACCATGACCCCCGTATGTGGGCCTTTCCCAAACTTTTGATACAAAGTTGGAGGCACATGATTGTCTAGGCTGTGGCTCAAGTGGTAGAGCAGATTGTCCACTATTGTAGCGTTAGTGGTTCGAGTCCCGGCCCACATGAATCCACATGCCGAAGTGTCCTTGGGAAAGACATTGAAACCCATTGGGTTGACAGGTTAGTGCCTTGCATGGCAGCTCTGCTATCATTGGTGTGTGTGTGTGTGTGAATAAGACACAGTGTAAATAGCTTTGTAGAACCGCTAAGGTTAAAAGGCGCTATATGAGTACAGACCATTTACCATTTTAGAATGTCTTTGTATGCTGTAGCATTAAAATTTCCCTTCTAACTAAGATGCTCAAACCAGTTCCAGTATGACCATGCCCCTTTACACAAGGTGAGCTCCATGAAGACATGGTTTGAGAATGTTGGACTGGAAGAACTCGAATGTCCTGCACAGAGCCCTGACCTCAACCCCACTGAACACCTTTGGGATGTAATGGAACACTGAATGCACCCCAGATCTCCTCACCCAACATCACTAATGCTCCCATAAAAAGAACACAAATCCTCACAGCCATGCTCCGAAATCTAGTGGAAAGCCTTCCCAGAAGAGTGGCGCTTATTATAACAGCAAAGAGCTAATAAATTTGGAATGGGATGTTCAACAAGCACATATGGATGCGATGGACAGGTGTCCAGGTATCTTAAAGGTTTTAGGTGGTTCTGTGGTGTTTTGTGTATTTTCTTTGGCAAGCGAGGTGCACGTAATGTGTAATTTGATTGAAAAGCAGTATGTGTATGTGTTTCGGAACATTATTAGCAGTCCATTGAAGTAGAGCATTGAAGTAACTTCAGAGAAATGTGTTATACAGTATCAGCAGAAAAAAATTATATGATAGTTAATTCATTTAAAAAGTGTTCTTATTGCTATAATGACATCTCTGTTTATGTTCATATTAAAGCTCACCTACGAACTGTGTGAATGACTCCAAATTGACTATTGCTGGATTTTATTTTATTTTTTCGCTGTGGCTCAGTGGCTGCTGATTAATGGTCAGACATCCTGCCAGAAGAAAATGTGGGTGAATGAAATATTAATGAGCTAATGTATTCCAGAGGAGCCAGAATTAAGCCATTCCTCTTTATCAGTCCAGGGGAGTGTGGACTGCAATTAGTAATTAGTTTGTTCACTGGCTGCAGGATTATTTCAGACCTTGTTTATTGGAGCATTTCACAGCTTACACTCTCCCCCTCCCCCACCACCATCACCACCACCACCACCACACACACATCTTCGTGATTTGTCAGGTCCAGACTCGTTTCAGGTAGACTCAAGCACAATCATTCTGTCGTATCCTTTGTATATTTAACAAGCTGCTGCTCTGTGACAGAGGCAGGAATAGGAGGCAGAGGCTTGGCACGTATGAGGGCTACATTTATTACTACAAGAGTGGTTTAAAATGAATGTATGTTTGTATGCTCATGTAAGACTCCTTGAAATCACTGTATTAGAACGTTGTATTAATCTGTATATAATTCTGACTGCTGGGACTTGATCAGGCACGAAGATTTACAGATCGAGTGTACTGTAGATACGTGAAGAACAGATTGAAGGTAGCTTGTACACAGTAAATTAACTAAACCACCAGTGTTTGCATAATCGCCTGAACCTTTAGTCTATGATATTGTTGGGCTCTGTGCTGTCTGGTTAATCAGTAACATCTGCTCTCCTACAGGAAATGCAGGGCATTGTTTAAGTCTCAGCTTGCGTTTTCTAACTGACCATGATTGATGCTTTCCAATTTAAAAAAACAATCAGATCAGTGGCATCTTAAACGTGACTGTCCAAATCTCTACCTCATCATAAAACACATTAATTAGCACAGTAAGGCTCTGATTAATTATGTAGAAAACCTGTCACCATTATCTTATTCACCATTCGGTCTACAAGTAATGCAGTACTGCTAAGCCTATAGCATACATTATCCAAATATGCCAAGATTAACCTCTGGCTCAAGGTACAACATTTTCTGTGTATGTGTTTGAATGAATAAGACCAAAACAAATGCAAGACAGCGGTCATCCATACACTGATTCTGTGTGTCAGGCTAAAGCTCATATTACACCAGATTTCAGAACTCAATGGAAGCTTTAAAATGCTGTGCTATTTAAATCCCTCAGCTTTTACCAACTACTGTTTTATCCCAATTCCAGTTATGCAGTGTATAGTACAGGTACTGAGACTAACCTGTATACCTACTTTTGAAAGTTACTGTAAATACAAATGTCATACAGCCATCTTTCACTTTCTTTTCCTCATCTTGCACACACGTCAGACCAAATGTACTGTACACCATATGGATCTAAATCAATAGTGGCTTATGACTACAGTCAGAGTTAACAGTAATATATCCTGCAAAGCTGGAGACAGTTTCCTCCCATCTCTTCTGGCGTGGTGAGTGAATATTTATACATATGTAGCATCCCTTATTTCAGAGTTTGCTCAGGAACTCAGGGGTCAGCCTTCTCTCATTAGAATTGCTAGCCGTATTAGCTATCCCTCACAGATCCCACACTGTATCTTATAACTCGCAGGCCTCAACACTTCGTACACTTTGACGCAAACACTGCCTTGTTCAAGGTCCTACTTCTTATGCAATCACCCAGTGTTTCACAGAGCACATGTTAATGGTGCTAATTACAATAGTCATTCATGCACTATGCATAGGGTATAACATAAATGCAATGTACACGCTACCTAGTGCACTATATGAACAAAATATAGCGGGGGAAAAACAGAGCTGAAGGTGAACCTGTGTGCACAAAGACTTTTGGTATCAATCAAAAAACTTAGTAAAATTACCAGAGTTACTTTTTTGCTTCAACATCTGACATATATGTGTCTCAACCAATAGGAGACAGTCTTACAGAGGCTTTAGTCATGCACAATACATGTTCAAGTAGATGAAGCAGAACGTAATAGTGATTGTCAGCTCTCATTCAAAGATAAAAATACTATAGACAGACACCAAAAAAGCCCTATTGAATTCTCCCTAACAAGTAAATTCAGAAATGAGCTCCACTCAAACTATTGTTACAAGGGGTTTTATTTTTTCAAAAGCCACTGCTGCTGAACACATTGTGTGTTTAACTGAAGTGCTTATAGAGATGTTCCTCTGTTTTTGGTAACAGTTCCTCCTCCATTACATTCTCACTCCTCAGTTTTTTTCTGACCTAACAGCACTTATCGTTTTTCAGTGCAATAGCTAATAATAACAGCATTTTTGTCTGTTAACATGTGCATATTTTCATGATGCTGTCCTACATTAACGAGGTTATCTGCACGCGCACACACACACACACTTTATTTTATTTGATTCTTTTATGTAGATGGAATCTTAAGCAAGTAAGCACTTTATCCTGGTCAGGGTGGTGGTGGAACCCTGAGAATACACCATGAATGAGATGCCAGGGTATCAGAGCATCATGCACACTCACATTCACACCTAGGGGCAATATATCATAGCCTGTCCACCTAAAGGCATGTTTATGTGAGCTGGGAGGAAATCAAAGACCATAGAGGAAACCCACATGGAAGATGGGAGAACACAGACAGTATCCTGAGCTCAGGAATGAACTGAGGGTGCTGGAGCTGTGAGGCAGAAACGCTACCTACTGCTCCATTGTGCAGCACTGCAATGCTTATTTTATACAATTATTTTTTGCCCATTCTTATAAATGGTGGCAATAATTCTGGATTTGACTGCATAGCTTTAAAACAATAAGTTTGATTGTGCAAAAGTGATTATATTTAAATAAATAAGCATCATGTTTTCCCATGATGTGGCAGTTTTTCTAACTACAATAAAACACAAAACCATATAACAGCATAGTCTATATGAATCTGTACCATAATACCATATAAACATAAACTGGATTTTAAAAACTCTACACACCCCTGCAGGTTTTTGAAATTATGTCAGAACTTTTCCTTCTTTAGGGTGATAGAGCAACCAACAAAATTCAAGTGAAAAAGAAATATAAATGTTATAGAGGAACAACTAAAAATAATAGCGTACAATAACCTGGTTGCATAAGCATGCACACACTTTTATAACGGGGCATGTGACTGTCCTCAAAATAAAACAATCACATTCAAACTCATGCTCAAAACTAACTATCATACACCTGTTCTCAATTAAGTGATTCTGATTAACCCCCAATAAAGACCAGCTGTTTCTGTAGGATTTTCTTGACAGCTTGGTTTTATCCAAATGCTGAAGGCATGGTCTGCACAGAGCTTACAAAGCATATACGAGATCTCACTGTTGAAACGCATCAATCAGGAGAGGGTTACGAAATAACTTCCAAAACAGATGTACCATGGAACACTGTGAAGGCCATCATCAACAAGTGGAGAAAATGGGGCACCACAGTGACATCACTGAGAACAGGACGTCCCTCTAAAATAGATGTAAGGACATGAAGGAAACTTATCAGGGAGGCTGCCAAGATTCTTACAGCAACATTAACGTAGCTTCAGGAATATCTCACAAGTACTGGTCACTACCTGCATGTGGCAACAATCTCTTGTATTCTTCATATGTATGGGCTATAGGGTAGGGGTAGCTAGATGAAGCCATTTCTCACAAAAAATGCAAGCTCAATGAAATCACCCCAAACCTTGTGGGGAAAATGTGTTATTTTCTGTTATAGTCTGAGACCAAGGTATAACTTTTTGGGCATAGTTTTAAAACATATTGTGCAAACACAAGACAGCTTATCACCCAAAGAACACCATGCCCACGGTGAAGCATGCTGGTGGAAGCATCATGCTATGGGGCTGCTTCTATTCAGCTATTATAGCTATCAGCTATTCTGTAGCTGGGACTGGGGCTCCAGTCAAAATAGAAGAAATCATGGATAGCTCCAAAAACCAATCTGTTTTGGCAGAATACCTGTAGGTCTCTGTTAGACACATGAAGATGATGAAAATTTCATCTTCCATCATGGTAATCACCCATAGCTCAACTCCAAATAAACAAAGGAATAGCTTCAAAAGAAGAAAAGGCCCAGATCTAAATCCCACCGAAAACCTGTGGAGTGACTTGATCAGGACTTTGTACAGGAGATGTCCTCATAAATTGATAGATCTGGAGGTCTCTGGAGAATTTTTCTTAAGAAAGAGTGGAATACAATTGCCAGAACAGGATGTGCTTAATTGGTAGACTCTTACCCAATAACACTGAGTGCTGTATTACAAGCAAAAGGTTCTTTAACAAAGTATCAGTTAAGCGGTGTGCACACGTGTGCAACCAGGTTATTGAAAACTTTTTTTGTTGTTGGTTGCTATATATCCACAATTTATATCCTCTGTTGAAAAATGCAGCATGGACCATCCAACACACTGTAAACAACATAATGTTAATGTACTCAAATGTTAAATTACTCAGACAGCCCTAGATCCTTTAGCTCAGGTTTCTTTACTGCAGTCTTGAGGATCAACAGCCCTGCATAGTTTCAAGTTCTCTAATGTCAGCACACTTATGAAGGGATTGGTAATTAGCGGATGACATTTTGCCTGGTGCAGTAATCCAATTTAGTCTACAATAAATTGTCAATACAAGAACTAAAAAAAAAATCTCAGTGGTATAGTAGCTTGGGATTCTGTGTAGCATAAATGATTTGCCCAGCTGAGAGTTAGCATAGATACAAATTATGATAATGATTAAAGGACACATACTGTAGCCTAATGACATAGCTATGTATGTTTACATCTACCATCCAATTCAGAAGTCCAACTCACTGCAAGCTAGCTACCATAACTGAAAAAGTAGTGGTGAAAACAAGGGCATGTGAATGGCAAACAATTAACGCTGCTGTATCTTTCAGATGTAATATCAGACCATGGCCTGGTGTCAGTCCTCGTTACAATAAGATGGTAGATGTGTCTGTAGTAATGAACTGAGTAAGCCTTCGGATGAATTGGAATGTCAATCTCTATTAAGAGAAAACGCCACTGATACCATGCATTCAGAAATATCCTTTTGTGGATGTTGTATTGATACAGTGCATGGCCGGTGGTCAGGAAGTAATTGTTTGAGAGGAATTTATCTTGAAGAGTGTCCAATTTCTAAAATGACAGCTTTTGTTTATAGTTAATTGTATAACTTGTTGATGAAGAGAATTCAATTAGGTTTTAATCCATCCTACTGTTATGAAATACCAACTTCAGAATGAAGATAAAAGGGGGTTTGTATACTGTGTCTTGTGTAGTTTCATCATAAGCTAATTGAGTTTTTAATTACTAACAATTTTTAACACAGTTATGACCAAGCACTTTCTCTGATGTGAATAAATTGAGTAGTGTAATATTTTAGTTGTGGCTTCTTTTGGGAAACCGTTTGGTCTGTGCACTGTACCATTGAGTGTCTTGTTAAGGAAAGTCTTCTTTAGAAGGGAGAAGAGAAATGTAATAAAACCATATGAATGTTTTTTTTTTAAAACCCATTTTGCTTTTAGAATCCACTCAACTCAAATAATGTCTTCTTATCATCAGCTAACATATTTCCTTTAATTGGAGCTGTCAGAGACAGAGCTATTCAACTGTTTCTCTTAGAAACCAATCTTCAGTCAAAACAGAGGAAACAGATGTGCGCAGATGAGGCAGGAACCGCTGTTGATCATTAGACGGTTAGTGATGCTGAACAGTAATGGGTCAGTGAAGGAAAGAATGTTTGGTTGTTCAAACAGTTTGTCTTGGTAGTTTTGTGGGGGGGGGAAGCTGACACATGTAATCAGGATCACCTGGTGTCTCATCTAACCTGTCTTAGAGCAAGGAGACAAATTATAAGGACACAGTAGGGGGATGATAAATCTCAATTCTCCTTTTTAATGAGAGTAATCAACTATACACATCTATGACTGTTTAAGATGGTGACGAACAAACTGTAAACTGGAGGCTGTTTAATAGAAAATCAATTGCTGTCCCCCACTTTTTAAATTATTCAGCCTATTTACATGATTGGACTTTTCAGCATTACTCTAGGATTATTTAATTGTGTAGCCTGGTCAGTAAAAAATAAAAACAAATTAAAAAAAAAAAGATAATTCATAGCCAGACTAATGCTATTTTAAGAATACACAAGTCTCACATTTACCCTCAGCACTCCTATATCAATCTGCCTAAAGAGGATTCAGGGAAGACAGTGCAAAAATATCTAGCCAACATTTTGCATTGTCAGTACATGTTGTTAATATTCTTAGTTCTCTTACTTAGGCAAGTGAGAATTCAGTGTGTCATTTGTTACCTGCTTAAATGAAGCGCTAAAAATTAGAAAAATCATTGATTGTTAAGGTAATTCAATGAATCTGCTTATTGCATCGTAATAAGTATGGATGTTTAAAAAAATCAATGACAAATCACTAGGAATGAGCGAGTACACTGGTGAGCATCCACTGGTCTCGGACAGCAGACGATCAGTAAACCTGGTGGCACGAGTTGCCTGTCATGTTATTAATGCCAGGGCTGTAGAGCTGAAGGTGTTCAAATTTAATGATGAAGGCTTTAGAAAGACAAACTACAGCATAACTTGTCGAACTATATTGTAGCAACCAATATTTAAAGACAATATAAAATGGAATCTTATTTTAAAAAAAAAAAAAAAAAACACAACAAAAAATATATAAAACTTTTACAAATCTTATAAAAAATAAAAAACAAGAATTTATATACAGCATGTAGTACTGTAATTATCATTTGAAGTTTAGTCAGTTGCAGCCTACACTCATGCTGTTAGAGGACATGAGCAGCTGGTGTACCTGGACATTAACACCTTGACATTGACTTGTCAGTTTCTGCTCGGGCTATAAGCATACAAGAAAGCATTTTACTATTAAACACACACTGTCCAAACTAGTTAGCAAAACAAGGCTAGAGAACTAGCCTTCATGATCAGACCCGTTTCCATATTGTTGTAAGTACTGATTAACTTAGCAGTAAGTAATCAAGTGCTTCCATAGTAGTTCCTCGGTAATCACTACTCATTGTAATAAACTACTATGTTAACTAAAGTGTAATGATTTGGTAATTAATATTAAAATATTATTATATAATTTATAATAATATTAAAAATGACCATTTTAAACCACTTTGTTATCTGCATGTATTAGTGTCGTACAATGTCCGTACTATGTCATTACCTTAAGCATTAAAACATTAAATACTAATAATTGATTAACATTACCTATTATCCTTTCTTCACTGACAAGGAAAGTGATAAATAAATGTCCTCATCATACTATTAAATCACTAGGAACTAGTATCCAAAATTGATAAGAAGTCATAACGTGTTTCATACGCATAGTTGTGATGAGTCATACGCATAGTTGTGATGAGTAATAAGCATAGTTGTGATGAGTCATAAGCATAGTTGTGATGAGTCATGAGCATAGTTGTGATGTCATGAGCATAGTTGTGATGAGTCATACGCATAGTTGTGATGAGTAATAAGCATAGTTGTGATGAATCATAAGCATAGTTGTGTTGAGTCATAAGCATAGTTGTGATGAGTCATGAGCATAGTTGTGATGAGTCATGAGCATAATTTTGATGAGTAATAAGCATAGTTGTGATGAATAGCCCAGTTTATTTCATTACCACAAAACATTTTATCAGCATAGTAATGTGATAGACGTTTATTATAATGATTAGGAATTATTGAGGAACTACTGGGGAACACAGTGGCTTAGTGGTTTGGCACGTTTGAGTCACACCTACAGGGTTGGTGGCTTGAATCCTGCCTCCGCCCTGTGTGTGCAGAGTTTTCATGTTCTCCCCGTGCTCCGAGGGTACTCCGGTTTCCTCCCCAGTCAACAGGCATGTGTTGTAGCCTGATTGTCCATTTCCAAATGGACAATCAGTCTACAATCAGTCTGTAGTGTGTGAATAGTTGTGCGATTGTGCCCTGCGATGGTTTGGCACCCCGTTCAGGGTGTCCCCTGCCTTGTGCCCCAGATGGATATGGAACTACTACTTAAGATTTAATTACGGAACTGTACTGTAAAATGTTTTTGACCTACATTTACACTGAAGAACAAGATTTTACTTAACTTTCTGTTAGCCAGGGTCACTCGCTGCTGCTGCTGCTGCTGCTGCTGCTGCTGCTGCTGCTGCTGCTGCTTCAAATTCACGGGTACACACGGTTGTGTGCTTAATTTCTATTGGCTAATTTCTAATGGGTCCTTCATTCAAAGATGGAAAGGGATGCACAAACAAAAAACGGTGTTTAAAAAAAGAAACTTCACCCTTTATAAATATTACCCACCAAGGTTTGTGTGCTATCTGTGAACTTGAATAAATGAGGATTTACTGTATCTCTTTCAGCAAAATCAGTTCATTAAGATTTAACACAAGCAACATGATCAATATGAGTTATGAGCTATATGAGCTGCTGTAGAGCAATAAACCTATAATTCAAAGTTACAATTATGGTGTACACATAGCAAGACAGACCTGACTGATTACGCTACTTTATTGTGTATTCCATCAACATAAAGCTATGATTAGTGGCATGTATTTAAACATGCAGTTAAGCTGTTTGGAGATGAGCTACTGCTCCATTCTGTACAAGATTAATTGTTGCCTCTGGCCTTGAACTGGTAAGGCTAACTGAGACAGCCTGGCCAGCAGAGCATTGTTTATAAATCAAGCTAAACGGATCGATATTTCTGAGGACTGTGGAGATAACTTATAGTCATTCCTGTCCCAGGAAAGCCTATTAAAAACTGAGAATGACTCACAACTGATAGAGACTTGAGCTTATTCTCTAACCCGTACTTTCATTGCCATGGGGCGGTCAATATAATATTAATCTACGTTATTGCTTTTTTCACTAATAATAAAAAGATCCCTTAGCATGCACTGACCTAGAGGAATAAAGGTTATCTTAAAATGTTGACATTTTCATGTATAAAGTTCATGTGTAAATGACACTTCGGAGCACTAAAATGGAAGGACTGGCAATGACATTACATAAATGGCAACTATGGGCTTAAAATCTGCCTAATTAATTGAAGAATGTTAAGAACTGTCTGCGCAGCCTGTACAGTTTTATGTTGTGTGTGACAACCGGATTTTATAAATATATACAGTATATATCTCAATTCAGCTAGGGTAAAGCTGCTGCATGTATCATTTAGGGCCTCTGAAGCCCACTCTGGTAGAAAAATGCTATTGTAAGCTACTTGTGGAAGAACATTTCTAACAATGTTTGTACCTTCTAGTAAAATCTGTCCACTTGGTAGCCATCTTGGCAATGTTCCCAGACGTTTCCAGTCATCCAAGACCAGTTTCTACTTTAATAAATAAGAAACGGATCGACGAGATGAAATGGCAGTTAAAATATTGCAAGATGGTGTGAATAGTATGTGACCCTTGGCACCAATATGTGACCTTTTTTCCAGTTTCGTTTGATATGAGGCTCTTAGATCGATATATCTGTATATATCTGCATAATAAAGTAGGCTATTCGTCATTAAATTCTGCTTAATATTACATCAGATGTAATATAGATTTCAATTTAATCAATCCCATATGTCTTCCTCCTTATCTTGAATCAGGAGAGGCTTCAGGGATGTTAGCTGTGCAGCTAGGGTATCAGCATATTAGCTTGTGAGGCAGGAACTGGAAAATACCCCCCAAATATTTTAAGGTATGATGTAAAGGAGAGGCTACGTAGTTTACCCAGTATGTTACAATGCAGAGTTGTGGATGAAAATGTGGACTGAAATCTGCCAGATATGTGTAGAATATACTAGTGCTATTGCAGCCTTTAAATCCTCCTCGGACGTTTGTTTGTAAGTAACCTGTGTTCAAGTGGTTTTGGTCGGACAAAATGGACGGCGTAAGAAAACATCTTTTTTTATGCATCATCAGTGACAAGAGGGTTTATAAATCTTTACTGAAAGGAAATGAAAAAATTATGCCATATTACCTGCTTAAATATTACTGTCAGCTGTAGACATCACATTTATTTTGGCAGCCGCCATGATGTTTTGTTTTTAACACGCTCCCGTCTCGGAAAGTCAGGGCTCGTGGGAAAATACAAGCTCCTGAATTGTAATCAAGACGCAAGTCACAATTCTAATCAAGAATCAAGTGCACTCACCTCGTAATTATGACAGGAATTGAAGGCAGCATTATACCACAAAGATTTCTGACATCAACCTTCTGTGATAGAAAATACAATGCAACACACACACACACACACACACACACACACACACACACACACACGCGTGCAGAGCAAACTCTCTCTACTGCATTCAGATAGCCTTTCCTCACTAATTCAATCCAGGCAGCAATTGGGAAGTTCATAGCTGCAGATATGAGACCCTACTCGGTGATGAAGAACACAGGATTCAATCTCTACAGAGACCTACGTGACATTGACAGCACAACTAGCTAACAGTGAAATCGGAAATAAAAAGCCTTAATCTTAAGACTTCTGCATCGAAGTGTATTTGGGCATCCACATCATTTAAATCTGTTAATCAATGCCTTGAAACTGATTGAACTGTTTTGGACTATTTTGGTAGCAAGGGCCACCAAAACCAACAGTCATAAGAATACTGAAATAGAAAAAAATAGAAATACCCTACACTGCCAGCGGGCTAAAAACTAATCACATTCCACTGACACAAGAACACATTTCAGGCTGTGGCATTTGGGGACCAGTTTTGCAGCTGCAAATTAGTGGGAATCCCAGCTAAGTATAGCAGACTCAGCAGTTAACAGTGTAGACAGAAGTAACTCTGTAACACTTGTTTTCCAAGAGATTCAGACAATGTGCTTCATTTATAAGTGTTTTATTAAAGTTGTGTGAATGTTTTTGCATGTTTTCACACGCATATGTTGATAAATGCCACTCACCCATAAGCTTAAACTTGGCGGACAAAGTTCACAGACAGCTGTAAGCAACAAAATGACAACCAAATGATGAAAGAGTACCTCCTATGTGCATTCATTCATTCATTCTTCTTCAATAACTGCTTTATCCTGGTCAGGGTTAAACACCGGGTATAAGATTTCACACACCTTCATACACTCATTCACATCTAGAGGCTATGTAGCATAGCCAGTCCACCTACCTGCATGTTTTTGCGAGGTGGGAGGAAACCAGAGAACCCAAAGGAAACCCATATGAACCCAGGAAGAAGCAAGTAATGTAAGCTCAGTAATTCTCATGAACTGCAGTGTGTCAGCTTCAACAGACACACACAAACACACAAAAGAGTTATTTCATCTAATAGCACAGCTAGTCTTATTTGTCATCATTAATGGATTTGTTATGAATTGGTTTCTTTGACCTCGTTAAAAGGATGAAGTATTTTTCATAAAGTCTCAAGTGCGGTTGGGCACAATGTTCATGAAATTCATTACAATTATCAAGTTAAACTTGACAGAATAATCTATAGGCCTACATAAAATTGCAGTAATGGCAAATATATGATTTGAAGCTTAGTCGAGCTTTATGTTAGTGAGTTTTCTTACACAAATTTACACAAACTCAGGAGCTCTCGTAGGAGACGAATGTATCAACTAACTGAATTTTTCTTGTGTAAATGCTTTTTCAAATCATTTTCCGAATAAATTAATCCATATCGAGTTAGTGTCATAAATCCGATGTGCGTGTGCTCGGCCGGAAAAATGAGCAGCGTTGTCCCGCTCGCTCATCTCAACTCTTACCCGAGACCACCTATTGAAATCCGCTAGGAAAACGGTCTACGGTAGCTACTACGGTCTGTATGAATTAAAAAAATATGGATATTGTTGCTTATAAAATTGGTCAAAGAAGTGAGTGAGAATCACGATTCAATTCCTAGTCCAAAAATTTTGATTCCTATTTCATCAAGAATCGTGCAGCCCGAGCGCAGTTCTTTAGGTGACTATATTGGGACACTGATGACTCAATTTCCAGCGACGTACCCGCTTTGTAAAACGTCACCACTGTCATTTATCAACAACCGGCAGTATTCACTTAATCACATTTGTTTCTGTCATGGTTCTTCAAGCAGGATCGTAGGCGAGCTAGTGGATTTAAAAAAAATCATTAAACACTTAAAAGTCGTTAGACTCAAACAAACCGTATATAGAATTTCAAATCTATAAAAATAGATAAAAATCTGAGTAATCATTTGAGAGCTACACCAACAATAACAAGTGACTTACATTTGTAGACTGAGAGTTTGTCCGCCATTTTTTTTTTTTTAGCTGAGAGGCTTCAGAAAACATTGTGTCATTTCCAGTAAGGAAACATAGTGAGCATGGATGCGTCCTGGTTTTTGCGGTGCATTGTGGGATTTTTTTTTTTAGGGAGTGCACTGGAAGGATTTTGAGATTGAGACAGCACCTAAAATGGCCGACTCCCCGACCAGTGCCCTGAACTACTGAACTAGGGAGCTGGTTGAGACGCACCCAAAGTCGACAGCTGAAAATAATTTGAAATAATTGGCTGCAATTCTATGACCAGTAGAAACAAACTTCATTTTCTATCCACACATAAATGTTCATGATCATTTTGTCACAAAAAAAAAATAAAAATGAAATGATTTGAAAAATGCAAATGATGTACAAAATGAAAACCCAGTAGCTCCATATGACATCATGTGTAGGTAGACTATACGCATTCAGTAGCTAGTGATCTAATTTAGGTTAGTACATACTCAGTTTTGACGGATTACTTTTGATGGGTTTGTTTCACACAATTTGTAACCCTAATGCTGCTTAATGTCATGTAAAATAATAACGAAAGACACGATAGGACTCTTTCTTTGAAGATCTGGTTTTCTCCTTTCATATGCCTTGCAGCTCTCTTTTCTTTTAGCAAACCCTTTCACTGTGATTGGTGCTCGCTAACAATCGCAAGGGATTTTGGGTAAGAGACCGATGCCGAGTCCGCTTTGATTCAAGCGTCTCCAAAGGGTGCATGTGAGAATCCTTTTGGATCCGTAAATGAGAAATGAGACATCCTGCGGCTTCATGGGCATGCACAAACGAGGTCCACCAAGCTGCAAGTGCACCATTTGGGACAGTGGAACAGCTCTGGTACATGGTTTTTTAGAGTATTTTATTCTTTCCTGCCATTTTCTTTTTAATTTTTAACAAAACATGTATCACAGTGCAGTTTAAAGTATTGTGTTCTAGTATTTCAGTATTATAAAAAAATATCCCAATGCAGTTTATCTCCTACATAAAATTATCTATGTGTATTGGGTCTCTTTGAGACATAACAATAATCAATAATGTTATTAAATCTATTACTTAATATGACAAAATTCTGAGAAAAATTTATCAGGGGATAAAAATGTCCCTCAATTCAGATTGATACCAATACAGAAAACCTGTATAGCACAGTATTGATTATTATACTGTTTAAAAAGAAAGAAAGAAAGAAAAAGAAAGAAGAAAATCTCACTTTCCGTAGTTCACCAATTCATGTTTGAACAACTTTGAAGTTGGAGGATTTAATGTCTTTCTACTGGAAAACTTTGTGATAATAATGACCTATATCAAGTGTCCTAGATTTCCCAAAGCCTCTCTCGGTATTGTGCATCTGTAATGCAGGTGATGGTGATTTATGACTAAGAGTGCAGGATGTGGCTGAGATTTGATAATTTCCCCATGCCCTTCAGCATCAAACACACTGGGGAGATAAGGGACTGGAAATATTGGCTGAAAGTATTAAAAGCTTCTGTGTGTGTTTGAGTATGTGCACTGATTTCATGACTGTAAAAGAATTTAAATTTTTCAAGAAGGCTTGCACCTATGTGCACTGGCTGTTGTCTTTTATCCTCTTGATTTTTGTTCTCTTTCTATAAATAAAACCCAAAGGCCAGTGTTATTTTTACCTCTTCATTAGGAATATTGGCCAGAATAATTACTTATTCTGCATACTACACAGTTCTATGGCTTTGTGAAACTGCAAACTGATGGTGGACTCATGAACATTAAGATTAGCCGACGTGAGAGAGTCCCTTTAGTTGCTTAAAAGTTACCCTGGGCTCCTTTGTGATCTTGCAGACTATTACACATCTTGCTCTTGGAGTGATCTTTGTTGGTCAATACTCCTGGGGAGGGACAAAATGGTCTTGAATTTCCTCCATTTGTACACAATCTGTCTGACTGTGGATTGGTGGAGTCCAAACTCTTTAGAGATGGCTTTGTAATCTTTTCCAACCTGATGAGCATACTCATTTGTTTACTTGGGTTCTCGCTGTCTACTTTTAGGACTTGTGTGAAAATCTGATGCTGTTTTAGGTCAATATTTATGCACATATATAGAACATTTTAAAGGGTTCGATTGGTTCAAATTGGTGGTATTTCACTGCTCAATGTAAAGTATGATGTAAAGAAGCACATAACATATTGTTGTGTTATTATTGTTGTTGTTGTTATTATTATTATTATTATTAATTATTATTATTATTATTATTTTGTTACATATCTTACATATGTCCCTAATATGTCAGATATTTTTTAGCAGTTTAAACCAGGACTGCACCCAGGTCTTTCACCACTGTCATTTCTTTCTATTCCTCTCTAGAGGCCTAATGCCACGAACACTGGACAGCCAAATCACCATGGAGAAAACACCCAGCTACTATGTAACGCGTGAGGCTCCACGCCGCATCGCCAGTATGTCCCAAGACACCAAACTCATTGTGGTGGTGCGAAATCCAGTAACACGAGCCATCTCTGACTACACACAGACACTGTCCAAAAAGCCAGACATCCCCAGCTTTGAGGAGCTTGCCTTCAAGAACAAGAGTCAGGGTTTGGTGGACACCTCGTGGAACGCCATCCGCATAGGCATGTACATACTGCACCTAGAGAACTGGCTGCAGTACTTCCGGATCTCACAGATCCACTTTGTGAGTGGCGAACGGCTCATCACTGACCCGGCTGGTGAACTGGGCCGCGTGCAGGATTTTCTGGGACTTAAACGCATCATCACTGACAAGCACTTCTATTTCAACCGAACAAAAGGCTTCCCCTGTTTGAAGAAGCCTGAGAGCAGCAGCACTCCTCGGTGCCTTGGCAAGTCCAAGGGCAGGACACATGTTCAAATCGACCAGGAGGTCATCGAGCAGTTGCGTGACTTTTATAGGCCTTTCAATGTGAAGTTTTATGAAATGGTAGGACATGACTTCAGATGGGACTGAAGTGGTACACTTTCTTAAATGATGAATGAGTCGTTAGATCAGATCTGTCAGTCAGATAAGGCCATTGACAGAAGAAGTGAATGAAAACAGAAAACCTCAAAGGACACCTTAAACAAATGAAGACCAAATGCTCTTAAGATATTAAACTAGCTTATAAGCTTATTGAATGATTCTACACAGGCAAAATCCATAGCTATTCCTACTGTAGCTCAGGACACTGTGCCATCCACTTGAAATCCTTTACGACATTTAGGATTGACACTTGCTCATTAAATCAAGAGAATAACTGGGAAGCTGTCATTCGGTTTCAAAGTACTTGTCATGCACAGCACTGTGTCTGTTTACTGTCCTCCTGTTACTATTTAAAATACAAAAAGCGTGTCATCTTGCTATGAAACTGAAACCCATACAGCATACAACTGCAGTGTGTTATTAATGTAAAATGTAAAAACAGATTAAACACAGCCTCAGCTAACTTAGCTTTAAGGCTATTTTTACTAGAGAAAGTGATTGATTCAAGGTTTTATGAACCTGACAATGGGAAATAGCACACCATGCTCTGAGTTTGGTTAACAATTTGATCATGTTTGACATATTTGTGTGGAATTATGTATTTTTTAATGTGTTTGTAATTTTTTTTCTCTCTCAGCAGATATATTAATACTGCATGTCATCAGCAGATGTTTTGCATCTGAAAACAGATCTGATCTTCAAAGGCAATTGAAACCCCTGTCACACCCTTGTGGGATAACTGGCAAAATTCTAGGGGCTGTTCTTTTTCCTTTTTAAGCTACTGAGAGAATCCCAATGGACCATCCAATTTAGTCTCAAGCTATGCCAATCTTTGTCCAGAAGACTGGTCCTGCATAACCATTCCTCTAACTGATCACCATTGCCTTTTAAAAGATCAGTTTAGAGGTTTTAAAACTTGACTTCTGTGTCCTGTTACAGGATGTTCAAATAAGAGATTTTGTTAAGCAACTGTAATGCTTTGGTGCCTGAATAATTGAATTAGACAATGATATTAATTAGCAGCACTGCAGATTGAGCCTTGCATCTCTAAAACCCCTCTGTCTTCCTTAAAGGTCTTCCATCGATTTGATATGATCATGTAGGAGGCAACAATGTAATTACTGCTACAGGCCAGTTTAACCTTCAAAGTAAATACCGAGAAACAAACAGGCCATGTTATAAATGTCATGAACTTTGTGCTTCTCAGGAGCAACTTGAACCTCCGCCTTATTAGGCTGCATCAAACAAAATGACGTACGAAACGATTTTTTCACTGCTCTGTCTATTGCACAGCCTTATACATGAGATTCTGAATAATATCCATGTACTGCAATTGTGTGC
This sequence comes from Ictalurus furcatus, assembly GCF_023375685.1. Classification (NCBI taxonomy): domain Eukaryota; kingdom Metazoa; phylum Chordata; class Actinopteri; order Siluriformes; family Ictaluridae; genus Ictalurus; species Ictalurus furcatus. The sequence goes on from NC_071278.1 coordinate 12,629,368, forward strand.
AGCCTTTGGCTAGGTATCTAGAGGTTTAAACAGTTTATGTCACTAAATAATTTCAACAGGATGCACCGGAACTCACGAGCAAGCAAATGCAAATTAAATTAGTTATTAGTTAACATTTAGAGCAGGTCCAATATTTTTATTATTTTGAGCCACACATATCATTCCAAGAACAAGCTATGGTTTATATTATTCATCACTACCTTGGTTTACAGTTGAGTGAATGACTGCCAATCAACAAGATCTGTGGTTTCCTTGAGAACTAGCATTTCCAGTCACTTGTTTCCTTGCCAAGGACCAGTAGCAGAACCTCTTCACCACCTCCTCACCATGACACCACATGGACATCCTGTCAACTCAAGTGACCTAGGTTGCCTGCCTCTGATTTCCTTGTAGTGCTTGAGATGTACTAGTTTTGGTACATCTGGATCCTTGGCACATTCTGCAACAACAGATAGGCTGAATAATTAATATATATATATATATATATATATATATATATATATATATATATATATATATATATATACACCACAATGCCAATATTTTTGGCAGGGATGCTGAATTCAGCCATAGTCTGACAGAGTTGAACTCAAGACCCCAGCTCAACTCTGATGGCCAACAAAAAATTTTGAAGGAATCCAAGTCCCTCTGTCGGACCATAGGAGGCTATTTTGACTATTTTATGCTCTCCCAGTGGCAAACTATCAGTCTGTCAACTGTGCACAGACAGTTCTGCGACATGCACTTTAGTGGTAGACCTGGAAAAAAATGCTTCTAGGCAACTCTGCAAAAAAAACAGCATTTCATACATAATGAGAAAAGTTTTTACTAGCCAGCAAAGAACTAGCACATAAATGCAAATGCAAATATTTGCCTTTTGCAAATATGGCAGTTTACTGTCCCATGAGACAAAGCCATAATTTCAAGGTGTGTGTGGTCTGCTGTACCACAGTGACCTATTCATCTGGCACCAGATCTGAAGTGCAGTTGAAACAGAGTGTCTGCCAGTAACAATAACATCAGGTGGAGGTGGAGTAAGGCTATAGTCTGTTGGATGCTCTACACTGTCATCCAGAGCAACAATTTATACAGCAGCTGATTTGGGCAATTGTGCACCAATGCATGCTTTGTCTCTGCCCTGTCTATGAACTACATGGGAGAGTCAATTATCTGCATGCTCTTCTACTTCTGTAGGTGTTCCACATTAGCTGAACTAGTTCCTTGTAAAACACCACCTTGGTTGTGACAGTCCTGGTACACCACCTTGGAAATGCCTCCTGGCCATTTCTGCCAAAGACCTGCATGGTATTCGCAGCAGACGGTTCAGTGGGTCTTCTGGCAACAGCGTTTAAGCCAACCAACTTGCCTTCTCATCTGCACTAACAATTCCAGTGATCTACTGAACTTTACTGCTGTGTCTTATTTTGCTTCATACAATTCCTTGTGCAAGTATTGAAGCCCCTTGAACTTTTCCACTTTTCCTCGTGTTACAACTTGGGATTCAAATGGACATTTAGGATTTTTGTCATTTTATTTACACAACATTTGTAGGTGCAAAATATTTATATTGTGACACAAAAGGTTAAATAAACAAAAAAACAGACATTTCTTGGTTTCATAAGTATTCAAACCAAAACTTGGTAGAACCCCCGTTGGCTGCAATTACAGCTGAAATTCTTTTGGGATATGTCTCCTTTGCACATCTTGATCCCGATATTTCTGCAATTCTTCTTGGCAAAATTGCTCAAGCTCTGGTGGCCATTGGTGAACAGCAACTTTAAGCATTGCCATGGATTCTCAATCAGATTAAGGTCTGGGCTTGACTGAACCATTCTAACACATTCAGGTTCTTGGGTTTGAACCACTCCAGTGTAGCTTTGGCAGTATTCTTAAGGTTATTATCCTGTGGGAAGGTGAAGCTCTGCCCTAGTCTCAAGTCTGGAACAGGATTTATGCTAGGATTGCCCTGCATGTGTGTCCCTGCTGATGAAAAGCATCCCCAGAACATATGCTACCACCACCAAGCTTCACTGTATGGATGGAGTTTACAGGGTGATGAGCAGTATTGGGTTTCTGAGAAACATAGGGCTTAGTCTAGGCTATGGTTGTCCTGCAAACAGCTTTTCCCATCTGAGTAGATCTATCCAGCTGCTTCAGAGATACCCTTGTTCTCGTGGTCGCTTTTCTAACTAATGCCCTCCTTACCCAATCACTGATTTTTGGTGAACAGCCTCCTTTATGCAGTTATGGTTGATTTAATGGTGATCCATTAAATGTTCAAAGCTTAAGATAAACAAACCCTGATTGTCCTGGATTTGTCTTGATGCTGTTTTTATGTATGCTTTCTAAGAAATTCTGGAATCTTTCAGGATCAGGTGTACTTATATTGAGATCATGTGACACTTTAATCGCACACAGGTGAACTCCACTCAGTTAATTATGTGTCTTCTGGTGGCAACTATACTGTATAACTGTATATTCCCAATTACATCTATTTCAGTTCCAAGTCACACTACAAAATGTGGAAAAGTTAAAGTGGGGTGCATTCTTATGTATAGCACTGTACACTTTGCCAACTGTTGTGTCAGCTCCTTTATATTCAGCTGAATGGTGCACATGTTTATGCGCTGATCAGCCTTTCTACTAGTGAGACAATCAGTGTCTGTACCAGAGGCATTAATCTCAATCTTAGTGCTTCTGCATCTACAATTGCAACCAGTCTCAGCTTTAATGCAATTTCTAATGTACATAAGTGGCCAGCTGATACATGTTGGGATAGCCCAGTCACCTGGTTGGGCAACCATACCACAAATTGGGCTAGGCATTCAATTAGCTGTGTTGAGTGGAAGATCCAGCTTCAATTCCACTAGGGCAATGTTATTATCAGTCTGCAGCACTTTCGCCACTGCTACTGATGCACACTCCTGTGTTACTCCTGTTATGCTATGTCTACAGCAGCATCTGTGAGGCAACTACATTTTGCCAGCTCTCTTTATCATCTGCCTGCAGCTGATGTCATACAATATTAAGAATTTATGTTGTAATATTCACTCACTGTTTTCTTATTTATTATTTACATTTCTGAAACTTAATAATTCGAAAATACAAGTTGAAATGATCAATATTAAACTGCTGCTATATGGACCTTTTGAGTAATTTAACACAAATGTATTAGTTTCAAGTAAGATGAAAATGTTCTAGTTGATTAATGGGATATGGTTTTAACTCATAATTTCAAGCATTACTCCATACAATCATTTGAAATGATTAATGTTTGGGAAAATTACAAGTGCGATAGATTTGAAGTTTGTGAGAACAGTGTAGTTACAAAACAGGTTAAATTGAGTTTTACATGGTTTAACAAAAGCACTGTTTTAATGCAAGCAAATTGAATGTTACTTTTCGTATTTTACACTGAATCATAGTAAAAGGAATAAAGTAGATAGATACAGTATAAGGGAAAAACACTAACCTACAAATGGTTAAAGACTTGAATATAAATGTCAATTGAAATATCTCAAAGCAAGTAATATTTGCCAGGTTGAGTGTCAGAACTAGCCAAAACAGTCAAGTTTAATTCAGAGCATGAACTACACTAAGGAGTAGGTTTTAAAATTGCAAGGGATTCATATTTCATTAATAGGAATAATCAAATGGTAGCTGCAATTGTAAAATTCAAAACAATCAGATTAGATGTATACTACGGCTGCACAGTTAATCATATTTTAATCATGAGCTCAATTTTTGTCTTCTTCAATTTATTAAACAATAGACTGGAATATTGATGAGCTCGGTTTATTAGGTAATTGTTTAATGATGTTTATTGAGATCTCCATGTATATGTTTCAGCTGCATGGTTTGCTTATAGTGGTAGTTTCTTGGTTGGTTCATTCATTCATTCATTCATTCATTCATACACAATTAGAAGCAGAAAGCAGTAGTAACCTGGTATCCAAGTGTGCTTTGTAATACTGCTAGTCAATCAACTCCCCTTGTAAATGAATATCTAGAGCTATGTATCCTGGTGTTTTATTCAGATCAGTGTTTAAAAGGTGCATCAGTGGTCTCTCTTCAGAAGGGGTGTTCTCTTTTCTGCTTTTCAGGGATGTGCAGAAAGGGGGGGGGGGGGGGCTGAGGCTCTGGGGGCTTGAGCCCCTGGCCTTTTTCTAAAATATTTAAAAGTGCCCCTCTCAACATTAATTAATAAACAATTATATTATGTTGTGGCTATTCAGAGCTAAAGCAGGGCAGAACACGGATACACGGGAGGCAGACGTGGGGGAAAAGGGCTCTTTTGTTTATGCTAAAAGTGAGTAGGTGGAGGTAAGGGGTGCAGGAGCGGAGTAAGCAGGAGCAGGTTGCAGCCTTCCTGACATGGAGCGCGGCGTACAGGTTGCAGCACTGTTGAGGCCGTGCCCAAAGCGGCAGGAGTGGCGCTTGGGCTCCGGCGGGGATGCCAGAGAGCACTGTCGTCGTCGTCGTCGTCGTCGTCTACCAAGTTGGCTGTGTTACTTGGGTTAGAAACTGAGATGCGGCTCCCCTCAGCACGCTGGACACACCCTTTTATATCCTCTTGCTTTCCCCGGGAGGGTGAAAAGCAGCTGCTCCACTCATGAGCTGCCAGCCGTGTATGCTTCTGCTGCCCCACCTCGTAGCCATGTGCTTTCCTGCTGTCCAAAACATTCATGGTGCTGAAGTGGCGCTGTCTTTCAGCACCTAGTCGGCAGTTGTGTGAGGAGCGCAGCGTCTTTGAAGTGCGCAGGCTGCAGGCTCGCCATCACATATGTAAAAAGCATTTGAATTCAAATTAACATGAGAGCGTGCACAAAACAGTAGCAAATTAATCACAAGAAAGTCAGAGAATTTTCCTGTTTATTTGTCTGACTCGAGTCTGCTGTCAGATAGTCTCTTTGTCATGACACAGTCACGATGCTTCTTGCTTCAACAGGCAGACAGGTATTCTGAAACAACTAGCTCTTCTGCTAACCTTTTCATAATAATAGCAGAATTGTATATGCTTATCGCCGGTAGTTTTCAAATTTATTGAGAGGGAATGTGTTGGTAAGTACTAGCTACTCACATTCGTTAAAACTCCAGACATGCAAGCAACCTTGAGAGATTATATGTATGTTATATAGTCAGTAAAGGCACGATGCCAAACAGAGAGAGATGGCAGAAAATGAAAGACAAACTGAAGAAGGAGGCTTCGAAAGGAACAGCTACCTTATCAACTTGGGTGAAAAAGGGTGAGCTAATATGAGATAGATAGTTGTGAAAAATGAATCATATGTTTACAGAGAGTTAGGCTTGCTGCGATAGCCGGTGTTCTGTTCGGACATACACCGATTACCCTTGCCTACCCGCGGCACTGCACCCACTGTCGTCTTTCTTTTCAGTTGGAGAACGTTCAGTGGACGCTACAATTATATACTGAAAGCATTTGCTCCATTCAGCATAGCTATATATATAGTTATATAGTTATACTATATACATATAGTAACTTGCCCCTTGTTAACTAATATGGTAAATTTAGTCCTGTAAGCTAAGTGATAATAAAAATTGTGATATAATCTCAATGTGTCTTTTTAAAATGAAATTTAGAAGGCAAAAATGACAAGCCAGAGATGCATGTTGTTGAGAAGAGAGAAAAAGAAGAGGTGGAACATTGAGAAAAAGAGGGAGGTGTAAGAGAACAGTCAGAGATGCATGTTGAGATGGAGAGAGAGAGAGAAGAGGTGGAATCTGACCTGGGACAAGAAGATGAAAAGGAAGCACCAGAGACACAAATTAATGAAAAAGAAAGCAATACAGAATTTGAAAAACTTTTACTACTACAATTTCTATAAATGTAAAAGTAAAATACCATTAGGTTATATTAGTAGTGTCATTCTCATATACATTATTATGACCACACACAGTCTGTTTACAATGTCTGCCAGGGTGATAAAGTAGTAAAGTAGTAAAATTAGCTCTTTGGTGATAGCTATAGCTCATTTTTTTTTTACATTTGAGCCACTGCCCCTGAGGAAGTCCCTGCACGTCCCTGCTGCTTTTCATCATTATGCCCTCATTATAAAAAAAAAAAAACCTGCGTCTAATTACAGAACTGCAGTCCTCTCAGAGACAGCTGCTTCGTTCACTTGAATCTACTGGAGTTTATTTCTCATGTGCCATACAAAGGCTGACATTTACCAGTGATGCACTGTCCAGGCCTGGCCACAGTAATGACCCACCAGAAAATCCACAGGTCATAAAGCCCACGTTCTGGCCATTACATGCATCTACACTCCCACACTACACTTGGAAAACCATGTTCAAGCACAGCCCACCTCTTTCCACAGTTAAATGATAAGAAGCGATTCAAAAGCAATGCACATATACATCATTATTCATGCAACTGTTACAGATTGCATCCAAGCTTCAAACAAATCACAACTGGAGTTGGATAAACTTCTCTTACAACCTGGCTATGCACAGTGTATGTGTTGTGAAGGTTTTAGATATACCTTCATCTCTGTTCAAGGTAATATCATTAACCAGGTTTGACAGGTTCCAGCAAAACTGGCCCCAAAAAAATCAGGCACTGGAAAAGGGAAATAGATCTCAGCGTTTGCATGGAAAACAAGATCACATGGTGCACAAGCATTACTGATGTCCAGACATTATCCACACATAATCTTCCTTTCACTCTCTTAATTTTTTGCAATACATCTCGAATGTTTCTGTACATTTGAATTGTACAAAAGTAAGCACACTGCCCATCGATTAGAAAAGGCGAGAAAATCAATGAAAACATCGGCTTACATCTGTTGAAAAGCAACATTTTTTAAATTGCTGATCACTCAAAAGAGATCATTAGTATTTCAATGCAATTTAAAATGTATGGAGATGAGAACCAGGACTTTATGAACATTTGTTAAATGTCTCTTTCGATGAGCCACCACTGATTTTGAGGACCATCCAAAATTATTGACTTAATTATTTACAACCCCCATTCCAAAAAAAGTTGGGATGTTATGTAAAATGTAAATAAAAATAGAATGCAAACCATGATTTGCAAATTTGTGCCATCTACAAATGTTGGTTAAAGCTCTATCATGCAAAGAAGAAGCCATATGTGAGCATGATTCAGAAACGCTGCCGTCTTCTCTGGGCCAAAGCTCATTTAAAATGGACTGAGGTAAAGTGGAAAACTGTTCTGTAGTCAGACATGTCAAAATTAGACTTTTTTTTTTTGAAACCATGGACACCACGTCCTCTAATGTAAAGAGGACTAAAGCGGGGCCTAAGGAATAGGAAGCTTGCACATCTGGAAAGGCACCATCAATGCTGAAAGGTATATACAGGTTCTAGAGCAACATCTGCTTCCATCCTGTCACAATTCGAGGTTGAGCCAGAAGCAGGTGCAGATAATGACATTTATTTGAAGCAATGTACCGAGAAACAAAGACACTAAGACACTTGAAACAACACTGTGGCATGAAACAAAACACTGAGACATAAACAACATGAGTCTAAGACAACTTAACATAATACTGTGGCAAAACTAAACATAAACTAACAAGCTCAAGAAACATGGAACACAGCGGTCTAAGACAACAAAAGACCAACAAACCGTGCAGACACGGACTATATATACACAGGAGTGCTCATTAACCAAAACGTGAATCAGGTGCAGGTGGTCATGTGACAACTAGTGCAGTGCAGTGGCTGATGGGAAATGGAGTCCAGAGTTTCTTGATTCGTGACAGAACCCTCCCCCAAGGGTGCTACTCCCAGAGCGCCCAAAATTATACGTCCTCCATCGGGTGGTCCTGGCCCCCTGGAAAACATGTCCCCAGCAAAACCAGAAGGCCGGGCGGCTTCTACAATGGCACAGGGAGGCTGAGATATTTCCTCGGCAGAGCATGAAAGCGGCGCGACGTCCCCAGCTGAACTGGAAGGCCGAGAGAAGTCCCCTGTGCGGCCAGGGAGAGGAGCGTGGGTCTCCTCGAAGCAGAAGGGGGAAACGCTAGTTGCCATGGAGCAGGCGGGCTGAGCGACGACCTCAGCTGAACGGGGAGGCTGAGCGACGACCTCAGCTGAACGGGGAGGCTGAGCGACGTCCTCGGCGGAGCATGAAGGCAGAGCGACATCCTCGGCGGAGCATGACGGCAGAGCGACGTCCTCGGCGGAGCATGACGGCAGAGCGACGTCCTCGGCGGAGCAGGAAAGAAGAGCGACGACCTCGGCCGAGCAGGGAAACAGAGCACTGTACTCGGCGGAACAGGGAAACAGAGCACTGTACTCGGCGGAGCAGGGAAGCAGGGTAACGTCCTCGTCTGCGCCTGAAAGCGGAGCAACGTCCCCAGCTGAATTGGAGGGCAGAGCGAAGTCCCCTGTAAGGCCAGGGAGAGGAGCGTGGGTCTCCGTGCGGCCAGGGAGAGGAGCGTGGGTCTCCTCGAAGCAGAAGAGGGGAACGCTATCTGCCATGGAGCAGGGAGGCTGAGCGACGTCCACAGCTGAACAGGGAGGCTGAGCGACGTCCACAGCTGAACAGGGAGGCTGAGCGACGTCCACAGCTGAACAGGGCAGCGGGACAGCCTCCTCGGCTGTGCAGGGCAGCGGGACAGCCTCCTCGGCTGTGCATGGCAGCGGGACAGCCTCCTCGGCTGTGCATGGCAGCGGGACAGCCTCCTCGGCTGTGCATGGCAGCGGGACAGCCTCCTCGGCCTGTCCCTCTGAGGTCGCCATGTTGACCTCAGGTGAGAGCTCCACAGCTGAGACCTCCCCGTAGGCCTCAGGCTGGAGCCCTGCTGTCCTCATTGCCCCCCCCAAAAAAATTTCTGGGCCAGCCTTCACCTCTGGACTGCGCAGCAAGGTGTGCCCCCCTGCAGTGGAAAGCCCCAGATGCTCAGGTTACTCTGCTGGCTGTGTTGCAAGGCGGACTGTGGCGTGAGCGGAGCTTGGCGATGCGTGTCGGCGGACTGTGGCGTGAGCGGAGCTTGGCTGTGCGTGTCGGCGGACCGTGGCGTGAGCGGAGCTTGGCTGTGCGTGTCGGCGGACCGTGGCGTGAGCGGAGCTTGGCGGTGCGTGCCTACAGACTGTGGCGTGAGCGGAGCTTGACGGTGCGTGTCGGCGGACTGTGACGTGAGCGGAGCTTGGCTGGGCGTGAGCGGCATTTGGTCATTAGGGTCAGTAGGCCTGAACGTGAACTCAGGGACGCGAGACTTGACTTGGACCTCAGGGACGCGAGGCTTGGCTGGGACCTTAGGGACTTGAGACTTGACTGGGACTCGGACATCAAAGCCTGGTGCTAGTGCCTCCCCGCTGACCCTTTGCTGGAGCTCGGCAGGTGAGCCCACCTCGTGGGGCTCAGGTTCAAGCTCTGAGGTCACCCTGTCGGTCCCGGGCTGGGTCTCTGTACTGAACACAAACTCCCCCTTGTACCTGGACTCCTCCTCCTGTTGGCGTGGCATGGCGTAGTCCTGCATGAACATAGGCGGTAAGTTGAAGACCAGGTAATTCCTGGCGTCCTGCTGCTTTCGTAGCGCAGCTTGGTAATTGTCCGACTGTTGGCGCAACGTGGCAAAGTACTCCACTAACATTGGTGGCATCCTGACGCCCCAGTTATCCATCTTGGCGATCTGCTGCTTCTGATTGTTGGTCTTTCGTTCTGTCACAAGTCGAGGTTGAGCCAGAAGCAGGTGCAGATAATGACATTTATTTGAAGCAATGTACCAAGAAACAAAGACACTAAGACACTTGAAACAACACTATGGCATGAAACAAAACACTGAGACATAAACAACATGAGTCTAAGACAACTTAACATAATACTGTGGCAAAACTAAACTAAACATAAACTAACAAGCTCAAGAAACATGGAACACGGCGGTCTAAGACAACAAAAGACCAACAAACCTTGCAGACACGGACTATATATACACAGGAGTGCTCATTAACCAAAACGTGAATCAGGTGCAGGTGGTCATGTGACAACTAGTGCAGTGCAGTGGCTGATGGGAAATGGAGTCCAGAGTTTCTTGATACGTGACACATCCAGATTCCATCCCATCTTTAGAGACACTCTGCCTCTCTTAGATAATCTTTTTATACCCAATCATGTTACTGACCTGTTGTCAGTTAACCTAATTAGTTGTAAAATATTCCTCCAGCTGTTTCTTTTTAGTAACACTTACTTTTCCAGCTTTTTGTTGCCCCTGTCCCAACTTTTTTCAGCCATCAAAATTACCTTATTTTTTTTCCTTAAAATAGCACATTTCCTCAGTTTAAACGTTTGATATGTTTTCTATGTTCTATTGTGAATAACATATGGGTTTATGAGATTTGCAAATCATTGCATTCTGTTTTGATTTACATTTAACACAGCGTCCCAACTTTTTTGGAATTGAGGTTGTAGGCAGCTAATTAATGCCATACCTAAAACCTCAATTGAACCCTAAATTTAAAGCTCAGTAACCAAAAGGAAACATTTGGGCTTTTTTTATTTATTTATTTATCAAATTAATGCTGTAGTTTTCATAACAAAATAAATAGAGGGAACCAGCCAAATGTCTGCACAAGATCCCCACCAAGCTCAAGATATTAAAACATACACACAGATACACACATTCACACACACACTAAGCATAGTGCCAGAGCTGTTAGGGGCAAAGTGGTGGATCTCGACCTCTTTCACACCATAACCCCCGTGTCTCTGTGAAATGTGTTAATGAGGGAAAAGTAAAAGCAGAATGTAACCAGCATGCGAGACAGCAGTAGAATCCAGCCCTTGAGGAATCATCCAGTTATAGCTTTTGCTGGAGTTTATTTATGGCTCAGCTTCATTTGTGAAAACTTCACATGAATAGGCTAACCTTTGTGTGCCTCAGTCAAAATGCAGAAACATACCAGGTTTAAACTGCAGTCTAACACAATGATGCATAAAGTAAATCGTTTTCATTTAGTTTCCATGCACAAATTCCCAATGTTGACCCAGAAAAGTATTAGAAGTTGAAGGAATCTGTGAGACTCAAACATTCAAATATTTTAATCTTTTTCTTGAAAGCTATTTTCCCATATATGCGAATAGAAGCTACACCTGGATATCAACCTGAAATGGTATCTCTCAATTAGCATTCAGGTTTCATGCACTACGGCTGCCTCGCCGCTATATTTTCCTGGTCAGGGCCAAATTGGTGTCCTGCAGCAGTTGCAGTACTGCGAGCTCTGACTGCTATACGGTGAGGGGCTGAGCCAGTGTCACCATGCTGTCTCACTTAATGAGCAGAGAGTCTGAAAAATGTCTGTTCTCATTTCATATTTGTCTATCCTTGTTAAAAAAAAAAAAAAAAGGCTGCATATTCACCTTAACACTACCGTCTTATGTCTAAAATCTGGCATTTGACTCTCGGTATGTGGTTAAATGAGAAAAGTAAGGTAACTGATAACTGTAACTGATAAAGTAACTGATAACTGATTAATTAGAATTAATTACAATAATTACAAAAATTAATTTGCGTTTACTTACATACAGTCATGTGAAAAAAAAAGTACACCGCATGGAAATTGCTGTTGTTTTTTTTTACATATTCGGGCAAGCAAACATTTGATCTTCTCTGAAACACTGCCTATTAATAAACGTGATACATTCTATCAAATGACACATAAAATTTACATTTTGCAGTAATTTCCACAATTTAAATTAACAAAAAACAGATCAGTCACATGGAAAAAGTAAGTACACCCCTACATTTATCACACCTTCAAATCCATAAGATTAGAATCAGGTGTTCTAGATATGGTGCCAGTGATTAGAACCTGCTTAGGGAGTGCAGGTGGAACCTGTCTTATTTATATCCCTCTCATATCTAGTGTCTGGTGTTCCCTTTGTTATTGGGGTGTGTGGTGTCATCATGCCAAGATCTAAAGAGTTCTGTAAGGCCTTCGGAAAAAAGGTTGTGGATGCCTATGAGTCTGGAAAGGGATTTAAAGAGATCTCCAAATGATTTGAAATAAATCATTCCACTGTAAGGAAAATCATCTACAAATGGCACAGATTTCAAATGACTACCAATTTGTCCAGGATCAGCCGTCCCAGCAAATTCAGCCCAAGAGCAGTCCGTGTGACACAAAAAGAAGTCTCAAAGAACCTCAAAATTTAATCACAGGATCTGCTAGTAAGTCTTGCACCTGTTGGTATCAAAGTGCTTCTACTATCAGAAAGAGATTGCATGAATTTGACCTGCATGGGAGGCATGCCAGGAAGAAGCCTTTGCAAGACTACAGTTTGCCAATGAGCATATAGGGAAAGACCAGGGCTTCTGGCATGTGCTCTAGACAGACGAATCAAAGATAGAGTTGTTCAGCCACAGTAACAGCAGACAAGTTTGGCACTGACCAAAGACAGCTTTTCAGGAGAAGCGCCTCATACCAACTGTGAAGCACGGTGGTGGAAATGTTATAGTTTTGGGTTGCTTCACTGCCTCAGGAACTGGACAGCTTGCATTCCTTGAGTCAGCTATGAATTCTGCATCATATCAAAGAGTGCTTGAAGATAACGTGAGGCCATCTGTCCAAAAGTTGAAGTTGAACCATAACTGGACATTTCAACAGGATAATGATCCTACGCACACTAACAAATCCACCAAGGAACGGCTCAAAAATAAGAAATGGAAGGTTATGGAATGGCCTAGCCAAAGCCGGGATTTAAATCCCATTAAAATGTTGTGGGGGGATTTTAAACAGGCAGTACATGCAAGAAAACCCGCAAACATCTTGCAACTGAAAGAATATTGCACGGAAGAGTTGTCAAAAATTCCAGCAAGCCTTGTGGACAATTATCCAAAACGCCTACAAGAAGTTATTTCTGCTAAAGGGGCAATGCTAGCTTCTGAGGCCAAGGGTGTCCTTACTTTTTCCACAGAAGACTATCACATTTATTGATATTTCTGTTGAATAAATGATTGAAAAAACTAATTTTACTTGTGGTTTTGTTCAAGTATATCAACTTTATTAATAGGCACTGTTCCAAAGATGATTAAAGTTTGCTTGTCCAAATGTCAAAAAAGTCAATAATTTCCATTGGGTGTACTTATTTTTTTACATGACTGTATGTATAACATCACACACACACACACAACCACTATCCTTGTAAGGGCCTTCCATTAACATAATTATTAATGCAGTTAATAATGTTTTTCCTTTTTTTAGTCTACCTCTAACCTTAGTAACCAAAAGCAAGACTTTAGTCTAATTAACGTATTTTGTTGTTGTTGTTGTTTGTTTGTTTGTTTGAAGTTTTTTGTCAAAACTGTCAGATTTTCCTACCCTGCTATCTTTGTGTGGCTATTTGGTCGCCACCAAGATATCAAATCATGCTGAAGTTTTAAACACGAAAGAAAATCATGATTTCATTAAAATAATAATAATAAAAAAAAAATAAAAATTATTGTGTGTTTTACTGTTTACTGCTCAGTAGGAAACAACATATGAAGTAACACACCACTTTTCTGAATAGAAACATGGAGGCTGTCTGAGATGATCTTCTAAGACAAGTGAGACAGTCTGTCAAGTCTGTTCCAGCTGAGTTCTTGAAACATCCAGCTGATTTCTGTGGGCTTCACAATGTGCCGTACACAAGGATGAAGCTATTACGTTTGAGACTGTTCCATTTCTTCCATACCTTCATTACACTAATTTGCAATGCGTAGCTACTAGCCATCAGCAGAGCCTTAGGCCAGTGTTTGGTTGCTGTGTTTTTCTCACCTTGCTCTTCCCTTCTCCTCTCTGAGGCAAAACCAGAAGATAATGAGCGGAGCGCATGATTTATAACATGCAACAGATTTCTCATTATGTATTGAAAAACCATGCTAGCAAAGCTTCCACCTGCTTCAACAGGATCAGCATCATCAACTCCTATAAGCCTCCAAGCGCAAAACAACGACAGCAAAATGACATTTTGAACTACAAAGCAACGGACCAAAAACAAAAATGAGCACGTTATAAAGCACTGTGCTGGAAAAATTGCCCGATAAGAGCGTGTGATCGAGACGCTTGCTCGTTTTCCCTTTTGCTTGGCGTAGATTAGCCACATCTATCTGACAGGTCTCATGAAACGCTAATGAAGTGTGAGCTATTAAAGCTACAGCACAACGGGGCAGCCCAGCTTTGATGAAGATCAGCACTCAAACATCATCACGTCGTGAGAGGCAAGCACAATTAAAAGCGTACAGACGTGTTAGAGGACGCAGTAGTGTGGTAGCAATGAACCATGGCAATTAATCTTAAAGCTCCTATAGGCCTATAATTCGGTCAGAACACTTTAATTTAACTGCATTTTCTTCTTGATAGCTAAATCACTAAAGTAGATGGTTTGATATAAAAACTCTCTTTGATTGCCCTGGGGTCTGTAATCGGTATTAACCAATTAAGGAACTTCTTTGCAAGCAGGTGGTTGTTCCTGCCTGTCAATTATTTTGAATGTGCAAAGGCTGTAAATGAACCTGGTGGCAGAGCTCTAGCTTTCAGGAGCAGATCAGACTAGAGCTATTTCTCAAAATGATTTCCATGCGATATATTCTCATACTGTACAAGCTTTGTTTATAGTTTTTATACTACTTGAATGTTTTGTACCTGTATTTATGTAACATAGTAATCTTACAGAGTAAAGCATGGTCACTGAACAAGGCAACACTGAACAGCAGTTTGTGTGCTAAAATGGCTTGTCCTGTTACATCTGTAATGTTCATTCTAAAATGCCGAGACCTCTGATGGCTCCTTCTCTTCTTTTTCTTCTTTTTTTTCTTCTTCAGCTTCTTCTTCTTCTACATAAAGCAAATGAAAAAGGGGTATTACTGTAATAGTTCTATAATCCTGTATCCTACATTTGGCTGAATTTCCCAGTGTAAATTTACAGTTAAAGTGGCTAGCACACTGTGGACTGCACTGAAGTCATCTAGAATTAAAACTGCTGCCAGGTGTGCTTTACTGCTTAAATATTTAGCTTGGTGGGCTCTGGTGTAATTTATTACCCTTCTACAGAATTGATTGTTCTGCCAAACAGCAACATTATAACATGCACAATTAGATCACTCACTCACTCGTATCCCAGGAAAACACTGGGAGTGAGGCGGGAATACAGTCTGGACGAAACACCTGTCCATCTCAGAGCACCACGCGTGCAAATACGCGCGCACACACACACACACACACACACACATACTTACTTATTTACACCTAAGAACAATTTATCTTTGCCAATCACAAATTAGTTGCTTGGAGAGAAAAAAAACAACAACATCAACTGTGCCATTTTAATTAATCAGCTAACTTACTTACGTCTCATTTAATCACATATTGAGGCAGGTTTGTGGCATCTTTACAAATGAAGTGGTAGCATTAAGGGCTTTTATCCAACTAAGCAATTTAAGTTTAATTCTGCAAATTCGATCCTTCTAGGCATTTCTTGATCTCGAATCTGATGTGTATCCTCTTGTGTGGAATAACAATATAACAATATTTTTTTAGCTTGGTGGGTTTTTTTAACTGGTGGTGACAGTACCAGTCAAAAGTTTCGACACACTCATTCTTTCTTTATTTATTTTTCCCAAATTTTAGAATAAATAAAGTCATCAAAACTCAAATAGAAACTCAAATAAATAAATAAAAAAATAACACAAATGGAACTATGGGAATGATGTTGTGATAAAAAAAAAATTCTAAAGAAATCAAAATAATTTCATATTTTAGCATCTTCAAAGTAGACGCCCTTTTTGCCTCGAATTCCCAGAAATGTATTCTTGGCATTTTCTCAACCAATTTCTTGAGGAATTCCCCTGAGATGCTTTTTAAACAGTATTAAAGGAGTTCCCACCTACGCTGGACACTTATTTGCTGCTTTTTGGAATATTGGATTCGTCCATTTAAATAAATATTTTTTTGTAAATAAAATGTTACTATTCTAATGAAATAAATGAATACGTTGGCACGATTATATTTTTGTCTACGACACCGATTTTAAATTTAAAAGAAGAGTTTAAACTAGTTACTACTCATGTGGCATGGTTGGAGGGGTGGGGGTGTCAGAACACTATAGTGATGTTTCAGCTACAGTTAAAATGCAAAGACTGATCTGAGGTAATATCTATCTTATTGACGTCCATTTTGCTAACCAATCCATTGCAGTGTTTTAAATAAGGTGTTTATTGTTGTTGCATTTAATTGTTCTTTTTCTTGGCTTGTTTAATAATTTAGACATGTTTTGTGGCATATTTTATAAACATTTATTGCAAATCTTAATGAAGCAGAATAGTCTGATTTTTACGTTAACTTTCAATAAAGGAATGTCAGTACAAACAGATACAAGCCAACAAAACTAAAACAGAATAATTGACCAAAAGTTCAGCAAAAGTTGTTGTGCTTGCTTGTCACAGTGCCACTGATGGCCAACACCTCGACGACACAAACAGTCTGCATGGCCACAAGGACAGAGCCAGAAACCAAAAAGCTGTTTCATGCAAAGCGAGTACAGACAGGAGGTCTGTAGCATCAGGAGTCGAGTGACCCAACAATGGAAATTCTTCACCTTTGAGAAGAGAAGTGGTGCGAACAGAAAATGCACATTTACATTTGTATATTTGGCACAGGCTTTTATCCAAAGTAAAACGCACGTCAACTAAATGGCAGCGCAAACATCAGCTGAACACTCTTTCTACCTGCTAAAATCGTAACTTTATGATGCTTTTGGAAAGTGTGATGGGAGTGGCAACTCTCCAGAGTTTTCCAGAGTTTAAACTTTCAACACTGGAAGAACAAGCCTTTGTTTGTCACATATACATTACAGCACAGTGAAATTCTTTTCTTAGCATATGCCAGCTTCTTCCTAATCTTGCTTGTTAGGAAGCTGGGGTCAGAGGGCAGGGTCAACAATGATACGCTGCCCCTGGAGCAGACAGGGTTAAGGGCCTTCCTCAAGGGCCCAACAGTGGCAGTTTGAATCGCCAACCTTCTGATCAGTTCTTCAAAGTCTTAACCATTGAGCCACCACTGCCCCACGACTGCACCATTACTGGTGGTACTACAATACCAGGTTGATGTGTTGAGCGGACAAAGCAAGCCCCTCTTCCAGCTCTAAAAATCTGTTTAATATAAAGTCCTCTTGTAGAGTATATGTCAGATATTAAACTGATAAGAACAGATACTACACTTCATCTTAGCCAAAAAGCCAAGAAGCTACTTTACCCCTGATGTCATATCATGCTGATCAAACTCTGGCCTATATTATAAAGCTACATTATAATCAGTAACCAACGAAACCTACTGTCAGTGCCTTGAACAGGTTTGTGCAATAATCCTCTGATGGAAAGATAAACTAGCAGTTTTATTTTATTAATAAAAATCTGGAGTATATTTAATTACTGGATTATGACTTTTTTGTAATGTTGTACGTAACTGTAAAAAAAAAAGCTAATATTGTTTACTGCGTTATGTTAACATTAACAAACCATAAACGTTTATGATCCGGGATGCAGGATGGTGCCTTGCATTGGAATTTTAAGCAGCACACATGTGGCATCACACCTGGATTAAAGTCAAAGCATTTTTCTTTTAATAGAGAATGTGTGCTAATTACAATGAATTTATATCACAGCACAGATGAATTCTCTAATAAGATGGTGTTTATTCATTTTTTAAAAACAGCAGGGATCTGAATATTTATGATTGTAATATAAATTAAAGGTTTATATTAATGCGCTCGTTCTAATCTGTTATCGTTCCTATAAAAGCTCATACACAGGGACATCTACTGCAGATGCTCCATGT
The DNA here is from genome assembly GCF_023375685.1 of Ictalurus furcatus. Classification (NCBI taxonomy): domain Eukaryota; kingdom Metazoa; phylum Chordata; class Actinopteri; order Siluriformes; family Ictaluridae; genus Ictalurus; species Ictalurus furcatus. The sequence goes on from NC_071278.1 coordinate 12,647,173, forward strand.
AATCTAAGACTAATAATAAATGGATTGTTGTTTCACAAACAAAAGCCTATAGGTGATCATTGATGTGAAGTTTTCTGGGTGTTTTGATTTAACATTTAGTAGTTCATTCATTGTTATCACTTATATTATAGCAGCTATAAACAGCCATTCCCTCATCAGCCAGTCTTTTTTTTCTCTCTTGAAGTAAAAGACAAAAAAAAGCACTGTTTGTCATGTTTCCGGGAAAAAAACCCACAGAAAACTGTAAGTGTTGGCAAATCGCAGTGATATGAGAATAAGCAATATAGCATAAGCATAAGTTTGTAGAGTTAAAAAAAAAAACAACAACAAGTAAGCAGATAAAAGGTCTAAAGCTCCATTTGCAGTTGGAATCTGCTGCTGTTAACTTTAAAAATCAAGTCCAAAGAGCTGTGACTGCCAGTGAAGCAAGCCATCATTAGGCTGAAAAATCAAAACAAACCCATGAGAGAGATAGCGAAAACATTAGGTGTGGCCAAATCAACTATTTGGTACATTCTTAAAAAGAAAGAACACACTGGTGAGCTCAGGAACACCATTGTGGTGGATGTCAGAAGAATTATTTCCCTGGTGAAGAAAAAACTCCTTCAGAACACTTGTCCAGATCAAGAACACCCTCCAAGAGGGAGGCGTATCTGTGTCAAAGTCAACAATCAAGAGAAGACTTCGCCTGAGTAAACAGAGAGTTTAGCGCAAGATGTAAACTTTGATAAGCCTCAAAAACATGAAGATCAGATTAGAGTTTGTCAAAAACATATTTAAAAGCACATACAGTTCTGGAACAACATCCTGTGGACAGATGAGACAAAGATCAACTTGTAGCAGAATGACGGGAAGAGAAGAGTATGGTGAAGGAAAGGACCTGCTCATGACCTGAAGCGTACCATCTCATCTTATAGTGTGGGCGTGTACAGCTGCCAATGGCACTGTTTCCTTGTATTTATTGATGATACCAAAAGCATCAGGATGAATTCTCAAGTGTATATGATGATATCATCTGCTCACATTCAGCCAAATACTTTAAAACTCATTGGACGGTCTTTCACACTGCAGATGACCTGAAGCATACTTCAAAAGCTACCCAAGACTTTTTTAAGTCAAAAAATTGAAATGTTCAGCAATGGCCAAGTCAATCCCCTGAGCTGAACTGAGCTGAATTTCACTTGCTGAAGACAAAACCAAAGGCAAAACACCCCAAAGAACAAGCAGGAAGTGAAGACAGCTGCAGTAAAGACCTGGCAGACCCTCACTAGGAAAGAACCCCACTGTCTGGTGATGGCTATGTGTTCCAGACTTCAATCAGTCATTGACTGCAAAGGATTTGCAACCAAGTATTAAAAATGACAAGTTAATTTATCATTGTTAGATTGTTATTGTTATTTTGATTAGGTGATTGTGCCGAGTAGGTGGAGCTTAAAGCCGTGTTCAAAGCTGCTACGTTTCAGATAATGTGGTGGTCAAAAAACAATGGAATTAACACATTTCAGTTGAGGTCTGATATTTTTATTACAACATTTCAAAAGAACACATGTTACAGATGCAAAGTATCCAAAGATTTTATTTCACCGCCATGTTTTTGAGTAATAACATCAAATCCCCCTCTTTTACGCAAAACCTTTTAATGTATAGAGTAAGTGTTTATAATGATACAACGAATATCCAAATTGACCGAGAACATTATTTTTGAACACGATTCGTCTTATTTCTGTTGAACTAATGGTGTTAGCTTGTTAAAATCATGACCAAATGACAGATTTAAAATGTTGAGAAACATGTTTTGGTTAACGATAATGATTTTCTTGATAATGATAATGAGACTTTATTGATCACATATACATATGCACAGTGAAATTCTTTTCTTTGCATACCCCAGCATGTCTGGAAGTTGGGGTCAGAGCGCAGGGTCAGTCATGATACGGCGCCCCTGGAGCAGAGAGGGTTAAGGTCCTTGCTCAAGGGCCCAATAGTGGCAGCTTGGCAGTGCTGGGGCTTGAACCCCCGACCTTCTGATCAGTAACCCAGAGCCTGGCAATGCTGGGGCTTGAAACCCCGACCTTCCGACCAGAGCCGCAACCTCCCAGCCATCACTGCCCTGTTGCTTTGTTTAACGATATTTTTGGCGTGCTGATAATTATATGAAAATATGTTGGGGACACTCCAAGTTAAATTTTATAGTAGGAAAAGGTGGATTTTTATTTTATTAACATCATGTGCAAAAAAAAAAAAGGGGGTGGGGGGCGTTCAGTGTGAAATAGCTAGAAGAAATAAATAGCTACTGCTGTAACTACCACGTTATGAAGGACGAGAGACTTAAAATTTTAAAACTCTTTTCAAAATGTTTGATGCAAACTCCTTCACAAAATTCAGCCCATATCTATGGCCTGGAGCTACAGATTTCGGAGATGAACGTTGGCAGAGCGATCCGGCTAATGCAGAAGAATGACGCTTCACGTTTACGGATGTGTCCTTGTTCAGATAATAATCCGAATAGATGCCCTTTTGGAAATATCTCTCTCTCTCTCCATCAGACTATTTAGTCAGGCTCTGTGTGAGCTGTGGGCGCAGTGGCATGCCCAAGACAGACTTGTCAGCTTCCTCCCCACCGCTGCTCATTTTCCTGTGGCTCTGTTGAACACGCATCGGCCGCTTACCTTTAGGAAAGGTCAACCGCAGAACACTTCTCCCGGCACACAGACAGGCTAATTAAGCTCCGGCTGGAGAGAATACCGAATCCCCAGATACTCTGCACAGAAAGAAGACCTCTGTGGGTCATGGCCATCTTGTCCCAGATTCGTGTCTAAGTGTGTAAGTGTATGTGTGCCCATGTGTGTGTGTGTGTGTGTGTATATTCCATTTGCATGCTATTATAGTCAATGTGCTATTAAGTCCCCCTGGGCTCTCAGGTAAGTTGGGAACATTTTTATGACAAGTAGAGAGGGATTGCACAAGCTTAGTGTGAGAGATAGCTGATGAATGTGAGAGTGAATATTTTCTGTCACTGATTCTATACTGGGGACACTCGCAAAACTGCAATGCAATAATCTCAAAGATTCTCCTCACTGCTGTCTGATCATTTTCTTGTCATCTTTACACAACAGAAATGATCGTGAAAAGGATCAATATTGTAAAAGAGCAAGGTTTTTGATAAATGGTCTGTTTTTTTTAAAAAAAAGAAGCAATATTTACTTCTCACATGATACCTACGTATATTGTGTGAGATATATCCCAACGCCCATTTATCGGAATTATTTAAGCTAGGAATACTGAGGATTTCAATTCTTGTATGATATAATAAGCATGCACTTGTTTTATAGGCAAAATTATACTTTGATATAAGTATACTTCTATAAAACGTATATATTTTAGTTTATCTTACATCTATAAGATCTTATGCATCATTTAAAAAAAAAAAAAAATCATCATTTGCAAAAAGGCTCTCTTTTCAACACTACATACATTTTCACAGAACCATCCCAGCCACCTCTCCTCCGAATGATGCATCAACTCATTACACAATCGAGGTAATGCCAGCACATTAGCTACTTCCCACATTCGCTCGTCTGCTGAGAGACTGTGCAGAAGATATTCTCACATTGAAATGAAGCACAGCAGCTGGGTGCCCTGCATCATGCATGTCTCCATGCCTTCATTTTCACAAAATTTGAAGCTTGGCCATCCACAGACACTCTGCCCTACCCCTTTTTTTCTGTGCGATGCTAAGCACTTGACAAACGAACTTTAAACAACAAAGCTTAGTCATGGCATAAGAAGTGTCCAAGGCATATTTATGCACTTGTTATGGGTTTCTATCGTGTAGAGAATACATAATGACCCATAACAATACAGTAGGACCTGTGCTTCGGTAATAAGCGTCACCGGTAAAGTCAAAGCTGAATGAACTTTCATTATCAGACAAAGACTAATCAGAGATCATCTTTGCCATGCCTAGATGAGTAACGCAAGCTGCTAAAGCAAAGTAATGAGTTTGCCATTACTTTCTTGAAGGAGTGGAGAATAAACATGCTGGGAATAATCTATGGCACCATTACAGCTTACTCATTGGCTGTTATTGTGTATGCATTACTGCACAAGCAACTACAATTCAGCAGTATACTGCCTATGACAACAGGTCTAATGGTTTTCTTTGCAAAGTTGGGAAGAATGTTGCAATGAAGCGCAAATGCACAAAGCATCCTGATAGATCAGGCGCTGCAGGCAGTGAATTTATTGTAGACCTTCACGGCCCATTTTACGACCAGCAACTCCTGTGCCATGCTGTGTCCTATCAAGGCTTTCTTTTTTGTGACATTTAATTTCCTCACCTCAAAAAAAAAAGGAGAAAAAGGATTCATTTCATAGAGTATCCAGTTTCTCTGAGAGACAGATGACCTATATTTAGCATCATGGTGTCAGATTTGAAACTCTCAGAAACTGACAAACTTTGGTAATTTGCTTATTTCCATGCGGCAAACTGCAACAGCTTCTCCGAAACTTGTTTCATCTGAATACAAGTAACACTGACTGAAGTTAATTTAAAAGACAACACATTTGTTTTTTTTCCCCAAGCACTCAATACTTGAAAATTCACAGAAGCAAAATTCTTAAGTAATCTCACTCTTTGAAATCCAATTTAAGGCATCTGTCTGTTTTTCACTGCCATCGCTCAGGTTCTTTATTGTTCTCCTAGATTTATATAAGGCGCTTTTGAGGTAGGATGGGGTGGAGAATATACAGAATGAGAAAAAAAAGGGGGATAATTCAGACTAATTGCTTTGTTGATGCAGAAAGTGACCTAAGAGATGCTGTGCTGGTGGTAGGATGGGACAGGAAGTGCATATCACTCTTGTGAAGCCACTGAAAAACAACCCCTGCGGTGAGACAGTGAGTCTTCTACGTACTCCACACACACACACACACACACACACACACACACACACACACACACACACACACACACACACACACACACACACACACACACATACACATACAGGGCCTGAGGACATGTCGATAAAGCCCAAGACACAGAACCTGGCCCTCAGATATGGAACAGTAGGAGTATCAGCTCAACACAAGGTCAACACAGACTCAGCATCTATACTCAGCTAAAACACTGGTTCCTGTAATTTATCTCTCTTTCTGCATCACCTGTGTGTCTGTTCAATGCACGAGAAGTTGTCAATAATGCTGCATCCATGAACAGCTTATAATAAATAAATAAAACAATAAATAATCTAGTAGAATTTCACGGCTCAAGGCTAGAACAAAAGGGACATTATTTATTAGTATTATGAGCAAATACAGTGCCTTCCACTAATATTGGCACCCTTGGTAAATATGAGCAAAGGCGGCTCTGAAAAATTGTGTTTATTGTTTAACGTTTTGATCTTTTGTTTAAAAAAAAAAATCACAAAAATACTCTGCTCTAATGGATATCTAACAATTACAAACATAACAGGTTTATCCAAAAAAATATATTTGTTAAATATAGGTGTGCAACAAGGGATCTAAGACCATTCCTCCATACAGAATCTCTCCAGATCCTTCAAATTTTGAGGTCTACACTGGTGGACTCTCCTCTTCAGTTCACCCCACAGGTTTACTATGAGTTTCAAAGTCAGGGGACTGGGATGGCCATGGCAGGACCTTGATTTTGTGGTCACTAAACCATTTTTGTGTTGATTTTGATTTGTTTTGGATCATTGTCCTGCTGGAAGATCCAACCACGGCCCATTTGAAGCTTTCTGACAGAGGCAGTCAGGTTTTCATTTAATATCTGTTGATATTTGAGTCCATGATGCCATGTATCCTAACAAAATGTCCAGGTCCTCCTGCAGAAAAACAGCCCCAAAACATTAAAGAGCCACCACCATATTTAACCGTGGGCATGAGGTGCTTTTCCATATGGCTACCTCTCTTTGTGTGCCAAAACCACCTTTGGTGTTTATTACCAAAAATAATTTTGGTTTCTGTTGACCATAGAACCTGATCCCATTTGAAGTTCCAGTAGTGTCTGGCAAACTGAAGACGCTTGAGTTTGTTTTTGGATGAGAGTAGAGGCTTTTTTTCTTGAAACCCTTCCAAACAACTTGTGGTGATGTAGGTGAATTCAGATTGTAGTTTTGGAGACTTTCTGACCCCAAGACGCAACTAACTTCTGCAATTCTCCAGCTGTGATCCTTGGAAATTTTTTGGACACTTGAACCATCCTCTTCACAGTGCGTTGAGACAATATAGACACACGTCCAATTCCAGGTTGATTCATAACATTTCCAGTTGACTGGAACTTCTTAATTATTGCCCTGATGGTGGAAATGGGCATTTTCAATGCTTGTGCTATTTTCTTACAGCCACTTCCCATTTTGTGAAGCTCAACAACCTTTTGCCGCACATCACAGCTATATTCCTTGGTCTTACCCATTGTTATGAATGACTAAGGGAATTTGGCCTATGTGTTACCTCATATTTATACCCCTGTGAAACAGGAAGTCATGGTTGAACAATTTCCTGTTCCTAGTCACCCAGGCGTACTAAAATTTTTTAAATATCCATGGGAAAAAATGTCTTCATATGAATTCATAGGGGTGCCAATAATTTTTACACACCTATATTTAAGAAAGATTATTTTTGATAAACCTGTGTTTTGTTTGCAATTGTTTGATATCCATGAGCGCAGAGTATTTTTGTGAATTTTTTTGAACAGAAGATCAAAAGGTTAAACAATAAAAACAATTTCTCACAGCCTTCTTTGCTCATATTTACCAAGGGTGGCAATATTACTGGAGGGCACTGTATCACATTCTGCTGACAGGCAGAAATTAATAAATTCTGATGAAAAATGCATTCCAGCCATAAGCAAATTTGTGGTGTACCATTATGTGGAGTATTGAGGAATGGCTGTTAACTATCTGAGCACGAACAAATGTACAAATAGTGAGATCTGAATGATTAAGTGCTTCTTCTGTCTTTCTTTCTTTCTTTTATTTTTATTTACGTGCGTGCTTGACGCTTGATCATAGCCCACTCTGTAATAATGTAAATAAACCATTATTCATATAAAGGAAAAGCCTGCTTTCTGCTTCAGCAATGATCCAGCATTTTGGAGGGTTTGAAAGGAAAAGAGGGCATTCAATTTTCCAGGCAAGTCACTGAAATATGAAACACGCCATGAATAAGTTAGAGCATGCAGATCTGGCTTTAAATAAACAAGCATCTCAGATGGAGAAAGTGCAATCCAATGTTCCTGCGCTAAAAGGAAGGGCAGAGGCGATGGGGAAAGTGAGGGGGAAAGCAGTGTTTTGTCTGTTAAAGACAAGGTAACCTCAGGTTTGTTTGGGCATGTAAAATTGTACCGTTCCCTTCAAAGAAAAAAGAAAAACATTCTAGGGGATATAGATTGTAATAAAAGCTTTCTTGTTCCTGTCTGGACGTTTCTCCTACATCACTTCAAGGACACTTTAGGTAAGACAGAAGCTGACATTCTCAGCAAACAGTTTCAGAAGCTACAGTATTTTCAAGGATTTAATGTAAACCAAACAGTGACAAATTGTATATTTTTGATTTCATGACTCTCGAGGCTAGGGTGGAAAAATGTACGCAGTCAGAAGTTTTGCTGTCTGCAAACTGAGGCCTTTTTAAATCTCTGAGTGGGTGTAAGAGAGATAAATAGTGGCCTTTGCTATGCCCCAAGCCTCTTCCATGCATCCTTGCGCTGAGGAGGGGCCGAGAAACCTCCTACCACATGTTCCCAAGACAGAGAGACATGTCAGCACTGCGGTTCTCAGTGCTTCATCATTTAAAGGTCACAAGCGTTACTGTAAAAAGCCAATGACAATGTACGAAGAGAGATACGCAGCCGTTCGCCGCGGCCTGAGCCGGTGTCATCACTGCAAATGGAAGTTCAGTTAATCTGAAATCATTGCAGAAATTTTCCTCAATATTACTTGCCCTTCTCAGCCAGCTCGGCTCTATTCCACACATTTATTTGGTACAAGAAAAGGGCAGCCATTGTATGAGAATAAGTCGTTCATTTCCGCCGTTCAGGAAGCTTAATCCAGCCTGCCAAAAAGAGCCCTGATAAGACATCACAGCGAAATTATTTAGTGAGGTGCTTCTCCTGCTAGACTGCTGACATTATCATTTCTCTGTTTGCAAGCTCATAGAATATAGAGCAGGTTATCATGATATGCCATCGCATGGGGCGCCCACAACAGCATGATTGAAATTCTACCCAGGTCCGTATCTACACGCAGCACGCAGGGGGTCTGTTGGGACACTCGGTTTTTACTCGCATTTCTACTTTTCTTCCTATTATTGTGCACACCGAACAATTCCAATGTAATCAGGTTATCATCTGGATGATCCTGACCGTCCCATATACACTAAAGACAGAAAAGCAGCTCGAATGCTGCAGTCATACCAGTCCATCTTTTAAGAAAAATAAAAGGTATTATTTCTGGCCACACCAATTGTGAACAATGTGAAGGTTACAGGTTGCCACTGAATCACTCACACGTGACTCACGAGGCTCCATCAGTTTCAAAGTCAGCTATGGGCAGCTTTTGATCATGCAAGATATCTTTGGTCTTTGGAGAATACTACAGCCAGGAATATCTTCTGATTTTTTTTCTTTCTACACTGCTTTGGGCTGTTCGCAGAGCCACTCTGCTGCACATTGTCATGGAGCATGTGACGTGTTATCAGTGTCGCTGAGGAAAGGGCTCATTAGCAGCCGGCCTCGGCTGCATCTCAGCAGAACGGCTAAGCAAACATGCTTTGGTACTACATTCCCACTGAAAAAGTACAGCATAAATAGACTGGCAACAAATTCTAGCAGAACAGTTGCATGATTCAAAGTGGCAAAAAATAAAAAAGATTTAGGGCATGGTTAAGCTCTACCTTCACTGACATCTTAGCAAGTGAAAATATCTTTAATATAGTTCGATTTATCGAGTATTTCCTATCGTATTATTACAGTAAACCACTAGATTTATTCATTTACAAGATTATTAAACCTATTTCTAGACATTTCACTTATAGGTTTGTTCTTTTGGGAGATAATTCTGCTGATATTTAGCATTTACAGTCACGTGAAAAAGAAAGTACACCCTCCTGCAATTCTATATTTTTATTTATCAGATCCTAAATAACCATTGTGTGTTCAACACCAATGTCTATCAACAAACAAATAACCTAAGGTGACAACAAAAAAAAACACAATAGATTTCTATATGTAGTCTTTTTTTGTTTTCCAAAAAGTAAACCAACATTTAGCAAGTAGGTGGGAAAAAATAAGTACACCCTATAATTCAGTAACATGTAGAACCACTTTTAGCAACAATAACTTAACATTAATAAGTAAATTTTATCTGTAGGAGTTTATCAGTATTTCACATCGTTTTTTGGATAAATTTTGGCCCACTCTTCTTTACAACATTACTTAAAGTAATTGATGTTTGAGGGCATTTGTTTATGAACAGCTCTCTTAAGATCCTGCCACAGCATCTCAATGGGGTTGAGGTCTGGACTTTTACTTGGCCGTTCCAACACCTAATGCTAATTACTCTCTTAATGATTCTGGAAGTAGGAAGGGGGTACTTATTTTTTCCCACCTAGTTTCTGAATGTTGGTTTACCTTTTTGGGGAAAAAAGACTACATATTGAAATATGATGTGTTATTTTGTTGTCACCTGAGATTATTTGTTTGTTCATAGAAGTAAGTGAGGACCACACAGTTATTTAGGCCCTGATCATTAAAACATAGAATTGGTGGAAGGTGCACTTTCATTTTCCCATGACTGTATTTCTGGAAAGAAGCAAAATTATCTGCCAGTAGAATAAGAAACTTTAAAACTTGGCATGAGTAAAAAAAATTCTAAAATACAATGGTGTTTGAAAGTTTGTGAACCCTTTGGAATTTTCTATATATCTGCATAAATATGATCAGATTTTCTAAAAGTCTTAAAAGTAGATCAAGAGAAACCAATTAAACAAATGAGACAAAAATATTATATTTGGTCATTTATTTATAGAGGAAAATGTTCCAATATTACATATTTGTGAGTGACAAAAGTATGTGAATGTCTAGGATTAGCAGTTAATTTGAAGGTGAAATTAGAGTCAGGCGTTTTCAATCAATGGGATGATAAGTGTTATGTTTGGAGAAAGGAAAACACTGCATTCCAGTATAAGAACCTTATCCCATCTGTGAAACATGGTGGTGGTAGTATCACGGTTTGGGCCTGTTTTGCTGCATCTGGTCCAGGACGACTTGCCATTAATGATGGAACAATGACTTCTGAATTATACCAGTGAATTCTACAGGAAAATATCAGGACATCTGTCTGTGAACTGAATCTCAAGAGAAAGTGGGACAAGCATCAAGACAATGACCCTAAGCACAGAAGTCATTCTACCAAAGAATGGTTAAAGAAGAATAAAGTTAATGTTTTGGAATGGCCAAGTCAAAGTCCTGACCTTAATCCAATAGAAATGATGTGGAACTACCTCGAGCAAGATGTCATTTTTCTCCAAAACAAGTGATGTTTTGAAGTTTGTGTATGTAAAGCTAGTTAAATAAAAACATTGTACCATTGTACACTCGATACTTAATATTTTTCTATCTATGATGAATGTTAGTCGAAAGAGCAGGGATTGAGAGAATAGACAATAAGTTCAATGTAATGTTGTAACATTTTATGAGAAACTATAGCTAGTTCATTGAATGTTTTCTTTGTGTCCATGTGGGTTTCCTCTGAATTCTCCAGTTTCCTCCCACCTCCCAAAAACATGCCAGTAGGTGGTTTGGCTACTATAATTTGCCCCTAGGTGTGAATGTGGCCTGTCTTCCCGTCTGGGGTAAATTTTCCTGCCTCATGTCCAGTTTTCCTGGGAGATCCACCGCGAACCTGAGCTTAATTACTGAATATGAATGAATGATAAATGACCATAGTCATGAGTTGTGTACTATTCCCTTATAAAAAAAAAACTCTATTACCAGCTTGTGCAGTGAGCCGTATAGTGTAAGAGACTCCACAAGGTGAACTCGTAGCACAGATCATTCAAATCATTCAAGATCCGGTCTCCCTTTTCCTCCATTTAACTTTTTAGAGTACATGCAGAACATGTTAATGTGACTAATGTGACTTTCTACATGAAATATACATAGTGTAGCACCTGATGTAAGCTGTTCTATAGAAATGGGAGAAAATCACACTGTTCATTCAGCGGCTCATTGACTTGATGCACCGAATGGGTCACACTGTAGTGACTCACACTCACACAATGTACTTAAGAACTATACAGGAGTATAAAAGTGCTGTTAACATCTGCAGTTGCTTACGTTGGTGTTCTGCGGTAGTGTTTTCATTTGAATTATTATGTCTGCAATGAAAGTTTAAAGGTTTCAGTGTAACTTTCACTCAGCATTTTCTTACCCAATTTTATGATGGTTAAATAACATTGATCATTCAAATCATTCAATTAACAACTAGAATGTATAAATAGCTGCTAAGTGAAATTTGTTTTTTGCAATTTTATGGTATTTGGGATCATTTTTAAAAACAGTGTTAAAAAGACTTGCTCATGAATATGTATATGTAATATGAAAATGTACTGAAATTAGTTTCAATTGTCGCATTCGATTTTAAGACCAATAAAATGTAGAATACAGTAATTTGACCAAAATTACCTAAAGAGAGTGAGAAAAAAAACTGGTAAGGATGAACTTATGACCTGCTTCGTTGCTTTGATGCCTGGATGCCATATGTGGACTAGCCAAAACAAGTTTACTTTCACAAAACAGGTTGGAGTTTCGGTCTAATAATATTGTTTGAAATTATTTTTCTTCGCTCTGCATAAGTTAATTATTTCACTAACATTGTGTAGCTTAACTGGCTACGATAACATTACTGGTGGGAATTAAATGCTGTTTTGGGTTAGCGTGTTGGTTAGCTTGTTTACCTTGTTTAGATTGTACTAGAGAAACTGATTAAAGTTATTAGGATTGTTAGGAAGAAAGTATTTGGTAGCGAATAAAATGCATATTACAAAGCATAAAACAACTATGTTGCTTTCAAGCCTTCCACAGGATCATTCCCAATAATGTATTATCAGTTGCTTTCCTGTTTGCAAAAGAACAGCAGCTTAATCACAGTGCTGAAGAATTCACCATGAAAAGTCAGATTTTGAGATATGAAAGTAATTTGGGGAGTATTTTGAAAATGAACATTTTCATTCTGTACACAAATGAGAGCAAAATTGTTATGATGACTGTCTAGTTGACTGTCAGTTAGCATGACTGACAGTTAGCAGTGCTAAGCTGTGTAGCTAGCATGTCAGATTTCAAAAGGGTTGACAGCATGGGGTCAGTCATTACAGCGCACTGTAAAAACTGACATCTTAGCAAGTGAAATATCTTGAATATACCATAGTCAAATACTGTAAGTCTAGTATTTCCTTTTATATGATTACCAAATAAACCAAATACAAGATTGTTAAAACTATTTGTACTCATTTCAAGCCTTTGTTATTCTATTGGCAGATAATTCTGCTCATTTTAAGCATTTATTTCCCAAAAGAATTGAAATGATCTGCCAATAGAATATTAAAATTTAAAGATTGAAATGAATAAAAACATATCTAGAAATAGATTTCATAATCGTATGTCTGTTTCATTGTAATCTTATAATAGGAAATACGAGATAAATGTGACCACATTCAAGTTATTTTCATTGTTTCCTTTCTAGAAAGCTTCATGTATAGACCTGAGCATGTCAGCTGTTATTCATGTGTTTGATGTATGCTAAACAATATGGCCAAAAGTATGTGGACACCTGACCATCACATGCATATGTGGTTCACTCAATGGTCCAGAATGTCTCTGTATGCTGTAGCGTTACAATTTCCCTTCACTGGAACTCAAACCTGTTCCAGCATGACGATGCCCCTGTGCACAAAGCGAACTACATGAAGACATGGTGTGCCAAAGTTGGAGTGGAAGAACATGAGTGTCCTGCACAGAGCTCTGAACTCAACCCCACTGAACACCTTTGGGATGAACTGGAACACTGGCTGCACCCCAGACCTCCTCACCTAACATCAATGCCTGATCTCACTAATGCTCTTGTAGCTGAATGAACACAAATCCCCACAGCCATGCTCCGAAAATCTAGTGGAAAGCCTTCCCAGAAGAGGGGAGCTCTTTGCGCTATTTGTGCTCAAAGTCTATGCACCCACTAAAGAATTGCATTTGAGCAAAGAACATGCTTCATCTGGAGTAAACATTGAAAAACTACATACAGGCTTAAAGAATTGAGATATTACAATTGACCCTACACCATGTTACAACCGAGCCCACCCATGGGGCCGGTTATAATATTTTAGTCCTTTGATCTAGATTTAGATTTACATTTACAGCATTTAGCATATGCCCTTATCCAAAGCGACTTATAGAAGTGCTTTGTAGTGTCGATCAAAAACTCATCCTTGTGCAAGTTCACTAGGTCAGGTACTTAAAGTGCAGTGATATATCCACTCGTATTAACATGAAAATTGTGGGTTTTGTATATTAGTAGTTAACAGACAAATGTATTCCTGTCAAAAACTGGAGCTTTAGAATGTCTTATTCAAAAAAAAAACAAAAAAAAAAAACGTAGTGGAGTCACTCTGGAGTCAACAATAGATAATGAATTCATCCATTCATCTTCACTAAGCGCTTCATCCTGGTCAGGGTCATGGTGGATCTGGAGCCTGGATGGAACGGGCACCACGCATTAATGAATATATTAATATATGAGTGTTAGCATTTGCTGATGAAATAAACAGACAATTAGAATATGTATTAGATATCTGTCTAGTCTTCTTCCAAATCATTGTGCTTCAGACATCAGGGGTTACATCAGGTAGGTATTATATTATATTGTATATACAGTGTGTCCCAAAAGACTCTGTAAAAAGGGACTATGTTTTCCAGCACCACATCGGTTGTGCCTTCGTCAGTGGATGTTCGTGGACGTAACACTTCTCGGTCGATCTTCAACATGTACAGTCTTACTGAATTTGGTAATAAGTTTGCCAACAGTGTCACGGTGTGTGATGCACTTGCCATGTTTCCTTTTAGAGTCCATCGCAAGCTTGCGACAGCTTCCTGATCCAGCCATGAGAATGATTTCAGTACAATTTTATTTTCAAGGTTATTCCATTTGAATAGCAACAATCAATAACTCTTACTATTAATAAAATTGAATGAAAATTAACGACAATGAATATCTCATGTAAATGGAAATTACTGTGAAATAAAAATAATAAATTGTCCATTTTCCTTAAAGGTTACTTAGCATATTTTACGGTTTATGTGTAAGTTTTTTTGACAGTCCTCAATCAGCACTCCAGCTGCCAATCTTTTGACTGTTTTTTTTTTTTTTCTTTAACAGTGCTACAGTGCCTGCTTGGTTCCATAAAAAAACAGGTATCTAAAATCTCAAGCCATCAGCAGTTACAGGCAGGAAGTCAATCCGACACTATGCTATTAAGTGATCTAAATTGCCCAACTGACATTATGAGCTTGCGTCGATTGCTACGATAGCACATGACCTCGGTACAAATGACTCATGAGAGCCTGGGCACCATCGCCACTTCCTGTGAGCCAGGGTTCTCAACAATATTTATTGCCGTAGAAGGCTGAAATGTTCTGTATCCAGCTCTACATAAGCTGACCCAGCAGTCCAGTAGCTTTTTGTCACAAGGTTTGGATTGAGACACTGAAATACATATTGGCACGTCCTTCTTACTCATTAGTGCACACATAAATAAGCCCATCTTGTAGCTATTAGCATTGTGATCCATTCAATTGTATTTAAACATTGGGTTGCTCCCAGCTATGCTCACATAAAAGTGATAAGTTGAAAGAATATTTTGTATTTACTTCCTCAGATTATGATAGCTTTTTAATAGAGGTCATTACCATAGTTTCCTGTGATACATGCCTATGCCATTAGCAGTTAATGTAGTTGCTGATTAGATAAACAAATGTCCTGATAAAACTCTGATTATGTTCCCCGAATGTGTTTTGTTACAAATCTAAGATACCAAATAAACACAGTTCTACAGTATTTGATAGCTGTTGAGAGAAATGTTTTGTAAGCTATTTGCCTATATTAATCAAAGAGCTCACATGGCTCACGTTTATGCATCACTTAATTTCCCATATGCCCAGATTTATTTGGGTAGAAATGCATCTCCTGCCCACAACTCAAATGCAAACATCAAAAGAACCTCTACTTTAGCTCTTGTCTCTATCTAATTCACTCATATCATTGGTGATTACTGCAAGTGCCCCATACAGCAATCCACTGTATTGGCAGTGAGGCTATTTCTGCAAGGAAAGAAGATTATGCCTTGCATCTCAAATATGTTTTCTCTCAACTACTTTTCTGGCATGATCTTCTGTCTCTACTCTCAAGTTTAATCTAAAGTTGAACAACTTTGACAGTCAGTGGGAATTGGCATAAGGTCTGCATCTTCCCAGAAATATTCTAGCAACATCAAGTAGCAGGAAGCACATGAGAAACATCTTCCACCCCCACAGATGCAGGAACCAGCATTCCAACACACATCCATCCACATAAAATTGGCTTGCAATTAAAGGCTTGGCATGCATCTATGTTTGAGACTGAATGAAGTCCTGATGAGCAGACTTTCTCAGCGAACGTACCTTCCTTATAGAACAGGGAGCTTATCACTTGAGAAATCACCAAGAACTTTGCCAGGGCCTTTTAGAGTGTAAATTTCGAAGGGCACACACAATTCTGTTATTTGTTCTGCTGTCCTTCCATTTGCTTGATTGCACGTGTGCTGCACAGCTCTGAATATGTTCCCTGTTACTGACTGAAAAACTACTGTAATTGTAACCCCCACAACCCCCTTTAGCATTTGTTCTCTTGTCATGAGATCGCAAGTTCAAATCCTGATGCCACAGCCATCCATGTCCAGGAGTGCATATATCCATCCATTTTCCTGCCTGGAGCCTGGAGCCTATCCTAGGGGACTTGGGGCGCAAGGCATGCAACACCCTGCCAACCCATCGCAGGGCACAATCACACCCCCATTCACACACTATAGACAGTTTAGAGATGTCAAGCAGACTACAATACATATATTTGGACCTGGGGTGGAAACCAGAGGACCCGGAGGAAACCCCTGACAAAAATCAAACCCCGAACTCCGGAGGCTAACCACTAAGTCACCGTGCCCCCCTGGCCAGGAGTCAAGAAAGTAAAGTTGGACATGATCTCTGGGTGGGAGGGTCATACTCTACTAGCCAATCATAGGCACGTCTGAGGTCATGTATGCATAAAAGTGCAGATAACGCTTTCCTCCAAGTGTGTTACGCAGCCCTGTGATGCAGCATTTCTAAAAAAGAAGTGAACATTGGCTTCTTGGAGGAAGCACATGTTTGCCCCGCCCACCTCAGTTGGTAGCTGTCATGTGATAGAGGAGAGTTAACTAGTGGGTAGGCTGAGAAATGGCAAGACATATACTATAGCATATATTCACATATAGCCTTGTGCAATTACCACCACATTTCCCTTTATTAGTCTCAGCCTTGAAGTGCAGTACATGGTGGTTAATATCAGAACACTCTCTTAGGCATTCAGAACGCATACCCCTAGCAGGGGGTCACACGGTGCAAAGGAAAGTGAACACTGAGGAAAGTGAACACTGACCGACAACTGCTGACACAACCTCTCCATCCTGCTCTGCATACCATCAGAGTGGGAAGACACTTAACGAGTCGAAGAGGCCCATCACTGGCAGGGTCAGTGTCAGGGCTGAAATGATTTCACGCTTGGATTCAACATCTGGCATGCCATGTGACAGGTGGTGAGGAAAAAAAGCAGCTCCTGCTGAGGTCTCGACAATGTAGGCTTTTTCAGATCTGCTGCTACACTCCACTGATAAAGTGCTAGCTCATGTGAGACCTGGACCTGGAGAGGAATCGGAATGAGAGGGCTGGAGCTATACAGACCCTGCAGTGTATTAAAATGATCTGTCTTCGAGCGAGACTGGATTCAGAGGCGTCTTTCAGACAACATGATAAATTGCAAAGGGGCACTGATTGATTTTCAGGGACGTGGCTATAAGAGAATGTAAAGAAAAGGGAAGGAGGTGCATAATATATGAGTGTAATTAAGACTATCACTTCTTCATGTGGTTACAGCTTACTGACACTTTAGCAATAAAACTCTTCTGGAATAAAAAGACAGTAGAGTCCCTCTTTAATTCACACATTCACAGTGAATTACACTGCATGTCTGAGAGTGTAGCAAGTTTAGTAAAATGAATGGGTGTTTTGCGTGATCCTAATGCAACCAAGTAAAGCCCTAAATTCACTTCCCAGATTCTGCTATAAAGCAGCGCTTACTTATCTCTTGGCTTTATAATTAAATTCTTAATTACACAACTGTGCTGGAAATCTCATTCCAAGCCTTCTGCAATTAAATCTAATGTGACATTGGCTTAATGATCATTACAGAAGAACTTTGTCTCTGACAGCTTATACAAGACCAGCTCAAAACAATAGTCCAGCTGTTTATCTGTATGAACATATACACAACTTGCCAGCCCTTGCACTCCCTCTGACCTGGTGTGAATGAAAGAGGGACTATAGGAGCCGGGTGATGGCAGGAAATCAGTTCACACTCCAGCTCTTAATGGACATGGCTTTCTCTGAAATGTCATTCAGCGTATTCTTAAAAGCAAGGGTCTTGAATTGAGAAACCATTTATATCGTCGTTGTTTTAAAGGATATTATACATAGGCTATACAAGTTGCACAAACTAGAACAAAAAAAACAACAACTCACTTTGATGTCAGTGCTATAATCTGGGACATGGTGTTTCCACCCAAACCACCCAAGTCTGTTCACTCATGGGCTGGGAACAACAGGAGAATGCCAATTTATTTACGGGACGGAGTGAGAGTGCTAGAAATAGCTCTAGTCGAAACGATGAAGTTACATCGTGGCATCATTTTTATTCACCTGAATTATCTACAGCCACACTTCATTTTTCACATTATCAAAGACGAAAGCTTTGGTGAAAATATTACCGCAAGTGAAGTTAGGACTGCTTAAAATTGATTAGAGCAATTTCATAGCACTTGGCGTTTTAGGCTGGAGGGGAATGCTTACTTCACTGTGAAATGTGTCATGAGTGACTGACTAAACTCAATAGAGCTGGAATCCCATTCACACCCAGGCATTTATAACCATTACTGCCAGCATTTGAAAGGCAGTGGGACTATAAATATCATGTTAACTTTTCACCCTTCGTTTATCCTTATTGACAAATCAATCAAAACAAGCTGTCAGCTCCTCTACGGACCTTCCCAGAGAACATGTGACTACCAGGCAAGTACTCCAACATCCCTCATAAGTTAAAACCATCAAATCTGTGGGCCATGGTGCTGAAAACATGTGCATTTTTATCCCCCTAAAAAAGTCTAAAATATATTTATATCTTAGCAAAACTGAAAAAAAAGGCATCTTAGCAAATGAAAATATATTGACTATAATTATATTTATCTAGTATTTCTTATTATAAGATTACAATAAACTGAATATAAGATAATTAAATTTATTTCTAGACATTATTACTCATTTCAAGCTTGCAGTTTAATTGTTCTATTGGCAGATCATTTTGTTGCTTTTTAGCAATTAATGCTTAAAATGAGCTAAATGATCTGCCAATAGAACAAGAGTACAGTATTACAAGCTTTAAAAAAAAAAATACAAATTAGGTTTAATGATCTTATATTTGGTTTATTCTAATCTCATAATAAGAAATACTCAATAAATGTGACTATATTCAAGTTATTTCCAATTGCTAAGATGTCGTTTTTGTAGTGAAGTGAATATAGGCAAGTGTATCTAAAATGTCTTATTATGACATTATTATAAATTACATCTAAGAATATTTAGCACTTTTTTTGGATGCTTTTGCTCATTTCGAGCTTTACATTTTACATTTTCTATTGGAAGATAATCTTAAAAGCTTAAACCTATTTTTAAAAAATGATCTGCAAATAGAACCAGACTATTTCAAGTTTGAAATGATGTTAGAAATGCCTTTAAATAGGTTTACAAGCTTATATTGGGTTTATTGTAGTCTTATAATAGTAAAAACGAAATAAATATGCCTATCTTCAGGATATTTTTACTTGCTAAATCATTTTCTGTAGTATACAGTATATTCCATATGTTTATTCACCATGTGTATGTACATACATTACATTATCAATATACAATACATTATTAGTGTTAGTAATGTTTTATATACACTTGCATGGGACTAGTTTCAACTCGTTGTGAGTGTATTATACAGTTATACATGTTATACAGCTGTTGTTTTTTCTATGTTGGCTATTATTTTATTTTATTTTTTTAGAAATCTATACATAAAATGACTTCTAATTATGTAATTATGTCTTTTTGAAAGAGGGTCTATATAATAACATTTATATATATATAACAACCCAAAGTTTCTTCAAAAATTCAGATCAAATAACAGAAAATCTCGATTATGATATCACGCAACTCAATTTTAATGAAATTTTATTAGGTGAATGTTAACAGGGCTTTGTAAGGGTGGCTTTTCTTTGTATTATTTATAAATTGCAAAACAACACACATGTTTAAATAGTGTCTTAGTAACCACAGGCCTCTATGTTTATAGGTTTGCACATTAACAAGGGCATGGTCATCTGACATCCAGTGTCAAAAGAAAAAGCAAAAAATTCAATAATAGAATATTTATCCACTTGGAGCTGAGATGGAGTTTAATCCATCTTCATTATTGCACTTATTACATTATTACACTGAAGAGAATGAACTGCATTTACTGCCTTTTTAAGTGGCTGTGAGGAAAAAAGTCTTCTAGTCAAACTCGCTTTGAGCTTCATTTCTGTGGCAGACCCAGTATAAGGTCAAACCCAATTACAGATATTTGGCCAGGGGCACTAAGTGACTCTGTGAACAATGAAGCCTTAACCATTCAAATTAGAGGCTGAAACAGAAACAAAAGAGGAAAATTAAACCCTGACACAGAGCCGAGCCATTTCAGCAACGCAAAACTCCTTCACCTGCCTCAACATATCAGGGAAGCCATATTTAGCAAATCAGAGTGTACAAAGTATAATTTAAAAACTGCAATTTAATTTGCCTGCTAACCTTCAAAACTTTTTTTTTTTAAGAGAATATTATAACCCCTGTGTTTTATCAAAGCAAAATGCCAGAACACTGTAGTACTTAACACATAATGAAACTGTGTGAAACGTTTTTGCCTGTCATTGTTAAAATCCATTTGGTCTCTTGTGTTAAAACCACTTGCCTAATATTTTTTAGGTCCCCCTTGTGCTACTAAAACAGCTCTGACCCGTTGAGGCATGGACTACACAAGACTTCTGAAGGTGTGCTGTGGTATCTGGCACCAAGATGTTTGCAGCAGATCCTTTAAGTCCTGTAAGTTGCGAGGTGGGGCCTCCATGGATCAGACTTGTTTGTCCAGAACATCCCACAGATGCTTGATCGGATTGAAATCTGGGGAATTTAGAGGACGATTCAACACCTTGAACTCTTTCTCATGTTCCTCAAACTGTTCCTGTACTATTTTTGCAGTGTGGCAGGGTGCATAATCCTGCTGAAAGACGCCACTGCTGTTAGGAAATAACGTTGTCATGAAGGGGTGTACAACAATGTTTAGGTAGGTGGTATGTGTCAAAGTAACATCCACATGAATTCCAGGACCCAAGGTTTCCCAGCAGAACATTGCCCAGAGCATCACACTTGTCTTCTTCCCATAGTGCATCCTGGTGCCATCTCTTCCCCAGGTAAGCAATACACACACACACACACAGACCCAGCCATCCAGATGATTTAAAAAAAAAAAATCATTTATCAGACCAGGCCACCTTCTTCCATTTTTCCATGGTCCAGTTCTGATGCTCATGTGCTTACTGTAGGTGCTTTCAGCAGGGGACAGGGGTCAGCATGGGCACTCTGACCGGTTAGTTGCGATGCAGCCTCGTACAAAGCAAGCTATGATGTACTGTGTGTTCTGACACATTTCTATCATAACCAGCATTAACCTTTTCAGCAATTTGTGCTACAGTAGCTCTTCTGTGGAATCGGACCAAACAGGCTAGTTTTCGCTCCCAAAGTGCATCAATGAGCTTTGGGTGCACATGGTCCTGTCGCTGGTTCACCAGTTGTCCTTCCTTGGACCACTTTTGGTAGGTACGAACCACTGTATACCAGGAACACCACACAAGACCTGCTGTTTTCGTAATGCTCTGACCCAGATGTCTAGCCAGATGTAAGTACAAGGTTGTATTGTAGCAGTGAATAACAAATATTTCTTTCACACATTTCTAAATATTGTAAATAACACCTGTCATGAGTTTAACTTTATTGCATTTAACATTTATAAGTGTGTATCACAATATTTGCAGGAGTTGTCACAGTGCTACATAGCAGGCCTGTCAAATTCTTTAAAAATGCAATCACTTCAAATAATTTAGTGCATACATTCAAATAATAATGAGCCTCATTGTATACCGCTACAAAACCAGTTAAAATTACCTCACTGAGTGCTCACATCACATAAACCATAGAAGGTTAAAATTCTCCCACTTAAAAAATAGCTCTAGGAGGCGAACTGTAATATTTCCTGTTTGTATTCCTTTTACTCTTTTGCTAACCGTGATGTATTAGTGTTGCTGTCTCTGCCTACTATTACTACTGTACACTTTACTTTGAAATCTAATTGTTTAAATATAATTACTGAAATATAATCCAAGAACTTCTTTTCCATTAGGCATCAGTCATGAGAAATTTTAGTTTTATACATTTACTCAACCCTGTTAATCTAAAAATATTCACCCATATGGAATATTTGAAATATTCTGTACATATTCAACAGGAAGTTGCAAGTTCCTGAAGATCATGGGAAGAAGTAAGTTCTCATTGTTTTTATTTTATTTTTTTATTTTATTTCCAATAATATAGTGATATTGACTGATGAAGTCACTTTAAACGTACGACCCTATTACTCACATTATAGACTGAAATTATTTATTAACCCTTATATCCTGTTCACATTCTAAGCCTCAGGATTAGCATAGTCCCTGTGCCAAATTTTTAACTCCAATAATTTTTTTTATTTTTATCCAGGAACACCTATAAATCTCAACAATAAATTGGTGTGTGATGCTAAAAATGTTTTTGCTTAAATCCCTGGTTTAATGTATTTTTTTGGTTATTGTTTTAACTAAAGCATTACACTATGTCAAAATACCATGGGTATACATGAAAATAACAAATATAATGATTGTAATTCATTGTATCAATTGGTAAACATGCCATAAACATTTCTTCACTCGCTCTATATTCCACCAGCTAAGAGCATCACTGTTTGAAAACAACCTAAAGCTTTGGACCATGACCTTTGTGTAATGTATTTTCCACACTTGCTGCATGTTATTGCTTGCTTTGCAGTCTTGTGTTTGTGTTGATCAGAAATTACATCTCCACGTCTTCCTACCACATTTGTATTTGAAAGTACAGTGGAATAGATACTGAAAGGGCCTGTTTTTTTGGGGGGGGGGGGTTTCCCCACAGGAATGCCTCGGACATCATAACAGTGTCTATAAGACCTTATTGAATATCTCCACAAGTTCCAGTCCAAACAAACATACATTAGGTAGCGTATACTGTAATCCCAGTCGTAATTTTACTGTTTCACATTTTCAAGATTCTCCTATAACTATAGCCTAAAGGAGTCTATTCTTAGTAACACAGGGTGTCTGAAAATGATCTTTACAACTTTGATCTAATATAAAAAAGTCCACCAGAAGGTGTAGAAATACCGGGATTGTCTCATTTTACAGAGAAAACACCATGTTTTGATTGCACGTGAGACTTTTTGGACCACGGAATTTCAAATCCACAAATGTATTTAGGTTTGTTCCAGTTCCTTTACATCTCAAAATGGGTCAAATCTGACCTGAACAGTAAGGGTTTTAAAAAATTATAATAATTGTAAGTAAATCATTACAATGTTCTTTTTGTCGTCATGAATGCAAGTTGAGCACATTTAGCTAATTATATGCCAAAAAAACACCAACATATGCATACGTATATCCTGCATATCCTCACACCATGATACCGGTGAGTCAACTCCGGCATAGTGTGTGTTCCTATGTGGGCCAAATGAGATGGAAATGCTATTTGTGCTATGTTGCAGCCAAAAGAGCAGCCTGAACATGATTACATCGTCCCAGACAGGGCTGTGTTCACTGAGCTGAGACTACAGCAGTGCAGGGATCATTTCATTTATAACGTCTTGCTGCAGGTCAAATATAAGAAAATTCCTAGTCCGGACATTTACCTTATAATAATAATAATAATAATAATAATAATAATAATAATAGTGTCCAATTTAATTACAGCTGAAAGTAGAACTAGACGCCAAACACCTTTTGAGTGTGCTGTGACCTTGATCCTGTTCCTAAATCAAATAAGTTAACCTGTTGGTCATAGTGGTAATTCCATCTAAATCCTACTTACATGCAACCACTTGTTCTTGAGATATCACATTAACAAGAAGTTGCTGACCCGTGTATTTATAGTTCCAGTACCTAGTGGAAGAAGCTTGAACAATATCTCTAGAATTATTAAAACTTGTCAAATTAATTTGAGTTAAGGTGTTTATTCACCCCATATGCACCAATTAGGGATGTGTCATTCATCCTTAGTAAATGGTCTGCACTTATATAGCGCTTTTATCCAAAGCACTTTACACTGTTTCTCATTCACCCATTCACACACACACCAATGGTAGCAGTGCTGCCATGCAAGGCGCTAACTTGCCATCGGGAGCAATTTGGGGTTCAGTGTCTTGCCCAAGGACACTTCGGCATGTGGGCCGGGAATCGAACCGCCAACACTATGATTAGAGGACAACCCGCTCTACCACCTGAGCCACAGCCGCCGAGTTAGTAACTGCCTGGTCAGGGTTCCATTGGTTTAAATTAGTTACAAACTAGTTTGTTTATATTTTGGGAAACAGAACCAACTAAATTTGATTGAAAACATCACTGACATATACAAACAAACAAAAAACTGCTTCTAGGTACCATATGCATTGGGCAGCAACTCACCTTCAATGTTCAATGAGCATCATATCTGACTGCATGTTCATGATGAGTATTTCACAAACTGTTGACCTCCTGGGATTTTCACACACAACAGTCTCTAGAGTTTTAGAATTTAGTTGTGTGTAATGTGATATGAGATTAATGCTTAAATACTGTATGTTTACCCTGGCCTTGACGATACTCTATGGTTGTGATTCTAAACATATCTGGCTTGAAGGAATGGAATTTTGCTAACATTCACTACCTGGTTATGAAAGTTTAATGACGCAGTACAAAGCATCTCTCCAGGGTGAACGAAAGGACACGCACCTTCTCGTTCTGCTTGCGGCCTCGTCCGTCCCGACTCTGCTCCTCGTTCATTATGGACGATTGCGATCTCCATCAGTTCAGTAACAAAGGCAAACCCTGTTAAAAGTTTAATCTTAAACCCATAACTCAGATCAAAGCTCATCTTCGCCCTCCCGCTCTTCGCCACTTGAACTGACGAGGGAGAAAATCAAAGCAGATCATGGAATCATAAACAGACTGTATAAGTAGATGAATGTTATTTACTGTTTCTCACAAAATACTTTAAGGGGAAGCTAAGATCTGGTGTTTTTAAGCTTAATATGATTCCGATGTGTCAGGGATTTTGAGATTATATCCTGCAAGTAATGTGCCGAAGCTGAAATCAATTTCTCTTGTAGTATTGCCATAACGGCTGGAACATCTCCTCGTTCTCCACTAATGCGGGCATCACATTTCTAACGTCAGTTTTCATTGACCTGAAGGTTAGAAATAGAATAAAGGAATTGGGGTGTTTGAAAATGTATTGCTTTGTGCCTGAGATATATTTGCAGTTGGGGGGGAAGACAAAGAATGGTGCAGCATTTTAAAAAGAGTGTGTAGGATGGAGAGAGAGAGAGAAAGGGAGAAAGAGAGAGAGAGCTTTGTAAGCTTTGCTACTTTCAACAAATCTTATACAAAGTCATGTTTTATAAAGTAATTGTGTATAAAGTCAAAGACATGCAGTTTGAGAGATTTGGGTAAATACTAAGAGGCAGTCTTGCAGTAATGCTAGAATATATCACATAAGGAAAATAGACACGCATTCCCTTTCTACACACGAGCACGAGCGAGGCCCATGAGGAAGCAGTATTGGTTTGAAAAAGACACGGAAATCAATACATAAAAGGTTTAATTGCCAAATGAAAGAACCGTTCTTGCTAGCCGCTAATTGTACATGAACTTCTTGGGAAAAGCTGAAAGTGTGCACAGTCAATAAACCAAATGAATATGTCAATATGTCTACATCCTGTCATGACAAAGGAAACGTTTTCTCGTACTGGTTCATTATTTGATAAGGTATCGAGGAGCCGCTGTTCCAAAGCTCTCACCGAACCCAGAGAAAATAGGGCTTTTACTGTATTAAATAAATAAATAAATAAACTCTTTAGCAGCTCTCGGTAGGAAATGCTTTTGAAGCACTCTTTGCTCCTTCATGTCGGTTACTCCAGAGTCGTGAGTCTAAAGTGACTTCATAGGTGAGGCAAGACTGAAGCAGGCATGGGGAGATGAAAAGTGAGGCTAGTGGAGGAGGAATGGAAAGGATACATAAGCATGCTGGCAAAGAAACCCGGGCCTAAAGGGAGGCCGGCCAATTCCTCAGAGATGATCCAGACACTTTGCGCCCACACATCCGTTCCAGACGTAATTATAGCATCGGATTATCTGCAGCGATTTGTGATTTGCAGACTTTCTCCCCCCCAAAAAAAACAACAACAACAACAAATGTTTATTTTTGGATCGTTTCGAATCACATCACATTGTTCTGTGTGGAGAACAAGGTTAGGTTCTGAGCAGGGAAGACGAGAGCTGGTGAAATTTTAAGCTGTTATTAGACAGTCGGCAGAATTACAAAGTCCCGAATCTGACAATCAAAGCGTGCTGGCTCTGCGTGTCATTGTCAGGTACACTGCAACACTCAAGTGGGTTTTCGACAGGCACCAGCAACCAGGAGGCCTCTTTCAATGTGCTTTTCCGTCAGTCATCAAAGCACAGCACTGCTTTCTCAGATCATATAGAATATTAACCGTTTCATTTCCTTTTATGCACCAAAATGAGTCAGTCCTCTACCTGTTTTTTTTTGTTGTTGTTTATTTGTTTGTTTTGTTTTGTTGTTGTTGTTGTTGTTTTAAAAAACCCACTTCATTGGTATTCTGTTTTTGTGCTTGTGTTGTATAGGCAGCTTCAAATCATTTTCACATGGGATGTGAAGGACTTATTCAAATCAATATACGCCTGCAATTAAACTTGAGCGTTGATTCCACTCGACGCGTTCTCGTCTCGTCTAGGCGATATTTTATGCACAGCTCGCCAGGCTGTTATCGCCTGCAGGAAGTATCATGTTTCTCAAAATCAAACAAACGATGCGTTAGTCCCGCTGCTCCAGCCTAATCCTGCCTAATCGCTGCCACCCAAGAGGGTCATATCACCCTCCATCAATGAATATTTCAACCCTGAGAGATCGTTGACTGGTAATTCGTTTCCTGTATTTATGGATATTCTCGAAATAAGATTGCTATTTGCATGAGTTATGATATGCCATAAAAACTGAAAAGCTCATACATACTAAATGACACAACCATCTGTTTCTCAAACAAACAAAACTTGGAGCCGTACCAGGGCCGGAAGAATGGGGAATGTGACAGACAGGATTCAGTTTGAGAAATGGTGCTAATGTTTTCTGTCATCGCCCTTGGAATCATTCATGGTTATGTCAATAACGGCTGGCAACAGGAATTCATGTTGAAACTGCTGAAGCGTCTGCTTTCTAATTAACCTCTGTTAGGCCACCACACAACGCTAAAGCTATCGCTATCTGTCAAGATGCCTGATACACATAGCTTTCAGCGGATTTCGGATAAAAGTCAAATACTCTGCGCGTACGTTGTGTGTGTGTGTGTGTGTGTGTGAGAGAGAGAGAGAGAAAGAGAGAGGGAAAGAGAGAGGGAGGGGCTGAGAGAGCTGTGATAAATAACTACATAGATTCTCACGTCGCCGAGTTGCATATTTCATGCCTTGACTACCAGCCAAATGAAAACGTCCCTTCAATAGCACTCCAACCTTGACATTGACTAATGTTTCCCTGCACACCAAACAGTGATAAAAATGAAGCATGCTTCTACTTTTTGTATGGCTTATATATAGTGAGTTGCATATGCTCTAATTAGTGCTGATACTTCCTGTATCTAAACCTCAAACACACACACACACACACACACACACAGTGCTAGGCCCCCCAGGTAATAACATACACTTGAATTGTTATTTATCATTTAATTAAGACTGTTATAAGCCTAGTACTTTTCTAAAAACAGGCACAGGCAGTCAAATATACACCGAACAGCCATAATATTAAAACCACTGACAGGTGAAGTGCATAGCATTGATTATCTCGTTACACTGGCACCTGTAAAGGGGTGGAATATATTACAGTTTTTCTTATTTGCTAAAACACTAAACCCCATTCTTTAAACCAAATGCTCAGTGGCCTAAACTGATTTGTCAACTCAATCACGCTTTTGGCAAAACCTTAAACAAGTTCAGGTAGTTCTACACTACTGGAAAATCTCATCCAGTATTATTGCAAAAGTCTAAATGCACTCTCACTCACTAAAACTCTAAATGCACTGCGCTGTTGCAAAAATGGTACACACGAGCGGCAAAAGTTAAACACAACTGAAACACAATTGTCATCGTTAACAAACAAGGACGTGAAATTGATGCAGCACTTTGCATTGCTTAGAGTCCTAAAACGCTAGGACCAGAAATTGTTCTAAGTATCGAAGCTTTAGGACTGAAACGTACCCTATGTATGTGTCTGAATGTTTCACATACGCTTTGAGCTTAAACGTAGATTTTTCTTTTTTTTTTTTTTACATGTCATGACTAAATTTTTAATGCTAACATACGGTGCATTCTGAGCATCACAGCAAGAGGGCGCTATAATCAGTTAAGGGCAGAGGTTAGTCTCTCTGTGTCAACTGTCATGGCAGAGCAGCACTTTAATGAGTCTCTTGCAGAGCTGGTTCGTTCATAGAAACATATACATGATACGTCGTCAATTGAACAGCGATAGAAACTGTTTCGTAAAAAAATTGCATGTTCTGTTAGTTGTGACAAAAGAGAAAATGTAGAGAGAAAAGGTAGAAGGATGTCCAGCTATCCTGCTATTCTTGAAATGCTTAGATGGCCCTTTGATTTAAGAAAACACTGTACTACAACTCCAGCTTTCTTGATTCAGTAGTTACTGTTTAATGTTTCAAAAAGCTTTAAAGACTCTCTATCGCCCTCTTGAGTACTGAGTGTTATAACCTCCACAGTAATGTAAGAACATGTGTTGTGTACATACAATGTGTGTTAGCAAAGATTTGGATGGGCGTTGTCGTTTATGTTCGCATCGATACGAACGTTACACACATCAGTATTGCCAGTCAGGCTCTTAAATCACATTCACTGTACGGTATTCAATTAGAGCATAGCACAAGGTTTTGGGGAAATTAGACCATCCTGATCATTCTAATCTCGTAAACTCTTTACAACCGCAGAAAGGCAGTAACGGATGTGACCAGCAGACTACATTAGCGTGGAGTCAAAGTGGTGCACTCAGTCTAGTCTAGTGCGCCTTCTTCTCCGCTCAGTGGGACAGTGTTTGATTACAGACGTTTACTGCTTCCCCTCACCTCCATGAACCCCTGCTGTCCCTCAGAATAAAGAATAGTCAAAGAATAGTCAAGCGCATTCACCCTAACACCAGAAGCGCCTCTTCAGTGTTCCTCATTTAGCCCGTACCTTTACAGCAGGCTTGCTTAATTATTTATACCCATGCCAAATACACAACTCTTTATGTAGTGGCATCTCCCAACGCTGGTGCTTATGCTGCATTATTCCTCTTACCTCAAGAAGTGGGAAGTCTGAGATCGAAATTATGTCATTTTTGACCTCAAATTCAGGAACAAACATAAACGCCTCCATATTCATCTTTTGTTAGCAACATACTAGCCAGCTAACTGTGCATATTTACATTATCTAAACTGTGAACTGTAGAGTCAATGTTCTAGATTTGACAAGTTGACTGATCTAAAGTTAATACTTGTATATACATTATAACTCATTCAAGGTGAAAAGTGATGCTTTCTTTACTGTTCATGCCATTAGCAGACATTTTGATTTGACGGCACTTGCTGAACTCGGGGTTGAGGAGACCACCTCGAGTTCCCAAGTAGGAAGTCTAAGTTCGCATTTTTTCCTGATCGGAGGTTGGGGATTATGAGTTACGACCTTTAGTTGAATGCAGACATTAAAACCACCTGCTAAATTTTGTGTAGGTCCGTCTCTGACCCGTCGAGGCATGGACTTCACATGACCTCTGAAGGTGTGCTGTGTTATCTGGCACTAAGACATTAGCAGCAGATACTTTAAGTCCTATAAGTTGTGAGGTGGAGCCTCCATGGATCGGACTTGTTTGTCCAGCAAATCCCACAGACACTCGATCGGATTGAGATCTGGGGAATTCGGAGGCCGAATCAACACCTTGAACTCTTTGTCATGTTCCTCAAACCATTCCTGAACTATTTTTGCAGTGTGTCAGGGCACATTATCCTACTGAAAGAGGTCACTGCCATTAGGGAATACTGTTGTCATGAAGAGGTGTACTTGTTCTGCAACAGTGTTTAAGTAGGTGCTACGAGTCAAAGTAGCATCCACATGAATGCCAGGACCCAAGGTTTCCCAGCACAACATTACCCAGAGCATCACACTTCCTCCGCTAGCTCACCTTCTTCCCATAGTGCATCCTGGTGCCCTCTCTTCCCCAGATAAACGACACGCACAGACCCAGCTATCCGCATGATATAAAAGAAAACATGATTCATCAGACCAGTCCACCTCCTTCCATTGCTCCATGGTCCAGTTCTCATGATCACGTGCCCATTGTAGGTGCCTTCAGCAGTGGACAGGGGTCAGCATGGGTACTCTGCAGCTACACAGCCACATACTCAGCAAGCTGTGATGCACTTTCTGCCTAATATATCCCACCCCATGACAGGTACCATTATAATGAGATAATCAATATTATTCACTTCACCTGTCAGTGGTTTTAATGTTATGGCTTATTGGTGTATAAATAATGTTAACTTGGACCTAATGTGTTCTGTCAGGAATAGAATTCTCTAAATAGACAAAAGATTATTGTGCACATTTAAATAATGTTCATTAAAAAAAAAAAGGTATTACGGCTAGTGACTGAAACACAGTACAATCTGAGGGATAAAGAATGTACAAAATAGCAATTTAAAAAAAATAATGAGCTCAAATTCAAAGCTAAAAGTATACTGTTTGGAGAAGGACAGGTAGTAAAGTAGACAGGTAGTAAAGTGCTTCTGCAGAAAGAAAAAAAAACGATCTGCAACTAAGCTTTACAATCCATTCTAAATGGAATCAGTGCAATGACAGTGAAAGCACAGCACCGTCGTGTAATACAGAGTATACATTGTTATTCTGCGTCAGTACACTGGGAGCTGTGTTTTACGCAAGAAGGTGTTTCCAGGAAAAACAGTGAACAAAGTGTCACAGCAATCTAATTTACAAAACACAAAAGCCTCAATCAGTTTGCACATCATGTAATGTGAAAGTAATATTTCATAAATGAAAGAACATTGTAGTAGTACGATTATTGATGTGTTTCTAAGGCTCAGCTTAAAGTCTAGGATTACTCCTAAGCTTTTAACCTCAGCCATTACATCTTGAGCAAGATTTCAAAGTTGGACTTTCAAAACGTTCAGATTTTGCCTTGTTTCTATTTTAGGTCATTTGCATTCGTTCGAGTAATAACTCTGGTGTTTTTTAATCCACACTGTACTCATAGATCATCTGATCATCTGAAACTCGTAACTGCATAATGATGGACACTAACGCTGGGACAATATTAGGAGGCAAGATACATTTCTCATACCTACGGCAAGAACAATATTAGTTTAAGTATAGTTGTAAGATTAAAAATGATTGCTTTTTTTTTTGTTAAAGCTCTTTCTGTTCTATCATTGCATGGTTTGAGTCCACACAGAGGGACGCGTCACTGCAGATCAATACAAAGTTATTCTGATCACCTTCATGATCAGTCAGCTGGGGTGGCTGTGGATCAGGTGGTAGAGCGGGTTGTCCACTAATCGTAGGGTTGGTGGTTCAATTCCCGGCCCACATGACTCCACATGCTGAAGTGTCCTTAGGCAAGCTCTGCTACCGTTGGTGTGAGTGAGTGTGTGTGTGAACGGGTGAATGAGAACCAGTGTAAAGAGCTTTGTAGAACCGCTAAGGTTAAAAAAATATAATAATAAAAGTGCTATATAAGTGCAGAATATCCTGAAGGCAACGAGCCTCATTTATCAATTCATGATTTGAAACAGAATAAGAAATTTGGTATTCATGAAAAACCTGTAAATTCGTGACCTACACGTGCTTCTGAACGTGTGCTCATTTACACATAAGAAGACTAACTAATGTAAACCTCAACTTGATCAACTATCCCAAACACATCCTCATGCTAGTTGTTATATTATGCTATTATGCTATATATATGCTATATTACTGCCATTAATTAAAGAATATGAAAAATAAAGAAAGCGCAGCAACACAACACAAAAGCATACATTTAGACAAATAAAATGAGTCATTTAATTATGACAGAAGAAATGTTGGCGTATAAACGGAGGACGGACCAGTCTGTACAGTCTGTACCGTATGTTTACAGCTTATAGCCGTAAGCTGTAAACATACGCCTCAGCTGACTGAAGATTTAGTGAGGAAAGGATGTTTAAAGACCAGTATGATTTTTTTTTCAGAGGATGAAATCTGGCTTATAAATCATTTCTGTTTGCACAGCATTTTCTTTTAACGCTGTGTAACACTTCCACCACACCTAAAACTAGCGGTCTCCCTGTGTGACCGGCTCGGTGTGCAGGATGACCTGGGTACAATGTAAATATTATTTTTCTCCTACGCTTTCATGTCACACCATTTTCTTTCCACCTCACTTAATTCACCTTTTCTGTAATTTGTCTCTAGATTTTGACCTTTTCAGGTGCTGGTACACTGCTACAGTCCCCTCCAAAAGTATTGGAACAGCAAGGCCAATTCTATTGTTTTTGTTGTACACTGAAGACATTTGGGTTTGAGATCAAAATATGAATATGAGACGATAGATCAGAATTTCGGCTTTCATTTCCTGATATTTACATCTGGATGCGTTAAATAATTAAGAACATAGCACCTTTTGTTTGAACCCACCCATTTTTTCAAGTGATCAAAAATATTGGAATATATGACTGATAGGTGTTTCTTGCTGCCAAGGTGTGCCCTCTGTTTGAGCGCTGGGTTTCACCTGTGAAGACTGCATTTGGTGTTAAAAAGGATCAACCAACATGAAGCCGAGCTGGAGAAAAGGAAGCCATTTTGAAGCTGAGAAAAGAGGGAAAATCAATCAGAGGCATTGCACAAACATCGGGCATAGCCAATACAACAAATAGGAATGACCTGAAAAAGAAAGAAACCTCTGGTGTACTAACAAGCAGACATAGATCAGGTCGGCTAAAGAAAACAACAGCAGCTGATGAGAGAAACATTGTGAGAGCTGTGAAGAAAAATCCCAAAATAACAGTTAGTGATATCACCAGTAGCCCTCACAGGGCAGGGGTGAAGGTATCACAATCCACCGTTCGAAGAAAACTTTGAGAGCAGAAATTTAAGAATCAGAAAGCCTGAATGGAATTCGCAAACAAATACAGAGATGAGCCACATGAGATCAGTTGAATCTTGTGGGCATCACTACATGCAAATGAACTGCATCAGGAACACGCTTTGCACTTTACAAGTGATCAACATTCACATGTTAGTGCAAAGAAAATCAGTGTTTCTGAAACTTTTGTAAATCTGGTGGAAATGGTTAGTTTGGTTTGCCTTATGCAAACATTTACACACAACTGTAGTAAAAAAAAAAATTATTAAAAAAAAATTGATAAATGAGGCCCAACATCACCATTCACAGAGCTCACTGAATGGTTTGATGAGAATGAAACTGATGTAAGCCACTTTAAAAAAAAAAAAAAATTATTATATTATTATTTTATAACGTGTTACCCATCTATATATAAAGCAATTTACTGTACAGTAAATTACTACACATTCCAACATACAGTATCAGCATATTTCCATATATTTCAGTATATTTCAGTAAAAGTACAAGAACTGAACACTTGACTTCTGTCTTTTTTTTCTCTTACATCATTTACTTTCACAAAATCTGATTTGGTGTGAACTTTTAAAATTTTTTTATCAGACTGACATTTTTCAGTGGTGGCTGTGTGGTTCAGGCTCTGGTCGGAAGGTCGGGGGTTCAAGCCCCAGCACTGCCAGGCTCTGTGTTACTGATCGAAAGGGTGGGGGTTCAAGCCCCAGCACTGCCAGGCTCTGTGTTACTGATCGGAAGGGTGGGGGCTCAAGCCCCAGCACTGCCAGGCTCTGTGTTACTGATTGGAAGGGTGGGGGTTCAAGCCCCAGCACTGCCAGGCTCTGTGTTACTGATCAGAAGGTCGGGGGTTCAAGCCCCAGCACTGCCAGGCTGCCACTGTTGGGCCTTGAGCAAGGCTCTTAACCCTCTCTGCTCCAGGGGCACTGTATCATGGCTGACCCTGCACTCTGACCCCAACTTCCTAACATGCTGGAGTATGTGAAGAAAAGAATTTCACTGTGCTGTAATGTATACGTGACCGATAAAGACTCATTATCATTATCATTATACTGTTAGCAGTGAGATTCACTCATGATTTTCAAACAACATTAAGAACTTTACTAAAAGTGACAGGTGGCAAATATAATTAAAGTTTCTGGATAAAAAGAAATAATTCCTGAAGAATAATGTTATAATGTTCATTGGTACAAGTAATAAAAATATTAAGATGTATGTTAAGATGTATGTATGCATGTTTTCCTTCTCTTTAAACCACAACTGTACATCTAAAACCTCCTCGAACACCACTGCAGGCACGAGATCAACAGAGCGGGTGGACGGTATATAATAATGACGTAATTATGTCACTGGTATATAATGTATTATACAACAGTTAGTCCCGGTTCACTAATTTGATTGATCAAGTGGGGTTCCCAAGAGTTCTGATATTTCCTATAACTGCATTGAGATGTTTCGCTGTTTGTATCACTCCGCTTGTCCACGTAAAAATTCCAACACTAGCAACAGTCCCACTGGTTACTACAGTAGAGTTACTGACATCATCAGTTGGCACAGCAAACAATCCTTTTCATGAATATAACTTCTAATTTAAAATTATGAAAGCTCGTCAGATGAAGATGAAAAGGAACAAGGGAAGCCAAGTTTACCGGAAGCACCTTTAACAAGAATGTACAAATCACTACGAGCAGGCTAGCCGAGTGAGTGTGGTTTCATTGGGATCTATTTCCACAAAATAAACAAAACATTTGACCATATTGTGTCCAAAACGTCACTTCCTTGACATTATTTCTTATAAAATTGTTGTGTAAAGCAATTTTTATTTGTATAGCGCTTTTAACAATGGACATTGTCCCAAAGCAGCTTTACAGAAACATATACATTCAGAATGTAAATTTTAAATGTAAGAATTTATCCTTAATGAGCAAGCCAGAGGCGATGGTGGTGAGGAAAAACTCCCTGAGACGACATGAGGAACCAGAGGAACCCATCCTCATCCCTTCTAGAACTGTGCACAACATGGTCAAAAAGTGTTAATTGTGTAACCAGGAAAAGTCATTATAGTTTTCACATGAAGCCTGTTTTGTTAAAGTTATCAACTGTTCTCTGATGGAAATGTTCTTCATATCTTTTACTAAAAGCATTTAGAGAGATAAATTGCTAGAATAATATATTTAGTTGCCAGGGAAGGATTTCAATGTTTGTTGAATGTAGAAATAAGATCCTCAGCTAATTAGCACTACATTAATGAGCTTTAAAAAGTGTATTTGTCCCTCTTTGCTTTATTTTTTTATGCATGTAACTATGCAGTATGAAAGACCTCCCATGATGAATTGTTGATTTGTTTTTCCAGCACATTCATTAGTACTTCTACTAAAGAGGCACTTTCTCTTTAGCTCTGTCTCTGTGTGTGTGTGTGTGTGTGTGTGTGTGTGTGTGTGTGTGTGTGTGTGTGTGTGTGTGTGTGTGTGTGTGTGTGTGTGTGTGTGTGTGTGTCTGTGTGTGTGTGTGTGTGTGTGTGTCTGAGAGAGAGAGAGCAACCTGGGGTTTTTTTCTATCAGATCCTGTAACAAACAGCAAAGATTGGAATTGGATTTGTAAAAGACTATAATATTTGGAACTGGAAATGTTTACATATAAAAAGACATAACTGGTTTTCTCTTGTTAGGATTCATTTTATTATATTTTGGTATACTCGAGGTTTCAGTATCAGTATTGGAATAGAGGACAGTTTTGCAGCTAAAATGTTCCGACAATACATCATTTACATCAACATAGCAATAACTGTTTCAGTGTAAGGTACAAATATACGCTTGTAAGGATTATTTGCTAATCCTAACTATTACGTAGGTATACTGCATGCAGCAGTAATAGTTAGGAATGATAACACTTTATTTGAAGGGTACCGAGTGTGTACATAGTGCCTTTGTAACACATTCATAAGCACTGCATGAATATTTTATAAAGCAATGCTGGAGAATTTATGAAAGGCTTATATCAAAATATGTAAGTTGATATTGGAGGTTTTATGGAATTATCAGCCATAACATTAAAACCACCTCCTAAAATCGTGTAGGTCCCCCTTGCGCCACCAAAACAGCAGTGACTCATTGAGGCATGAACTCCAAATGACTTATGAAGGTGTGCTGTGGTATCTGGCACCAAAACATTAGCAGCAGATCCTTTAAGTCCTGTAAGTTGCGAGGTGGGGCCTCCATGGATTGGACTTGTTTGGTCCAGCACGTCCCACAGATGCTCGATCGAATTGAGATCTGGGGAATTTGAAGGCCAAGTCAACACCTTGAACCCTTTGTCATGTCCCTCAAACCATTCCTGAACTATTTTTGCCCTTGTCCTTCCTTGGAGCACTTTTGGTAGGTACTAACCACTGCACACTGGGAACACCCCATACCGGGAAGACTTGCCATTTTGGAGATGCTCTGACCCAGTCGTCCAGCCATCTCAATTTGGCCTTTGTCAAAGTCATTCAGGTCCTTATGCTTGCCCATTTTTCCTGCTTCCAACACATCAATTTCGAGAACTGACTGTTCACTTGCCGCCTAATAAATATATCCCACTCCCTGACAGGTGTAACGAGATAATCAATGTTTTTCACTTCATCTGTCAGTCATTTTAATGTTATGGCTGATGACATTAATATATGTGTAACCTATAATATATATTATAGGTTACACGTTTACCATGGACGATGGGGTAATATTAATTCATGGTCCTGGGAATGCCCGCACTAAAAAGAAAAGTATTCTGTGCATGTTCGGTGACCTCAAATTTTTTTGGAAGTGGGCGTCTTCACCTCACATCCAGTAACGCCCATTCTACGTCACGGTACTGAAACTTTATTATTTAGTGAATGCCGCTTATAAACAACACATTCAGACACTAATTCAAATAATCAAACAGAAGTTTATACTTGTAGAGTTTATTTACTATATTTCCGGACATGGTTAAGTTTGACATGTAAGTCATGTTCGTTAGTGTTTCTGTGATTGGCAGCTTGTTATGAGGTTCCACCCACCCATTTGAGAGGTCGACCGATCATCATAAGGAGACGCAATAAAAGTCTGTTGTCCAGTGAGACAACAGAGAAGGAGAACCAGTTTGAGATAAATGAACAAATTATTTGATTTGCCAAAATATTGAATTCCACCAAGATTGATGAATAACAAACACTTTGGTCAATCTCAGTACTGCAGTTTAATGACATTATAGGGGACGCCGGGTTTCCTGTGTAGTCTTAAAGTAATCGTCTGTGGTATCTATGTTTTATACAAAATAAAACATAGATACTTTTTTTAAATATATATTTATGAAGCCCATATGCCAGACAAATAAATGATTTTAATGCCCTTAAATTAAAGTGTCATGAATGCGCTGTTAGATAAAACAAAGCTAATAACGAGCAGATAAGGTTCATAAAAATTACAGCAACACAGTATCACAATCAACTCACAATGATAATTCCATGGAACGACAAAGTTGCATATAACGTCCAATATATTCATCCATATTTTGTTTTCATTTCATAAATTCTCCAGCTTTATAAAATATTTATGCAATGCTTATGAATATGTTATAAAAGTTCTTTGTAGGTACTATGTAGAAAATCCTCAGGTGTGTGAAAGGTTGGGGTGAACTATAGCAGGTATAGCCAGGTGTAGTGTGGCGTAAACTGTATGTAAAAAATGAAAGCTGTGTCATATGAACCGCAAAGCAGCCGAGGTGCTCACTTATTCTTGGTCCAGTAAAGAAGTCCTTCAGTAAGTCGTGTAGAGACGTTCTTGCGCACTCCAGACGGTTGTGCCTAGGGTTAATGTTAGTGCCAAGGTAAATTACACACATGACCGCAATTAAAAGAAGCACCCGATCTACAACGTATAAAGCGTTCTATCCTTGGAAAACGATCATTAATTGTTGACGTGGCTCTGATGTTTCTGAGAGGAAAAAACCTATTCTGAAGAAAAGCCAGAGTACAGAATACAGCTTCCTTTCACAGGATGTCTGGAAATAGCGTGGGCTGAAATTGCTCTTCACCGAGAATTCCTGCATTCGAGCTCCGCAATCTCCCGGCTCAAGCAAACACGGGCATTGTGCTGAGTGGACACGTCTTGAAGATTGCAAGCCTCGAAGAAAACAAGAACTGCTAGGAAAGGAGTAGGTATAGGGATACAGTCTGAGATTGAGAAGGATTGTAGAGCAGAACAGACTTACGTACTTGACAAAGAGCAACGGAAATATATGCAGGAGAATTTGGTCCACTGGGATGAATCAGGCTCTTAATCGAGGCTTGTTGCAGTTAGTAAGTTCAAGTTAAAACTTTGCAGGAGTGCTGTGTGTAGGTGTCGGTTTGGATTGGAAATGACGGCGGGTGTCTTTTGTCTTTCAAATAGGTGCAAATTAAATCAGCTAAACGTGTAATGGGATGAAAGTCTGTGACAGAAGTAAGTGTGATCTTAAAGGTTATAAGAGTTATAAGTAGTTGTAATGAGAGGAAACAACAGATGTAGCGTTTCACACACAGAAAGATAAGTTCTCTCTCTCTCTCTCTTTTAACTTGCTCTGTGTTCTGTAATGTAGAACAGACACCTGGGCATCGAGCATAGCCAGGAGCACAAAGCTGTGCTGTTAAGGCGGTTTTATTTCACACTCCGCAGCTTAGCTGAGGGGGTCTGATCACACTGAGGCAGAACGGGAGAAAAACGGCAGCTGCCATGTTACATAATGCAAATGGTTCCGTGTTAGCAGCGTTGGGTGTTTCATAGCACCCGTCTGCACAGCCCACCTGGCAGCGTTCGACTCGGCAGATCTCATCACCTCTTTTTTCTTCTTCTTCTTTTCCTTACGTGGATGTACCATGGCGTCATTTTACTCTCCGTGCTTAATAGAAGAGTAAGTTCTTGTTTAGCACCTGTCAAACTAAAGCACATCGAAAACACCATCATAATTGGAAGTAAAGTAAGCAAGGTCAAAATGCGGAGAATGGAATCGTAACACTTTTCTATCCAACTTCCTCTTTGCCCTTCGCAAGAAAGTCAGAGAGAGAACCTGCCTGAGTAAGGCATGAGGCTAGGAGATGATTAAATTTCCCCCTTTAGCCACACAGGCTGAAAACGCGCCAAGGTCACAACACGGTTTCGCACGGTTCGCTCCCGGCTCTGTCCGTAGGTTTGTTTGTTCGAGTTTGTTGCTCCCTCGTTTTCTCCTCGCCTCCAGAGGAAGATCAGTAACGGCTAAAACGTCAGCACGCCTGACCGTAATCTGTTACAATAACACTCCTGAGGATCCGAAGCGATGAGCGCCCGACTGTTTAATAAACAGCGAGCTCGCACTGCAGTACGGTCTTAACTATGATTCATTACTGTCGCCGCATCCTGTATGAAAATAAAAGAGCCGCCCGAGGGACCTGCTCAATTCCAACCCTACTAAATTGCTGTAAATTGCCTCCAGATTACACTCTGTAAAGTTCACAGTCACTTTTTAGTTTTTTTTGTTTTTTTTTTGGAACCAACACATTAAACATGTATTAAACAGAGAACCGGTACCTATAGCATATGTTCATTGGAAATATAATATAATATAATATAATATAATATAATATAATAACACATTCTTTGGTGTTCTCCTCGTTCCACATATCCCAAATGAACTACTAGTACATTTAAGTTAGCAGACCGAAAACAGGAGGCCGGGTCCCAGATGTGCTCTAATCACAAGAAAGGAAGATAAAGTCTATGATAAATCCATAGCACCTGTCACTGTGTGCTTGCGTTTTTAATTCGGTTGTATTTATAGAGGAAAGGTATCGTGTGTCAAAGCTAGCAGAAGGGCTTTTATTAAAGAAAAACACCCTGAGAAAAGCATGTGTGGAGAAAAGTAGAAGGAGAAAGAAATGTGGCTTAACAGGAACAGATGCTAGATTTCTGACAATCTTTCTGTCAGCAAATCTCAATACCGAACGTTCTTTCATCATCTGCATGCTCTGCTCCCTGGAGCTCTCGCGCTCCCTCAGGGGAATCCTCGGCGGGAGAACAGTTCCAATCAGGACGAAGTTTGAGTGAATTCGGCATTGTGGTGTACGTAACCTCTTATTTACCCCCCTACACTACTCTGACTCCCGCAAAGTTTCTGCCTACAGATCTCTCGTACTGTAACTCCTTCTAAGCGCATCGCGTTTGAAGACGTTGCACACTCTTACGTCGTGTCGTTCTCGCCAAACTCTCGCCCCTTGCGTGTGAGTGCAGAGAAACATTACACAGCGTTTCATATTCTGGAACTGAGATCCGCTATATTTCGCAATCCTTTGGTGAGAACCTCAAACCTCAAAGCATTCTGGATGAGGCAAAGAAATTGTAGCTAAGTGCTGTCATAACATGATGTGAAAAAAGGCTTCGTGTTGTTCTTCTGAGAATGGTGCAATTTATTATTTGCTCAGGAACCTACGTTAGCATCCTCGTTGCTGTTAGAGAAACCGCGCAAGTGCCTCTCTATTTATTACACACACAAAAAAATTAATAATGCCACCTATTAAAATTTAATAAGCACAATAACTGAATGCCAAGGGGGTGTAAACTTTTGAACAGGATGATCGATGTAAATTGTTAGTATTTTGTCTTCTGGGAGACGTAAATATCTTATGTAGTGTCTGACGGGCAGGACTAAATGGGGAGAGAGAAAAAAAAGATCTTTAAACAAAATAACAATTTACACCGATTATCCTGTTCAAAAGTTTACACCCCCCGGCTCTTAATGTATTGTGTGGCCTTCTGGAGAATCAGTGAATGTTTGCACCTTTTGTAATAGTCATGTACGAGTCCCTCAGTCATCCTCAGTGTGCAAAGATGGATCTCATCATCATATAGTCACTGTTGGAAAGGGGTCAAATATGCAGAAGATGCTGGAAAAGCAAAGAATGTGCAG
This sequence comes from Ictalurus furcatus, assembly GCF_023375685.1. Lineage (NCBI taxonomy): Eukaryota > Metazoa > Chordata > Actinopteri > Siluriformes > Ictaluridae > Ictalurus > Ictalurus furcatus. The sequence goes on from NC_071278.1 coordinate 12,688,121, forward strand.
GACCTGGAGGATTTTTCTGAAGAACAGTGGGCAGTTTAACTGCTCAGGACAAACAAGGGACTCATGAACACAAAAACTATGACAACACAAAAAAAACAGTCATGGATCATCCAGGTAACTACACAGTATTAAGAATCAAGGGTATGTAACATTTTGAACGGGGTGATTTTTATAAATTCAGCTATTATCTTGTTTTGTGAACTATATGTAAACATCTGTTATGTGAAAGAGCTTATTCAGGACAGAACTAAATAAATAAAAACAACATGGGATTTTTATAATCCTCTTATTTTGTTAACACTATTAAGATTTAGCAGCTTCTGCAACGGGTATGCAAACTTTGGGACACAACTGTAAATGGCTTGTATTATATAAACATTATGATACTGGAATGGGCTCTTGAAGAGCAGGTTCACAGTCTCTATAGGAAATGGATAGGATAGATAAAAACCCGTGCAAACCTGTTCATAAATCAGCTTTATTTTGTGGATTGTTAGTTCTGTGAAGTTGTGTGTGCTTAATAAACTCCTGCTTCATTAAGAGCACTCGGTTTGCTCAAGAAGTGGCACTGACCCATAATACAGGAACCGTTTATTATATTTTATATTATAGTTTATTATAAATGAATGGTTTAATGGTTTCTTCTCATGGTTTCTTCCACGTCATTTAAAATCTACATTTCTGTAGAGCAGCCGTGTGAAAATATCCGTTCTGTATATCCGCTATATAAATAACATTTTATTGATTTTTGTTTCCTGAACTCTGGTTCGAAATCCAAATGAACTATTCAAACATGGAGACATCATACTAAATGCATTGCCATTTTTACATGAAATTAATTTGGATTTATCTGTCAAACAGAACACACATTGGAAATCTAAGGGGTAAATGATACTGATAACATAATTGCAGTAATTGGGTAAAGACAACAGTACGTTCTCTGTGTGCCATTTCCAGTCTTCAACTGTCCAGTTTGGGTGAGTCTGTGCCCATGATAGCCTCAGATTCCTGTTCTTGGCTGACAGGAGTGGAACCTGATGTGGTCTTCTACTGTTGTAGCTCATCCACCTCAAGGTTCGATGTTTTTTTGCATGCTGAGATGCTTTTCTGCTCACCACAGTTGTAAAAAGTGATTATACGAGTTACTATATCCTTCCTGTCAGCTCGAATGAATTTAGCCATTTTCCTCTGACCTCTCTCATCAACAAGGTGTTTCCACTCAGAGAACGGTCACTCACAGGATAGGGTTTTTTTGGGGGTTTTTTTGGTTGTTTGTTTTGTTTTGCACCATTCTGTGTAAACTCTAGAGACTGTTGTGTGTGAAAATCAAAGGAGATCAGCAGTTTCTGAAATACTCAAACCAGCCCATCTGGTACCAATATCCATGCCACAGTTAAAGTCCCAGAGATCACACTTCCCCCCGTTCTGATGTTTGATGTGAACATCAAACTGAAGCTCGTGACCTGTATCTGCATGATTGTATGCATTGTGCTGCTGCCACACAATTGGCTGATTGGATAACTACATGAATGAGCAGGTGTACAAGTGTTCCTATTAAAGTGGACGGTGGACACACATACATATATACATACACACACATTTTTCAGTGGGCTTTTTCATAGCCATACTTCTACGAAAGCCATACTTGTTCAGTCTTTTTCTGAGCTGGTGTGCTGTCATGAACCTAAACAGTTAATGTGCTTACAGAGGCCTGTAGGTCACATGATGCAGGTCTTGGCTTTTGCTTGATATCTCTGAGCATTAAATGGTCTGACCTTGGGCTGAATTTGCTGGGTCGCCCACTCCTGGGAAGATTGGCAACTGTCGTTGTCACTTTATAATGGTGAATTTTCAAATTGTTTGGAGATGGCCTTATAACCTTTCCCAGATTTATGAGCAGCAACCATTGCTTCTGAGGTCATGGCTGATGTCCTTTCTTCTTGGCATGATCTAGACATCATGAGCAGTTTAGAACACCACACTGCCAAACATTAGTTTATAGATGCTATAATTACTCGCTTTATGATTGTGGAAGTAGGAAGGGTGCAATTATTTTTTCCCCAACATTTTCCGAATGTTGATTTATGTTTTGGGGAAAAAATGAATACACACTGAAATCTTTTTTGTCACCTGAGGTTATTTGGTTGTGTATAGAAGTTGGTGAGGACCACACAGTTGGTATTTAGGCCATGATAAATAAAAACAGTGAAATGAAGGAGGGTGTACATTTCTCCCATGACTGTAAATGGGGTTCTGCTCATTTAAATACAAAAGCTGATTTTAAACAGGAAATTGTACTTGAGGTTGTAATTAAAATCCCTTTAATTATCCCTTTCCTGTTATAATGTGCTCCACTCTTCTGGGAAGGCTTTCCACTAGATTTAGGGGTGTGTCTGTGGGGATTTGTGTTCATTCAACTACAAGAGCGTTAGTGAGGATGAGATCAGACACTGATGATGTGAGGAGACTTCAGTTCTAGCTCATCCCAAAGGTGTGCAGTGGGGTTTAGGTCAGGGCTCTGTGCAAGACACTCGAGATCTTCCACTCCAACCTTAACACACCATGTCTTAATGGAGCTCGCTTTGTGCACATTGCCATGCTAGAACAGGTTTGGGCCTCTTAGTTCCAGGGAATGGGAAATTATAACACTACAGCGTACAAAGACGTTCTAGACAACTCTGTGCCTCTGACTTTGTTGCAAACGTTTGTGGAAGGGCATACATATGGCGGGTGATGGTCAGGTCTCCATGTAATTTTGGCCATATGGTGTCACTCATAGAAAGTTAGTAGTAATGTGACTCAGGACCTGGCCACTAGATGAAAGATAATTGGATTAAAGTTTGTATTTTCAGGAGATGGTAACAGATTCCGATAGACTTGTCCTGGGTGTGGGAATTTCTCAAATGTTCCTAACTATTACTTTAATAAATGAACACTGATCACATCATCTAACTGGCTACCAAAGATTAGACTGGTAACTAAAAGGATTTGCTTTTTAGCTAGTTTAAGTTGCCACTCAGTTTCTGACCTCTGAATAAAACCTGACGAGTTATTTTTGTCTACTTGCTTCAAGTGGCACATCACAACAAAGAACTGTATTGACAAGAACTGCCTTGACATCAGCTGCTTGTTAGATGCAGTATTCTATGATGCACGTATATGGGTACATGAGTGCACCTCATTTGCAAACAATAGTGAAAAAAATCCTTTTAAGGTAAGCAAAAATACAAACTAAGGGAAGCCTTTCACTGTTGTTTCAAGGGGTTTTATGTGTTTAATTATTTCTTCCAAACAGCAAAGCTAAGCTAAGGTAAGTATGACAGAGCTAATATGGGCTGATTTATTGTGCATCTCTGTAGGTCACTCGCTCTCATTCTTCTTGTTGCTGCAGTAAAGAAGCCGGCAGCTGCATCTTTATAAAAGTAATGAGAAATCCCACTTGCTGACAAATCTATTAAAGTACCAATTTACTTTCCAGAAGTGCTGCAGGTGATATTTATGATGCCAAAGTACTGGGAAGGAAGGGGCTGACGATATAGTCATTAACAGGAAATGGGGCTACATTTGCATTTTGAGTGTCTACGTTTAAAGGTTTTTAAACAGCACAAGCTATCCTATACGTCCCACAGGGTCGTGTCATGGCAAGAGGCAAGAATCCGCCTAACGTCAGCCAGTTTTAGGAGCGAAGCTACTTTAGTTAAAGTAGCACCGTTCTCACTATTTAAACACTGCACCGAATACAAAGCCTCTCCCTCTCTATTTATTATATACACCCACACATTTATATATATATATATATATATATATATATATATATATATATATACACACACACACACACACACACACACACACACACACACACACACACACACAAAATCATGCACAAAACAAAGTAAATAGCCACACTCACACATAAGGCAAGAGCTAGCTGTCAAAATGAATCATTTTAACATCATCCTTTCAGGTAGTTCATCTTTTTTTCTGTCTGAAATATTATAAAATTAGATGAATGTCTAACTATGAGTATGATGCATTACCTACATCATCCTGACGTTTTATAATGAAAACAAAGGATCGACATAAATATTACTTCCTGTTCCTAAGCGCTGAGAAATATTAAAATGGTCTGAACAAATTTATCTATAAATAAATAATGGTGAGGCAGCTTATGAGGGCATCTGGTTTTTCAGGCCTGTATTAGCTCTTTTAGGAGCAATGCATCATGATAAAAAGGGCATTTTTATTTTTTTGGGGGGGGGCATAACTTCTGTCCAATTAAAAAATAAAAAATATAAAGAGTCTATGCCCCGTTGTACTGAAAGAAAGGGTAAATGTTCAGGCTTTAAAGTTTGGAACACCAAAATGAGGCTGCGTGTTATTTGTTGTTTTGTAGTGTGTGTACCGTAATTACCTCATTTATCACACAGGGCCAAGTAAAATATGTGGTTATCTGTGTGAAAGGGCTAACTGCGGGTTCTGTAATATTACATTATTGCAGTGTGCTCATCTGACCCACAGGTTTAGCTGAAATATAACCTAGCTCGAGACTGGAGGAGGAGAAATGTATGAGCAGTATAATAATACTTTTTTTTTTTAACAAACAGGATAAATAAAGCAAGGCAGAGAGGTATACTGAAAGGGATAGACACAAAGCTTAACACTTGTTATTTTGGCATTATATAAATCCGGTCGTCAAAAATATCTGACACCAGTGTTGAGCCCCAGTCACACGTAATTGCCAGCTGTGATTGGAGCAACTCACGACTCTGTCAAACTAAAAGACGTCATCTACCATGCTAAATGAGCGCACAAATCTGCATGTGTAAAGCGGATCAAAAGCAGGTCCACCTCATGTTTTTCATCCACATGCACACAGAAAAAGGAACGAGAGAGAGAGAGAGAGATAATTGACAGGATCTCTGTATGCCTCCCCAAGCAGCAGATGACATTTGATCTACAGCCAGTGCCGGCTTGATCTAATGAGTGAGGCTAGTCTGGCGTAGAGCAGAGCCCGAGCGTCAGTACTGCACACAGCTTCATTTGATTACTGATCAAAGAGCCACTAATACATCAGCACAGAAACCCCTTGATCCAACCACTACCAGCTCCAAACACTGTCAAGTCTGAGAGAAGGCGTGAAGACACCTCACAATCACGTCCATATGCGGTTCTTCCCCAAACTGTTGCCACAAATTTGAAAGCACACAATTGTATAGAATGTCTTTGTACGCTGTAGCATTACAATTTCCCTTCACTGGAACTCAAACCTGTTCCAGCATGACCATGCCCCTGTGCACAAAGTGAGCTCCATGAAGACATGGTTATGCCAAAGTGGAAGAACTTGAGTGTCCTGCACAGAGCCCTGACCTCAACCCCACTGAACACCTTTGGGATGAACCGGAACACCGACTGCACCCTAGACCCCACTGAACACCTTTGGGATGAACCGGAACGCCGACTGCACCCTAGACCCCACTGAACACCTTTGGGATGAACCGGAATGCCAACTGCACCAACCTCACTAATGCTCTTGTAGCTGAATGAACACAAATCCCCACAGCCAGGCTCCAAAATCTATTGGAAAGCCTTCCCAGAATAAAAAAAAACAGCAAAAAGGGGGACAAAAACTGTTACAGGATGTTCAACAAGCACATACGGGTGTGATGTTCAGGGGTCCACAAACTAACTCTTAGCCATATAGCGTACGCCTTGCAGTAGCCTTTAAGTAACGACAGAGTGTTTTCTTTCTTGACATTACAATATAAAGTCAGGTGGAAATCATTCAAACAGATAATGCATTTAGATGCAGCGAGGCACTGATTGAGTAGCATTATCTTGGAATAACCCACCCAGAAAGGTGCATGATATACCGGTGGCATTCTGCCATCCAGTTCCGCGGCTGAACGAACGAGCCTGCGAATCTATATTAAAAATCAAGCCAGGGAGTTTGGATTTGTTCAGATAGGAATCATGGTCAAACAGTGCGCTTCTGTTTCTGCGCCAGTTCATCTCTGTGTTCGTTTTGATAGATAGGATCTGACAGGGAAACAAAAGGAAATTACACCAGCACCATCTCCTCAGTAACTTCAGAAACACGCCATTTTTCTTTTGTGTTCCACAAAAAAAAAAAAAGTGCTTTCTAGTACCACAGTAGACCACAGTCAGTTTAAGTAGAACTCGACCAAGACTCGTGCAGGGGAGTCCACTAAGCCCGATTTCCAGTGCTCCCAGCAAAAGTAGTGTTCGACTGCTTATGTTGTCCGACACATTTCCGCCTGGCAGACCGCGCTGAGCCGAGAGGATCACAGGCATCAATCTCCGAGCTGTCAACCCAACTAACCCCATCCTAGCCGAGGGGAGAATGCAATCCGGTCCTCTTTATCTGGAGATGTGCTTGGCTGGTGGGTGTCCACTGCCATTTTGCTCTTCACGTTATCCAGAGAGACTCAGACTAAGTTGCCTTGGGGAAGTAAGGTCAACTGGTGCCAGACGAGGGGAGGAAGAGTTTGTGAAAAATTCATGGCATTTTAAGCAGTTGTCACTGTCAGGATCCACGTTGTTTTTCTCCCTCTATTTCAGTGTGTGTGTGCATGTTATATATATATGATTGAAGTAGCTGGAGTCTTCCAAAGTGAGTCATCCACACAGTAACTCTTAGACACAATTATACATTATATGATTAATTATAGGTAAGAAACGAGCGAGGAAAACGGAAGCTACCGGCACAGCAGTACAGGAACAATATCAGAAAAGAGGGGAAAAGTGCCATTTGACATTTGTGCTGCGTAAGAAGTGCCATCACTTTGGTACAAGTCTTAAGAAAAGGAACATCACAGCAGCAGTGAAAACTGAACAGGTTCCAAGTCCAGTATCATGGGAAATGGTAAATGGTCTGCACTTACATAGCACTTTTTTAACCTTAGCGGTTCAAAAGTGCTTTACACTGTGTCTCATTCACCCATTCACACACGCACACACCCCCACACACACACACCAATGGTAGCAGAGCTGCCATGCAAGGTGCTAACTTGCCATCGGGAGCAACTTGGGGTTCAGTGTCTTGCCCAAGGACACTTCGGCATGTGGAGTCATGTGGGTCAGGAATCGAACCGCCAACCCTACGATTAGTGGACAACCCACTCTACCACCTGAGCCACAGCCTCCCAAAGCATCTTGGTTAACTGTTTATGGTGGTTTACCCAAAGGTAGGTCAGACACACAAAACGCATCCTAACACAGGTAAGGAATAAAACATTACGGGGCATGCTGCTACAGGGAAAAAAATCATAAGATCGAGTCGTGTGATAAAGATCCATTCAGAAGTGGATCAATTTCCAATCACAATGCTTCCCCAAGGGTTATTCTACTTATACGAAAGCCATTTGCCAGTGATAACCATTTTTAATTTACTGGAAGACGCAGCATACTTTGAACCATTTATAGTTCCCGTTAACGTTGTTGAACGGCCACGAGAAGCTATAAACAAGTCGCTATTCAGCCTCTCTTTTTTTCCCTTTCTCTTGAAATGAACAAGACAAAGAAATGCAGCTTTTCATGTTACCAAGAAACGACAAAGCGCTGTCACCCGAGAGTCATTTCATAAATGTTAGATAATCATGTCCTTACTGAAAGCTTTATCATGGCAATGACTGTACGCTTTTCTTCGTTAAATAAAACATTTTTCAATCCATTTATTTTTAGGCTTAGATTATGCAGAGCCCCTGTGAATGAGTTGTTACTATAGAAACGATCATCGTGTAAGAACAAGCTCATTAAAATCACAACCGCCACTATTACAGAAAATTAATCAACACCTTCTGACCTACGAGATTCAAGAATTCAACAGCGCTGTGGTAGAAGAGGTAATAAATAACACAGATGCCATAAAATGGTTGGTTTTATGGTCCAAAATGGTCAGTACAGAAGTGATACTCTTCCAAAACAGAACCTCTGACAAAAGTCTGGAAACAGCAGTGAAGGACAATGAAGAGCATAAAATATTAGTGTGATTAGAATTGTCAAATCGGATTGGTCAGAAGGTGTGGATTATTTCTGGCTCCGAAATTAGTTCCCACTGTAATATTAATGAAAGTTTTATATTCGTGCGCTCGTTCTAATACGTTATTGTTTCCATAGTAACAGCTCATACACAGGAACTTGTACAGCTGATGCTTCACACAATCTAAGACTAATAATTAAACGTTGTTGTTTAACAAAGTAAAACATATCATCTTTGATGTGCTGATGTTTTTATGTTAGGAGAGATTTGATGAACAGTTATGGAAGGAGTCTCAGGGGTCAGCGATTTGTAACAGTCATGGTGCTTTGTAAAGTTTCCCAGCACAGAGAGAGAGAGAGAGAGAGAGAGAGAGAGAGAGAGAGAGAGAGAGAGAGAGGGGGGGGGGGGGGGCTGGTGAGGGGAACAACTGTTTATCGCCACTATAACGTAAGTGAGAACAAGAACTAACTTCTCTCGTGGACACGCGTGGATTATTTCCTATAACCGCACGGCCTGTCGTGTTATTATTCTCCACAAGGCTGTAAGCACTTGCATGGCCTCTTTGATAATCTGATTTTTTTTTTCTTTTTTTCAAACGCATCACGTTGGTAACCTTTAACAAGCTCACAACACACATATTAAGCTGAACGCTCTCTTCATGTCACTCCTCCACTGCTGAGCACTGAACAGAGGTGTTCCTAATACCGGCCTTGGAAGAATCAATTAATATCGATTTTCTTATGAAGTTCCCCCTGCACTCTCCAGAGCCGAGTCAGGGAAGGAAGAGGAACAAAAGGGGATAAAACCACAGGTGAATAACAGGAATAACCAGGGAAAATGTTAAACTAGATCGTGGGTTTGGAGAAATTACAATTTACACGTGTATTTATTTTAGGTCCTTGGTGCAATTTGCAGACGGGGTGTGTGTTATGTTTGGGTTTCAGGGCCAATCAGAAATCACTGATGTATCCATCGTGTATTCATTAACTGACCGGATTTTGGGTCAATTAGCAAACAGGAAGTTATTTATATTTGGGTCTGGGGCAATTAAATTAGTTTTTTTTTTTTTTTTTGGCGGGGGGTTAGGATACGCAGGAAGGAGAAAGTTTATATTTTGGTTTCGGGCAATTAGAGGTCACACGAGCATTTACTTCTGAGGTGTTATGGTCCCGCTGGCAGATGGCGCTGTGGTGACAACGTGCACGAGCGGCTTGAGAGCGCGCAGGTGCACGTGCTTGAAGTGCGCATGGACGCTAAAGCTGTGTCAAGTGTTGCCAGCTGTCGGCAATTAAGACACTGGTTACTTAAACCCCCCGCGTTGCTGTGCACATCGCGCGGCGTTAAAGTGAAGTAAAGTGGAGAAAGGACTAATGGTGACAGGACTAACAGGGAAGAAGACGGAATGAATAATGATGCCAGGTTGTGATGTTGCCATGCTCGGTCTGTTTTCCTGTTCCTTAGTTTATGCCCTGTCACAGTTGAGAGTGTGTATGCCATGCCATAGTTAAGAGCGTGTATGCCATGCCATAGTTAAGAGAGGTTACGCTATGCCTAGTTAACATTGTTTATGCCACACCATAGTTAAGAGTGTTTGTGCTATGCCAGAGTTAAGAGTGTCGATGTCATGCTCTCGTTAAATGAAGTGTTCAGGCCACAGTTAGATGTGTTCATGCCATAATTAGAGGAGTGTTTCCTGCCTCGTTTCTAGTTAAAGGAGAACTGTTTAAGTCAGTTAAATGTGGTAGAGTTTCCACACCCTGTTAAGTTTCATGCTCTTTGCTTAAGTTTGAGTTTTATGTTTAGACCTGGTTTAGACCTGCCTCCTCATGTGTTTAGTTAAGTGGCAAATAAAGACTGCACTCCTGTGCTTACTTCCTGTCTCGAGTCCTGTGTCGTAACATGAGGCAAGTAGCAGCCAATGAGAGATTATGGGGGTCTTTACATTTTGTTTTGGGAGATTTCACATTCTCGTATATTTATTTTGGGTTTTGGGTGTATTTAGCACTCATGGGGTATTTATGGTTGATGGGGGAATTTAGCAGTTATAGGGGTATTTATATGTGAGGTTGGAGGGGGTGCATTTATCTTTGGGCTTTGAAGAAATTAGAGGTGGCAGGATATTTATTTTGGGGTTTTGGCATTCAGGTGGTTTTTAAATTTGGGTTTGGGGCTATTATTTGGTTTAAGGAATTTCAAGGGACTCGATTGTTGTTCGATAGTTTTCCGAAACAGTGCAGGAATACAGATCGACAGAACATAGCTCTATTGTTAAGTTGTAACGTCATTATCTACACCAGCAGAAGTCGAACAGTAGAAGAAGGATCATCTTTTCATATCACAGTCAAACCTGAAAATGATAACACTTGAGCAGGAAACTGCCACTTCGGCCTAAAGCTACAGCACAGATAAGAAGGAGCACGCGGTACACTTCTAATGATGAACTGCATGCTAGATCACTAAAGGCAGATGAGGTGATGTTTACAAGATTTCTGTGCAATTACTTGTGTTTTATGAAATTGTTACCTTGCTTTTGCTGTTTGTTTTTTACCCCCCTCACTCACTAATGAGATCAGTGTGCTGTTTGCCCACAACGCAAGCTTGAGGGCAAATGTGTACGCGAGGGAGGAATCGGGTGATCAGTATTCTACACATTTTTTTTCCATTGGTTCAGCATTCTCCTGCCCTTGACTAGAGGCCCGGAGTACTTTCCCCTCCATAGTAAATAAATATTATTCAGTCTTGTTCGGAGATACACCATATGACCAAAAGTATGTGAACACCTGACTATCATACCCATATGTGGTCCTTCCCCAAACTGCTACCACAAAGTTTTAATCACATAATGGTCTAGAATGTCTTCGTACGCTTTAGCATTACTGTAGCAATTTCACTTCACTGGAACTAAGAGGCTCAAACACTGCTCCAGCGTGACGACGCCCCTGTGCACAAAGCGAGCTCCATGAAGACATGGTGTGAGAAGGTTGGAAGAAGGTAGAAGATCTCGAGTGTCCTGTACAGAGCCCTGACCTCAACTGTACTGATCACCTTTGGAATGAACTGGAACTGGAGCATCCTCACATCAACATCACTGCCTGATCTCATCCTCACTAAAGTTCTTGCAGCTGAATGAACACAAATCCACACAGACACGCTCCAAAATCTAGTGGAATGTCTTCCCAGAAGAGTGGAGCACATTATCACAGCAAAGAGTTAAGTTGTCCACATACTTTGGATGGATGGATGGGCACATTGATCCCTCTCGAAGTATTTGACCAAGCAGTGTGATTTACCAAGGGCTTCCTGAAGAGGTATGGAAGAAGGTGAGTGGTGTCACAGTAGAGGGAAGGAAGGCGCGAGAGAGGAGATCATGCTGGGATAAAGTCTAATGGTTTCTGAGGGACTCGGGCATAATTGTCAACATCATCCGTCTACTGTACACGGTGAGGCTGAATGGGGCTAATAGCAGGATTCAGGGATGATTAGGTGGAGAGATGAGAGAGAGAAAGATAGACAGAGAGAGAGAGAGAGGAGTGGCTACTGGCTGTGAGGATTAGCAGAGAGAGGGGGCGACTGTTAGATCCCAAGAGAGCTGAAAAGCGACACTAGCGTGCGCCGATATCCCAGGGCTGCACACCCCAGAAATTCTGTCTGACGGTTTAATTAGCCATGTTCTAACTTTTAACAATCACATTACAGAGAACCAAGCTCGCACTTTCCTTACATCCTCTCCACTGATATTAGTGATGCGACATAACGCAGAAATCCACTTTTCACTCTCAACCACCGAGACACCTTCCAATCATAAAAAAAAACTGCTAATGATAACCTCCAGCCTCCGCATGCGCGCGCGCGCACACACACACACGAGCATAGATGCCAGAAAATGATGTGAAGGTGAGGAAAAAAAAAAAAAAAAATCAGCTTGCTCTTATGATGTCTTTTTATAACGAAGGTGTCAAAGAGAACTTAATTTAAATCAGTGCTCATGGAGGAGCAAGCACAAATTTGCTGGAATAAAAATGAGAAAAAAAATTACTTAAAAAAAAAACAAGCTTTACTTCACATTACTTGTATATCAGGATGAATCTGTTATACGATGTATAATTCCTGAACTGGTGGAATAACTCTGCATGAAGAAGATTGATGGAAAAAAGTGTGTTCTTTTGATCTCCTCGTATATTATTCAGTGTTATACTGACACCATGCCACTGCACACATTTTTTTATAGCAAGATTTAAGACTACACGCTTGCAAACCTCAACCTTCCATACAGAGTGTGATCCTGAAACAACACAGGTGAGAAGCTCCATCTAGTGGACCGTTTTAAATCACAAAGTAAAATACATGTTTTTTTGTTTGTTTGTTTTTTGTTTTTTTAAAGATTGTAAACTACCAAAAACCGGTTTGATCTCGGACCTCGTAATGTAGGCCTGTCTTTTAATTACATTTGTCTTACATTGGCAAACCAATGTCATGAATACAAATGATTTCCTCAAATAAATGTAATCTTCCAAAAAAAAAAAAGAAAAAAAAAGTTAAAAATCTTCTTAAAAGTGCATACACATTTAACACAACGTACAAATAAATTAACAAAGCCACTGAGCCATTCTCATGCAACAAAACAGTAACATGGTATTTTCCTTTTTTTTTTTTTTTCCAGATATTAATATTGATCTTCTTTTGGTCAACCTTTTACAAGTAAAGTTCTTTTTTAAAAAAAAAAAAAAAAAAAGAAAGAAAGAAAGAAAGAAAGGAAGAAAGACTCGAGGTACTTACATCTGCCTTATGTAGTGTAGATTACATGAAGATGCTGTTTGCAGCCTTCCATACAATAACTCCTCAAGTCCAGTGTCTACACCAGGAGGAAGAACTTCTTACAATAATATTCACAGGAGCGAATAATTATAACTAGGGCTGGCTGGTAAATATATCGATATCATGATAAATGATGTCATGATGCACTTTTATTTCAGTATTTTATATATATATATATATAAAATATATGTGTGACGTCGTCACGACGTGCGTTCAGCCGAAGCCGTCTTCGATTCACGTGCATCGAACACAAGTACAACTAAAAGGTCTTGCTTATTAACAAACATCACTGTGAAAGACAGGTTGCGATTTCACCAATTTGAGTAGTTTTCCGTAGCGAAATCGAGCATGTTTGGCCGCAACAATCACAAAAAAAAAGGCGAAATCCTGTACAAACTGGAAAGGAAGCAGGTTACGTACACGTCAAACAAAATCATCTCAAAACTCAAACACTAAATTCAAGAACCGAACAAATGACACCAAGTATCATGGTGTGATATTTCTGCTATATTGTCCAGCCCTGATTATAATCATAAACGATCTGTGATTAGAAATTAATCTAAGCTAAAGTTTACTACCATGTTATTTGCGCTTGGGATGTTTCTGATATGATTTAAAATGTCCAGAATCGCTGAAACACAAACGCTGATTTTTGGCAAGTGGCTTTCTTAATGCGCTGCCATAGGACTCATGGTACAACGTGAAAGACTTCGTAATTAGCGTAACAAAAAAAAAATGGCAAGGATGACAAGCGCGTCATGAGCGATGGGAGTGGTGTGTGTGATGAATTCGTGTCTTAGTGGTACAACATTCAACATACAAAATATGAGGTCAATTATACATGTGTGGAAAAAAAATACGCAGCGAGGAGAGGACAAGGAGTCAAAATAAAAAAATATATATATATAGATTATCATGAGGAGTTTCTGATATTTTGAACGTGAGCTAAACCTAACGCTTAATGATCCGTCATCACCTTTTAGGAAACAACAAACGTGTGCAAAAAAGCAATAAAAAAAATTACAAAAAAAAAAAAAAGGCAATTCATGCTTTCCACTACTGACATTTAGAAATACAGAAACATTGATAAACAGGATATTTTTTGTGTGTGTTTTTTTTAAGCAACATTCACTTGCATAGTTATGTGCATGCATCAGTGTCATCATCATCATGCAATACTGCTTGCCGTTATTCTTCAAATGGTATCTTTAGTGCACTGATTTGACAGAAAAAGGGTGCTGTTGCAGAAATAAAGCTACACGTAAGCTTAGATTATTGACTAATAATTAGCGAGAGAGAGAGAGAGAGAGAGAGAGGCACCAATAGTACCATATCAGTATGCCATATTTGTCTCACAGCATAAATAGAATTATAATATGTATTGATACAAGTTATATATAATTTTTTTCCCACAGTGACTTAACTAATGGAAATAAAATCGTATAAACAGCTTGAAAAGACCTGCAGTTAGAAACATTACTGAACTATAATGGAAAATCTGCACCAAGTATTTATATCAGTCCACCACAGTATAAATAGCCATCAATATATATATATATATATATATATATATATATATAGATGTATCTTTCCTTTTTTTTTTTCCCAGAGTGACTGAACAAAAGCTTGAAACTAGCTGCAATTTTGAAACATCACTTCTAATTATAACAGTTATTAACAGTAATTATACTAGCAAGTTATGACAAGTGATTTTGGTCCATTTCCGCATTGGTCAATGTAGTAGTGACTGACGTGGGTCGGTGGGAGAACGTATCGCAGCTACTTTTAAAAATCTATTTTGAGTGGGAGCGGGGAGGATGATGAATGAAAACGGAAACCATTGTGAATAGTACAAGACTGGTTTGTTAGTTTGAGACACCAATGCGTGCACTGCTTAACTAGTGGTAGCTCAGTGGTTAAAAAGTTGGACTACTGATTGGATGTTCAAATCCCAGCACCACTAAGCTGTCCCATCACCCTTTGATGAGCCCTTAACCCTCAACTGCTCAGATGTATAAACGAGATAAACGTAAGTCGGTCTGGATAAGGGCGTCTGCCAAATGCCGTAACTGTAAACTAAGGCTATGCGTCTTATGTCTTCCTCAGATGAGCCGTCGTTTCCCAAAATCATCATGTACTTATATGTAATAAATTTTCTCCTATGATCTCCCATCATCGTCAAAAACAGGGCAAGAGTACGATTCCAGCATTTGTATATAAGATCTCAATTATGTTGGGGGGAAAAATGGTATATTTCATTAATATCGCTCTTATGTTGGAAGAAAAAGGCTCTGAAGTGAAAAATTTATATATACGAATCCCATGAATTGACATGGCACAGCATTCAAAGCATTATAATATCCCTCGTATTTATCTTCATCTTTATCGCATACATAAAATATCTATCATTAAAAATCATTGTAGGGAAAAGACAAAGTTCAACGTTATAGTTCTTAAATACAGGAGTAAATATATATATATATATTTTCCATCTACAAAGTTCTGCAAACTATTGCACTGGTAATCCACGCTTTAATGGACACACAAAGGGGTTTGGCCCTGGTTCAAAGCTAGCTAAGCTAAAATTAATGAATGCTGCTGGCATTTGATTTGGCAAAAAAAAGGGGGAAATGGCTCAAGTATGACTGTGTGGTTCTTAATATATAAAAATAAATAAACAAAACCCAAAAAAAAAACAACAAAAAAAAAAAACAGAACCTCATGCAGAGCTACACTGCCTTGAGACAAAGAAAGATTGTCTAATTACTGTTGAAAAGATCGCTCATTCCTACAGATTAACTATTGGTCTACAGTTGGCAATGCTGCGTACACTTACTTCTAAGGGCAGCGACGCTACTGGAACACTTATTTATTATCCCATAGTATGGGGGTCCTACAGTAAGTGTTTTGGATGGGTGCTCACGACAAGTTCTACTTCGGACCTTCTGCGTAAAACTACGTACATTCACACGGGAACCATTAGTTAGCATGTCAAGCCTCGACCGCAATTCCGTGTTTCGCCACACGGAGACGTCGCCCTTTATATAGCACCAAGTGTAGAAGTGAAGCAATTTGTTCGGCCAGGAATACGAAGACCCTACTGAGTTCTCTAAAGAAAACCAGAGGCTAACATCTTTAAAAAAACAAAACAAAAAGAAAAACATATTACACAGTCTCTCGAGTACGCCTGGTTTGAAACAAAAAATAATATATACAAAGTGCTAAGTCAGAACAATCCTATTCATACAGTTTATACAGTAGTAAATTCGTACACCACACCTTGCCATCGAATTGGCTCCATGGCAGGGTAGAAAGGCGCTTCTGATAATGTACACATTTTCTTTGAGAAAAGTAAAAGTTGTATAATATAATTTCTTTCACTCACACATGCACACACGGATGTGTGAGAGTGTGTATACATATCTTAGGCACATCAAAAATAGCTGCATTGCAGAAAATAACAAAACTACTATTTTAAACATTATTATTGAGGCGTCTTTGTTGCCCGGATTGCATGCTGCAGGAAAGCTTTCGAGACGAGTTGGTCTTTTCAAGAGGCCTCCTCCCATTGACAGGGGACTGGAGGATGGCGTCAGAACTGGAAGACTTGGACTTGCCTACAGGTAACAGAGAACGTTTAAGAGGGGTGGAGGGTTTGGGCGTCTCTTTGTCGTCGCTGGCAGCCTTGCTAGATAGTGAGGCAGGAGAAGAGTTTCCGTCGCCTTCACCGTCCTCTGTACTGAGTTTGGTTTGGCTGGCGGACCTAGCTGTCCTCTCACCCACCTTCTTAGAGAGAATGGCGCTCTTGCCCAGGTCGGCTGAGCGGCGCGTCTCCTTTTGCCTTAGGGCGCTCTTGAAGAAGGAGAGCCCCTTGTCCTCGGACTTGCTGGCCCATCGTAGCTCTCTGGAAGAGATGCTGGGTGATCGCAGGCTGGTGAGTGAGGAGCTGCTGCTCGAGCTCCTAACTGGCCTCCGCTCAGGCCGGCCTCCTTCTGCACCCTTCAGCGGGACTCGAGGTCGATCCGTCAGGGGGCTGGCGTGAGTCAAGTCCCGACTAGACGTCCTCTCAGCCAGTTTCTTTTTGCTCGATGACAAGCTGGAGCTCCTCTCCACCGCTGAAGAGCTCTTCTTGGCAGTGGGTGAGGGAGAAGCGGAGGACTGAGGGGTAGGGGTCAAGCGCTGCTTTGTTTTTGTGGCTCCAGATGTTGGTGCTGCCTCCTGGGACTGGGAAGGCTCTTTCTTCTTTGTTGGGGCTCCAGAAGGAACGCCTCTAGCCTTGGCAGTGTCACTCTTCTCTTTCAAATTGGTCACTTTGGCACCTTTCCCTTGACAGCTGGAAGACACTTGGGAAGAAGGAGACTTTTGGGCAGAAGAAGTGCTCTGGCGCTTCTTAGATGGCTTCTCTTGGTCCCCCTTTGTCTTGGTTGAGGTCTTTTTGGCACCAGACACCTCTGCCTTCGACACAGTGCCTCCTGAACTCTTGTGCCTCGGCTCCTTGGAAGGAGTCCCATGCACATTCTGGTCCACAGCAGTGATCTGGTTGTTGTTGTCCAATGGTTCTGCTTTAGAGCTCTTCTTGTCAGCCACTGATGGAGCCCTGGAGTAGACCTCATCTGTGTTCCTTTTACCGCTGCCGTCATCACTGCTATTTCCTTCCATCGTGGCAAGCGGGGCTTTGCTGCCGGTTTGGCGCTCGTGCCTGCCGTAGTTCCCGAAGCATGACGTGGACACCTTGTCGTCGCAAGCCTCTCCGATCCTCTCCAGCGGTGGCGAGGAGCGTGAATCTAAAGAGAAGCGTGAGGGCGAGTTGGACCTTATCTGGAGCTTGGCAGACAACGACCAGGACGGCTTCATCCCGTTCTCGCTGAAGGTCAGCGGGCTAGCTATGGAGGATCTGGAAGATAAGCTCTGACGTTGAATGCTTCTCACAAAGGGTCGGGTGGAGAATCCTCCTTAATGAAAAGGGAGAGAGATTTAAACTAATGCGCTGATACCAGACTGAATGGAAAGAGCAGCAACATGCATTTTGTCTTAACTGAGCGAGGAGACAGATTCCCATGTTAGTGCTAGAAAGCTAGAGGAGGGAAAGTAAAGAGAGTCATCACAGAGACAATTTCTGACGTTTAGAGATTATTAGTTACAATATATATATAAAAAACCATGACTGTTTCACAGTGCTTCCATAATATTCCAGGAGTTTTTACACAGAGGCTGTTTAACTGCTGTCCAACAAGAGCCAAATGTATTTAGGTATTGAAAGCTAGTTATTTAGACTGCTGAGAGTCAAATATATATATATATATATATATATATATATATATATATATATATATATATATATATATATATATATATATAAAATTTATTTATTTATTTTTACAGCCCTAACTGAGTATATGCAACTGTAATTTACATAGATTTGCCAAAAAAAAGAAGAAATTAAACAACCACAAGAGCATAAAACTGCTCAGTTGCAGTTTCTGTGGGGGTTTTTTTGTATGCAAATCAGCTTACAGTTCTACTGTTCCCAGCTGTAAAACCTCTGCTTAAGTTCCACACCTCCCAAAATTACAAATAAAAACACTGTGAAAGGTGCAATAAGTATGCAGTGTGCACATAATATACAAGAAAGAGACTAAAGAACCATGCAGAATAGTAAGCGCCATGAACGCGCTTCTCACCGTCGTCTTCGCTGCGATCTCCAGGGAACTCCATGGATTCAGCCAGAGAAGCCAGGGACGTCCGGCGTGAGGACGCTCCTGAGGCCAGGCTAGGAGGCTTGCTGCCAGGAATCCGGTTAACCCAGTGCTCACACAGAGAGGAACTGGTGGAGCCTGACCAAAACAAAGCAACACATGTACAGAACGCGTTATCAGCTCGCTCGCTGAAGGAGGCAAAACCACAGCGGATGTGATTTACATTGCACTATTGTGTCACTGGCTGCAAAATGTCAGTTTGTGCAATAGGTAGAGGCTAGAATTAATCCTGCAGCTGTAGTCAATGAGTAAAGAGGCTCACCAGCGACAGAGCTGTTAGCGGACCATGAAGGTATAGTTGCCCTCCTCTGGTAAAACAGAATGTAGGCTGTCTGCTGGCACACGTCCTCGTCAGCCATAGGCTGGACTTCGCTGTCGTCGAAACAGTACCACTGCCCATCAACAGAGTTCTTACAATATGCTGTACGAGGAAATATACAGATTTGGAAATGATCCAGTTTGTTCAAATGTAGTGCAAAAAAGTTTAGACTCCCAACCCAAAGCTAGCCCAACAACATGTAGGGCGTTACCTGTGTAGTGCCCTCCATGCATGTTTCCATGGTGATTGCATACCGCGTACAGGTCATACAGGTAGTCATCCGGGTTACGGCCTAGACCGTAAGGTCGTCTCCAGGGCGACCAGTGCGAGGGGAGGCTCCAGCTGCTCTGGCTCCTCTTCACCATGTGGGGAGCCATGTCCATACCAACCAGCGGGAAGCGCACCATGTTCTGCATTTTCACCCGCCTATCTCCCTCCTGCAGGACCCAAACACCAGATTCTCACATTACTCGCAAAAAATAACAGTTTGTGAAGATCACTTAGTATCATGGAAACCAAACCCCAGTAGGGTGAGTAGTGCAATAATGGAAATAACAGTCACTAGGCTCTAAGAAAGAATGACAGGAGTGAAGTCTTAAGCCCTATTCGGATTGCATCAGGTTTTCAGAAAGGAATCTCATAACACAGATGATTCTTTTTTAACACGTCTCCTCAGTGACAAAACTCTCATATCCGAACAGAAATAATTTCCTTCACGAGGAGCGAGTTTCTAGCAGGTTGCATTTTCTATGAACATGGATATTTGCGTGACGTGGTCACATGATCACGCTCCGTTCACGACACGGCATCTGTGCGGCGTCCTCTTCAGGGCGGTTGAAGAGAAACTGGAGCACTGGAACTGGATGCTTTCCGAGATAGCGTGCGTAGTCGAGGTTTGACCACCCAGAACAGGTACATGGTCGAGTGCCTCTTCTAAACGTGTATCCGGACAAGACTGTAGGTAAAACAGTAGGCCTGTAATTTTCTCAGAGGAGGATGGAGGAAAACATCGACACGGCCGATCCAGATGGAAATAAAATCACAGAGGAGCTCCAGTAAACCAGGAAAATGACTCCAGGACCAAATTTTTTTAAATTGAATCCTGTCCAAATTGAACTTTACACCAGGTACCCCAGTGTTCCCTCTGACCCAGGAAATCTCTTAATGCTACAATGACCAGATAAGGAAGAAAACACAACAGGGTGTGCTGTTACAGGAAAATAATCCACCATGTTGAATTTGTGGTGTGATTACGCCTGATGTGAAGCATGAACATAAGTGATGATAGGAACTCACTTAGTAGTTATAGCAGTTTATAAATAGTTCATCCCTCACAAGCTTCTCCGTTTTTTCTCTCGAAGTTAATAAGACAAAAAAAATATGCAGTTTGTCACATTACAGAGAAAACCTCTCCGTCCTAAAGACTTTTGCATGCCGGAAAACATAAGGCTTTATTTTTGATTATTATAAACGCTGGAGTCTCTTACCATTAATGTTAAATATACATTTTACAGAAACATCTCTTTTTTATTATTGTAATCTGTTCATAATTAGGCTTAGGTTTCGTAGACTGCCTGCCAATCAAGTCCCTGTGTACGAGTTGTTACTACAGAAACAACTCTAAGTATTAGAATGAGCGCTTTAATATAATTGTATTATTTTAAGCCAGCATTGTTGTCCTTCCGACCAATCAGGTTTGACCATTCTAGAAGACCGTTTAAGGTATACTATATTTTTCATATCTAAAATGATTAGTAATATAGATAATACTTGTAGCAATTGGAGATTGAAGTGTGAATAACGTGGCAAACCCGGGCCCTGAGACATACCTGTCTGAACCTCTTGAGGTGCAGGATGAGAACATCAGGCAGGGTCCAAAGGCTGAGCTTGATGCGGCCTTGTTGTAACTGCTTGCAGTGCGGACAGCGCCAAGCATCATCTGGTGCCAGCTGGAACACCACACGTTACAGGAAACGGCCATAAATAACCAAACGCACGCACGCACGCACGCGCACACACACACACACACACACACACACACACACACACACACACACATACACATACACATACGCTCATGCTGAGCTACTCAGTGAGCAATTTTCAAGGATCCCTTCAACACAACACTTTCCCAAGCGTGCCCTTGTACCACTTTAAGCAGTACAGGCTTCAAACCGCCCTACCAACAACCACCAAATGGGCTAACCACACGGCTTTTTTACGCTGTGTGCGGCGCCGTTCCGGGGTTAAAGCCGTCTCTGTGGAACGGAACAATTTATGAAACAGCACAGACAGCAGAAATGTTGGTTCAACGCCATCTGACATCTGTTTGAGCAAATCTGGTTTGAAGCAAATGGAAGAAAAGCAAAGGAAATGTGAGTTTGAGGCCGCTTTTTAGCCTTTTTTTTTTTTTTTTACTTTTCCCTCGGTCGGCCGAGTGGCCTAGTCGTTACCTGCTCCTCTTTGGTGTAGAGATGGAAGCACTGAGCGAGGGTACAAGCCTGGGGGTGATGGTGCTGCTCACGGTGCAGGTACACACTCTCAGCATCAGGGATGTACTCTTCCTCCGTGTGGCCAAATAAACTGCAGGGACGAGCCGTAACAAAACCATCAACAAAACACTCAAACTATGATTACTGCTTGCTAGTATCACAAGCCAATTACATTTTATTCTGTGTCTTAGAGGACCGTAATTTTACTGTGGTTGCAAGAATCCCTGTGGCGATTACACAGATGGCTTTTTGGTTTTTTTGAGATGGTGGAACATTGTTCCATATTTTGCAGGCTGTGACACATCTCTTCAGTTCTCTAAGGGCTTCATTTAAGCACAGAGAATATCAAAAAGCTGCAGGCAAGCAGAAACGGTTGTTCAGGAAAAAAAAACACTTACTAGTCCTTGGTCTCTTTGTCCCACTCCACTACAATCTTGACATGAGGAGGGCCTCCTGCACCACAGGATTTGTACGCCCTGCAAAACACACATTAGGTCAGGGAAACAGTTTGAGGCTCCTGCCTTCTTTCATAGTTTGAATCCACACACAGTTCCCTTCAAAACTACTAGAACGGCATGGCCGATTCATTTGTTTGTGCTATACCCCAAAAACATTTGGGTTTGAGACCAAAAGATGGATGTTAGAAGAGAGTTTAGGATTTTAGGAATCAGAAGACAAAATGTTCCTGTAAACTTCTGAATTCATTCTGCAGCTACCATCACAAGTTCCATCATCAATAAAGATTAGTGAGCTTGTTCCAGAAACAGCCATTCAAGCCCAAGCCATGACATGACACTACCTCCACCAAGATTCATGAGTAGATTTTTTCTTTCTCCACACTTTGGTAGAGGTTAATCTTGGTTCCAGAACTTTTGTGGCTCATCTCTGTATTTCTTTGCGAATTCCAATCTGATTTGCCGAGTCTTACTGCTGGTGAGTGGTTTGCATCTTGTGGTGAGGCCTCTATATTTCTGCTTTTCTCATAGACAGCTCTCTGATCTTCATTTTGGCTTAACCTATTTAACAACAAATGCAGTAAACTGAAGAGAAACTGAAGGCTAAAACCAAGAATAGATGTTCAGAGCTATTTATTGTTTTAAAAAAATCAATCTAACAGGACACACCTGGGTAACAAGAAACAAATGTCAGTCACATTTTCCAATATTTTTGCTCACCTAAAAATTGGGTGGTCTGATATAAGACATGCTATGTCATCTTCTGTGTCTTGTGTGTGTGTGTGTGTGTGTATATTATATATATATATATATATATATATATATATATATATATATATATATATATATATATATATATATATAAATTACCAGGAAATGAAAGCTGAAATTCTAAACTCGCATCTTTTGATCTCGAACCCAAATTTGTGTGTGTGTGTGTATGTGTGTGTATGTGTGTGTGTGTGTGTGTGTGTGTGTACACATGTGGCACCAATTTAATACCCAGTATCAGTACTGGGCAAAAAATGGTGGCTCGGATATCGGAAAAAACACATCGGATATCAGATCCTGTAGCAAATGGGATTCATTTTTGGAAAAGACATCTAACTGGAAATCGTTACATATTAAAAGAGACTTGACTATTTTTTTTTTCTTTTGTAAAAATTAATTTTCTTATATTTATGCTTTACATTTATTAGGTTTACCATATAAGTGATTTTTTTTAAAAGGATTTAACTGTGAAGTGTTTCTTCAGGTATTTTAGACAGTTTAAAGCTTTTCAGTTTGAAGAAAACACTATCAGATAGGTATCAGTATCGGGAGAGCTTTATGGTTTTAGGAAAGGAAAAGTGTTATTGTTCCATCTGTAATAGTAAACAGTCAGACAGATTCATGCAGTTTTAGTTAAGCAGCTAACATCTGGGCTATAATTTGCTTTCAAGGTCAAAGCCCAACCTCTCAACAGTGGGGTGACACAAAGGAAATTCCTCCTGTGGTAGCAAGTATGTGATCCCCACCACACCAACCACTCGCAGGCTGAAGGGCCCCACCTAAAACAAAGACGCCTTATTTTCAATTTTCACTTTTAATAATAAAAATAATAAAAATACGAAGAAGAAGAAGAAGAAGAAGAAATTACTGTAATAATAATATATTATTACAGTATATTTCAGCACGCTGACCTGGATGTAAACGCCTTGTCTTAGCAGATGATGCATCTTCTCCAGAATCGTCTTCTGAAGAACATCCCAGGTTACAGTGCGCTCCATGTACAGTACGAAGGGAAGGCCAAACCTAACAGGAAATAAACGGATACAGGAAACAAACACTTTAACATTTCTAACACATTTGTGTGGTGGCCTGTGAGAACTTGTGGTCAATTTTACTGCAAGTGCTGAAAACCCGTGCTGCGTCCCAATTCGCCTACTTCTACAATACACTAAAAATATATACCCTTTCCCTGAAGAAAAAGTACATACTTTTGAGTGTGTAGCAAAAAGAGTATGCAAGTACTGGGACATACTAACATGTCATGTAACAGAAAAGAACGTTGTTGCCTAGTTACGCACACTATTACCGTAAACAAACTGCTCGTTGCATTTCAGCTTTTTTTTTCTTTTTCATGACAACAAAAAATTTTGGTTAGTGCTTGACATGTAAGTTCACAAAACTTCTCCTCCCTCCCTCACGCAAGGACTTGTGGGCAATATTAGTAGACAGAAGTGTCCACAGATCCACACTTCGAAAATCTACCGGAAATTATAGATCATCCGGGTACCTTTGGGATACTCGTTTCAACATACTACGGTTTGGGACACACTAATTCTAATCTCGGATACTATTTAGGACGGATAGGAGGTGAATTGGGATGCAGTGCTGGCTTTCCTGAACTGAAATGTGTTTTTCTATATCGTCTATCTCAACCACAATAATAAAACTACAGCATTTTAAAGTGCGGTCACCCCAACAAGTGAAAAACCGCACTAAAAGATTTCACTCCGACTCCAGAGAAAGACGCCCCGCCTACCTCTTCGTTTGTAATACAGTCTGTTGACGGAGAAACATTTAACAATTATACGTTTACAACGGGAACTGAGTTACAACTGTAATAATCAATATCTTCCACATCGGGCTCTGTCTCATCACCTGAGGGAAAAGTCACACGCAGTTACACACGAGCCTCAACAATCTCTGCCCACTCAATAATCGCTGTTTAAGTCAGTTCATTTTGTTCGCTACATTTTTTGTTACTAAAGTCTTTTTATTTAAACATTTTAAAACTTGATCCTCGGTATGTGGAAAGATACCAAGGGAAAAGTTAGAAAACAGCTTAAATAAAAAAACAAAAAACATTTCCATATCATTAAAGTAGAAATGTTTTTTACCAGCAAAAAAACTCAATTTTGGTAAAAACTATTTTTTTCATAATTTTGGCTGTTTTTATCCAATGGGTTTCCCCCCAAAGCCACCACACATACAAAAGATATTCTTCAGTTACTGTTTTGCTTTTTTATTTTCCTTTTCACACATACAGGCTTTTAAAAGTTTACATAAACCTATTTCCAGATAATCCTTCCTCATGATGCCGTCTATTTTCTCGGTCTGATTTGCACCAGTCCCAAATTGTATGTATGCATGTTTATATAAATATCTGAACTGCTGGAATTCTGATCTAGTGAATTAAAGCTGAAATAAGTCTCTAATCGATTGCTTTAAAATGATCTCTGATGTAAACAGAGCAGATGCTGTAATTAATTTAACAAAAGTAATGTGTGAAGTTGTGAAAAACTGAGACTGAATATCTTTAGCCTAGGTGTATATGTAAACTTGTGGCCTCAACTCTAGCACCCATTTGGGACATCTTTGGGAAACAAACAGTCGAGTTCGTTTTGGTTGGGTTCGGTTCAGCTGAGAAACTGATGTTTATGTGACTACCTCCGTCCTTGGTGGCCAATGCAGGCTCTATTGCAGATCAGCAGGATCATCTTGTCAGCGCCTGTGTTTTTGTTGGGTGATGCCGGATTCACCGCCCCTTGCATGAACGATGGGGTGCGAGTGCTGTCATTGCCATACTTCAGATTGTTCTGATTGAGGTTTGCGAGGAGGCTCCCTGAGAAGATAAACAAGACTTTAGTGATGCAAAATAGGTTCTTATCTCTAATTTATCTTGTGTATTTCCATGACACATTTCATTCACAATGAGGTCTAGGGCAGGTCACCAACCCTCTTCTTTCCAAAACCTAACACACCCGTTATAGCTGATTAAGAACTTCTTTAATGCAATGATTATAATGTCAGGTGGGTAGGATTATGGTAAATCTCCAGGAACAGGGTTGGTGACCACTGGTCTAGGATTAAGGTACCTCTTTTGGAGCGAAGGCTTTCTAATTTGAATGTCTCCGGGGTTTCGAATGCAAAGATGGAGTCGCTTTCTTGAATGATGTCAAGATCGTCGTCGTCGTCACAGAAAGAGCGGTGGAAACCATCGTAGTACATTTCAGTCAGGACAAACTGCAGAGATGAGAGCAACAGACGTGTTTACACATGTTTAGATTAACACCAGAGGATGAAATAAACAAACACAACCACTCTTAATTACCCTAAACCATTTAAAATTATTAAAGTGTACTTTCATTAAATCAATATAAGCATCTCTGACTTCATGGGGAGAGTTCTACATACACTGGGTAGTGATTGGAAAAACAACCCGTATTATTATGTGTGGAGGCGGGGGCATGCTCGGGTGCCAGTTTGTGAATTGAGGGTGGAGCCGGAGAAGGGGAGTTGTAAGGAATGTACATCTGTGGGGAATTTTCTTAATGAATGTTCTATGTTGCAGTGAGGTGAGGCGTGGATAAGAGGGAGGGAGACAGGCACTTCGAGGGAGAGAGAGCCACCAGTGTGTGTGTGTGTGTGTGTGTGTGTGTGTGTGTGTGTGTGTGTGTGTGTAAACGCTGAAAAACGAAACAAAAATAAAGACAGTCTTTGAGTGGCTCAAGTCTGTCTCCGACTTCTTCCTTTCTGCCCGAAAACGGAGGAAATATTACACTGGTGCCAAAACCGGGATTTGGAGGAAGATTGTCATGGAGTCCTCACAGGTGGCTGCCCTCATCACGTCCCTCACCAACCTCCACCAGACCCAACGTCAGGCCCTCTTCCAGCTGTGTCAAGATCAAGTACAGCAGATCAAAGGCCTGCTCAACACCATGGCAGAGGACCAGCAGGTGCTCCAGGCACTGGAGCAACAGGACGGGATCCCAGCCCCACGTCACCCTCACCAAGATGAGACCAAAGGACAACCCGGAAGTCTTATTGGAGCTGTAAGAGCGCTCCGTGGTGGTGTGGGGCTGGCCTAATGGACAGCATCGTCAGGCAACATAGTTGGTGGCAGGCGAGCCCCTTCTTTCTTACTTCCTCTCTCTCTGTCTCGTGTCTCTCCCCCTCCTTCCATGCACCACAGAGACTGGGGAAAATTCCCCAAAACCAGTTCCTCAAACCTATGCTTTTCCTCCCCATCCCTCTTCTAGTGTCCATCTCCTCTTTCCCCCAGGTGGGGGAATCCGGGGCCGCAGATGTGGGAGTAACGCCTGGGCCGGTGTGCTGGTGCTGTGGGGAGCCTGGGCATTTCCAGGACCGATGCCACACGATGGAGGTGGAAGAGTTGGTCCGGCGCCCCGACGCACCACAGACTTCCCCCAATCGAGCCGGGACATACCACACTTCGGTGAGTGTTCAGGGAGGTACATACAACGCATTGGTGGATTCAGGTTGTAACCAGACCTCAGTTCACCAATGCCTGGTTGAAGGGGAGGCATTGGGTAATGCACATTTGGTGAAGGTCTGTGTATGGGTCCTGCAGTAGTAAAAAATGGTGTGGAATGTGCGCAGCATTGTTTGGAGAGGCGGTGCCGGGGCCGTCAGCTCCACGTCAGGGAGACATCGAAAGCAGGGGGAGCTCTGCTCCTCCCTTCTTGGCAGGGATTCCCCTCAGGGATTTTCCCTTGGAGCAGTCGTGCGACGAGACCCTTAGGCATGCCTTTGACCAAGTGAGAGTAATCGATGGTCAGCCAATTCAGCCCAGTGGTGCACTCTCCCACCCCTATTTCTCGATTATTAAAGACAGGTTATATTGAGTGACACAGGACACTCATACATAGGAAGAAACTACTAAATTGTTGGTTCCGAAGAGTCATGGGGAATTGTTTTTAGAGGCAGCTCGCCATAATCCAGTGGCGGGGCACTTAGGTCAGGAAAAAACAATGAACCAGCTTAAGGCCCACTTTTATTGGCCGGGCATTCACGGTGATGTTCACAGGTGGTGTGTGGCATGTTGCGAATGTGAGGTGGTGAATCTGCTGGCTGCCCCAAAAGTGCCGTTGCACCCCCTCCCATTAATCGAGGTCCCCTTCGAAAGAATTGGGCCGGACCTCATCGGGCCATTAGATCGAACTGCACAAGGGCATCACTTTGTGTTAGTTCTAGTGGACTACACCACACGACACCCAGAAATGGTGCCTCGCCATAATATCTCAGGAGGCACTCTTCCTCGATATCTTCCGAGTCGGGATCCCAAAAGAGATCCTGACAGATCAGGGCACATCTTTTATGTCATGCACACTATGCAAGCTTTACGAATTGCTGGGGATTAAATCAATTCGCACAAGCGTTTATCATCCATAGACGGGCTGGTCAATCGGTTTAATCAAACGCTTAACAACATGATTCATAAATTCATTCACAATGACGCACGGATTTGGGATAATATTTGGGATACGGGGTTCTCCCAGTTCTAATTATTGTATGGACACACGCCACGCAGCATGCTCGACGTCATTCAGGAAAATTGGAAGGGGGGACCTTCCAACAGTGAACGTAAAATTCTTGACCTGAGAGCAAAACTCCACGCCTTAAGCCACATAACACAGGAGAATTTGCTACAGGCGCAAGAATGTCAATCCCGGCTGTATTAACAGAGGTGCTCAGCTACGAGAGTTCACACGTTTTGATATCCACGTCGAGCTCTAAATTACTCGCCAAGTGGCAAGGACCCTTTGAGGTCACACGGCGGGTCAGAAATGTCGACTATGAAGTAAGGTGAATGGATAGAGACGGGTGTGGCAGGTTTACCACCTTAACCATGCATCCCTATCGGCTGTCTGAAGAAAAAAACACAAATTTTTTGAACAAAAAATGTAATTCGGGTCGAACTCAAGGCTTTGCTCGACATGGGTGTAATCTCACAGTAGCTGCTGCAGCCCGGACCAATGTGACGGTCCGGTTTTGTGTTGACTTTAGAAAAATGAATACGGTGTCTAAATTTGATGCATATCCAATACCTCACGTTGACAAACTGCTCGATCAATTAGGCCCAGCTCAATTTTATTTGACACTGGATTTGACAAGGATATTTGCAGAACCCCTTGACTCAAATATCTCGAGAAAAAAACAGCCTTTTCTACACCGTTTGGGTTACACCAATTCGTGTCCCTTCCTGGTTGGGCTGGCTGGTTATTATCATAGGTTTGTGCCTACGTTATTTGTACGTCACCAGCCCACTGTCTGGTCTCACTAAAAAGGAGCGCCAGAGGACAAAGCCGCGCCAGCAGGCTTTCACTTTTTTCCTCTCCTGTGACAATGAGCTGCATGATAATGAGCACAGTAGAATTTTTTTGTTGCCATTTCATTGAGAGCAGCTACAGAGGACTTAACCCTACATTCAAACTACCTAACACAAAAGTTGTTTGTCTCATTTGTATTTTTTTCCCCACTTTTGAGCGTGCATGATGCATGTTTTTTTTTGTTTTGTTTTTTTTATTTCCAATGAGAAATGGTAGTTGGCAAATTGTAAATGCTAAGGCTAACTAGTTAAACACAAATTAAACAACACTGTAATCAGTGGGCTTCCTTGAGAGATTCTACTATTAGCGACATACACTTACCAGAGGCACCAATAATCTCTGACTACGTGAAACTATGTTAAAATCTGTAACTACGTCAAACCAAATGACTACATGAAACTATGTTAAAATACGTTACTGTGTAACTAAGTAACTATGTGAAATCGTTACTTAGTTACACAGCAACGTATTTATTATGTTACTAATAAACTATTTCACATAGTTACACAGTAACATATTTTAACATAGTTTCATGTAGTCATTTGGTTTCATGTAGTTACAGATTTTAACAGTTTCACACAGTCACATATTTTAATGTAGTTTAACATAGTCACTTAGTTTGACATAGTTACGTATTAATGAAACTTCATTAAAATATGCAGCTATGTGAAACTTCATTAAAATACATAAATAGTAGTAGTAGTAAGTAGTAGTATTAGTAATAGTAGTAATAGTAGTAATAGTAGTAGTAGTAGTAATAGTAAGTAGTAGTAGGAGTAGAAGTAGTAAGTAGTAATAGTAGTAGTAACAAGTAGTAGTAAGTAGAAGTAGTCATAGTAAGTAGTAGTAATAGTAGTAAGTAGAAGTAAGTAGTAAGTAGTTGTAGTAAGTAGTAATAGTAGTAACAAGTAGTAGTAAGTAGTAGTAGTAGTAATAATAGTAGTAATAATTAGTAGTAAGTAGTAGTAGTAGTAATAATAGTAGTAATAATTAGTAGTAAGTAGTAGTAGTAGTAAGTAGAAGTAGTCATAGTAAGTAGTAGTAATAGCAGTAAGTAGAAGTAAGTAGTAAGTAGTTGTAGTAGTAATAGTAGTAAGTAGAAGTAAGTAGTTGTAGTAAGTAGTAGTAGTAAATATTAGTAGGTAGTAGTAGTATTAAGTAGTTGTAGTAAGTAGTAGTAGAAAGTAGTAGTAATAGTAAGTAGAAGTAAGTAGTAAGTAGTTGTAGTAATAGTAGTAGTAAGTATTAGTAAGTAGTAGTAGTAGTATTAAGTAGTTAGTAGTTGTAGTAAGTATTAGTAAGTAGTAGTATTAAGTAGTTGTAGTAAGTAGTAGTAGTAATAGTAGTAAGTAGAAGTAAGTAGTAAGCAGTTGCAGTAATAGTACTAGTAGTAGTATTAGTAGTAGTAGTAATAGTAGTAAGTAGTTGTAGTAAGTAGTAGTAGTAATAGTAGTAAGTAGAAGTAAGTAGTAAGTAGTTGTAGTAAGTAGCAGTAGTAGTAGTAGTAGTAAGAAACGCATGTTATGAAAATTCTGCCAGTGAATCTACAATAAAATTTCGTCCACAGGGTTTTGAATGGACACCTGGTCTGGAGGAATCTTCGTCTCGCGTGAAACAGCTTCCCTGAGCCTACAGACGGTGCTGTTGAGGGGCACGGCCACGCCGATCCTCATGCAGTGAGAGTACTTGCCCTGATACACCACTGTCACGTACAGAGGCCTGAGGAACAAACACACCAACACAGTCACACGTTACACAGCAGAAACTATTCAGCAGTGGCCATGCAAATGTCAAGCTGTGAAAACAGGAAATTTTAAAAAGTTCACTCATGCTTTTCACTTATACTTCACTCTATTTAACTTCTCTGCTCGATTTCTAGAGACAAATGCATCATTTATGCATCAAACATATGGAGTACTGGTTTAGACACAACATCCATAACAGCACGGTTTTCTTAACGATGCGTTCCCAAAATATGAAACATCTTCAAATCTACACTTCTGTGTTCATTCAAGTGTTTTCCATGCTTCAGGTTACGTTTGTAGAAAACTTGTATTGCACAAATGTTTTTGCGCTCTTCAGACAAATAAGCGTCAGAAAGTCTTTGGACGCTCTATAACCCCTCAACATAGGAGATGGAGTGCTGGAAAGACGTTTAGGGTTTAAGACTAATTGTAACTGTGGCCTAATTGTAACATTCAAATATCAATAAGAGCTTAACGAACGGTTAGGTTAAATTGCTGGGAGATGGGGAAAATGTCGGATAATCAAACGTCACCTTTCCACTGCAACAAAGCATTCCTCATGTCAGCAGCCATACTCACATTTGTGTGTTTGAAACACACATTATAATGAAATAATGAACCAAATTGCTGAAAGCACAGAGAAAGCTTTACTGAACGTCAGCTCAGTGCAGCAGTGTCGATTAAAATTCAGGTTTCTACCTGCCTTGGTTAAGTTTCATTGTGATCACAGCGTTAATGCAAATTTACGATAATCTTATACATATATATATCTGTACACTATATTTACTAAACAAGTGAATGAGCTGCTGAGACGTGTTGTGTGTAGTGTCACTTCTAGAGTTAGAAGTGTTGTATGTAAGGAATAACATGACAGACCATGCTGTAATACAATAATTATCCACTCCGGGATGGTGTGATGCTGCACGACGCCCCAAAGTGGATTATTTTCATATAACCACGCGGTCTGGAGTGTGTTAATCTGCTTATACAACACGGGCTTGCCAATGATTACAATCTTTCATCGATTAATGAACGACACGTCATGGATTTTTGATGGTTTACAGTTAGATTTAATATTCTGGAACATCCAAGAGACGAGTTAGTTCCTGTTCTCACTTACTTTATAGCCACGATAAACAGTCGCTCCATCGCTACTCTCTCTCGCTCTGTTTTTTTTTTTCTTTTGTCAATAAACGGAGCTCGTCATTTTACTGAGAAAGCGAAACGTGTAAACGCCACTGTCCTGAGCTGGAAAACTTTACACAGCACCGGGACTCTCACAAAAGAGCTGGCACTCGAGACTCCTTCCTTTTTTCCTTTCAGGAAAATCTCATAAATGACAAATGATAACTTTCATGTGTTACGTATGGGTCTGTTTGTTTTTTGTTCTGTTTTTGTTTTTTCGCCCAACATCCCTTCAGGGGCTCCGTAGGCTAGCGAGAGGTCAGAAACGGATGTTGTGATGAATACGTTCGCAGAATTTGTGCTTCCCCCCCCCCTTCTTTGGAACAGATTCACTCTGCAGAGTATAGTACAGTATGTTTTGAGAACTCAGAGCAGTTTGGTGCGGCGACATATTTTTTCTGGGTGCGCATCCAGACCTCTAAACCACCGTCTTCAAGCTAACGACGCCTGCTCTAGAAGCACAACTTCACACAAACGATGTTGAAAAACATGCATAGGAGAAGAA
The DNA here is from genome assembly GCF_023375685.1 of Ictalurus furcatus. NCBI lineage: Eukaryota > Metazoa > Chordata > Actinopteri > Siluriformes > Ictaluridae > Ictalurus > Ictalurus furcatus. The sequence continues at coordinate 12,720,513 of NC_071278.1, forward strand.
ATAAAACCAGCGGCTTCACCCACCTTGTGTGTCTAACTGAACCTCTTTTATTGAACCTCGGTGTGTTCACGAAAAGACATTTCACAACCGAGACAACAGCCATGGAAATGAAATGCACTGAAGACTGTGGGTTTGTAACCACCGTCACTTTAGGTACGTGGCGCATGGCCTGAGAACCTTCAGTACATCAGGATCCTGTTCAATTAAACGGCCGTCCCTTTCACCCGATCATCATTTCCGTGTAATGGATCATGTCCTTATTGTACTGGAGGGATAATGTGCACTAAATCACTAATCACTTTCCTAATATTACGACATCTTTAATCATTAATGCCTAGTAATAAACTGAGGAATTTAAAAATAGAACGTGCGTCAAACAGAGAAACTTCTTTTAAGTCAGAACGAGTGCAACTGGACTGGATAAAACCACGCGCAAATTAAAAAAATAAAATAAAAAAAAAAGGTTCCACCCTGAATAACTTCATAACATATTAATCTTTATAATGAACTAATTAACGTGATCTTCTGTGCAGTGCACGAGTTATTTTGAAATGAAATTCCAAGACTGTTTTCAACATGTTGGTCTGTGCTCACTTCCTAGGTTACCTATGATGCCTTTCGACTACCTGCTGAGAACGACGCTGCATTCGAGTTACCTCGGAAGAGCAAAGTCAGAGGTCGGAACTGTGTCATTTTCGAAATCTGTGCATTCAAGCTACAAAATTGGGGGAAAGAAAAGAAAACATGTACGCCTCAGTGTTCGTCTTCTGTTAGCGACACGCTGGACAGTAGAGTCAGTAGAGTCAGTGTTATAAATTTAACAAACGAACACGTCTATATGCTGATTGATCAAAAGCTAATATGTGTATAGGAGAGGTCAACCGATAGTGGATTTTTACCGGTAACTAAGTAACCGATAAATCAACCAATTTTTTTAAATTGATAGTGAATGAAAATACAACACTTGAAGTAAAATATTGCTGAACGTTATTATAAAAATAAATAGTACTGACTGTACCATGAAAATGTACTTCTCATTTTTTAAATGCAATAAATATATAAATATTACTATACATTAATTATTAATAAATATGAACGCAAATAAAAGATAAACATCCAAACTGAACTGAAAAGTAACAATCCAAATAACAAATTTAAAAAAATAGAGACGACCAAAATGAATCAAAAAACACTTCAAATAACACGACAAAATTGGTCAGTGGTGGTTTATATTTCACCTCTGGAGGGCGCTCTCAGAAAGGTCGCAACTGAGAAAAACCATAGGTGTGGATTTTTTCCGATAACCGATAGTTCCAGCGATAAGTTATCAGTGCCGATCGGTTGACCTCTAGTGCGGTATAACTTCATTCTAACTCCTCCTTTCAGAGAGCATACTCTGCTCTGATTGGTCAGATGTCCCAGTCTGTCCCTACCGCTGTCAGCGAGCAGCCGATGAAGACCAGAGGTGGGTCTTTTGTTACAAACCTATGTAGGTTAGTACAGGAAGTAAGTCAGGAATTACTAACGACTCGTTTCAGCTGTTCAGAACCGGTTCCTTCTTTTGGGAGTCAATTACTGTCTGTTGTGCACTTTGATTTTTGAAACTTTGCAGACGTTTTTACATTCACAAACAGTTTTGTGAAAATGCTATGTGAAGCTATGTGATGCCACCACAGCACGCGAATAACAGAAATACAGGGTGGAGGCTTCCTTTAAAAAGAGGAACAAATCCCTTCAAGGAGAGCAGTTCAACGAGAAGTAGTACAGCTGGCTACCTTACTTCCTGAGCACTGTCTGAAACCCTTTGTAGTAATACGGAGGTCACGCTAATCGGTGAGTATCATAACGAATGAGACCCACCCGCCGTCTCCGGCTAGCTTATCACAAAAGAAGCAGCGCAAAACAAACGCAGCTTCATTCGAAAACCTGTTTGTCCACAGTATTACGAAGTGATATGCTGGCAGAAATACAGGTCTGAATACAAAACTTTCTCGACGCATAAAGGTCAAGACTTCCTGCTTCCTGTCTTCTTCCCCCAAGCCTGAGCACACACCCGTCACCTTATCACAGTCGCATAACCAGTGTGGGACAAAAGAAAGGAGAAATCACGGTTAGCGTTACAATCTCAAACACCACACTGCAGGACTTCTCAATAACGAGCTACTTGCAGTAACAGTTTCCGGCTCATTCCCTACGCTCTGCAAGACATTTATCCTAAAGCCGGAGAAAGGCTTCAAACTGTATGCTTCGTCATAAATATGCATCTACGATGGTAGTACAATAACAGAAACGAACACACAAGCTAACGTTAGCCCACGCCATCCACTACAAAGTAGCTTGTGATTTGAAAGTTGAAATTATTATTGTGATTTTCTCACAGTAGTGTTTGAATTCTGTAGCCACTCCATTTGAAGAGCAACGGCACTGAGCTTTATTCTTTGTTTATGCCGGTCCTCTCTGGCCATCTGTGCTTTTGTTTCTGGTGTGAAAGGTCTGCTACAGGCCTAGGTATGGACGGAAAAGGTGATACGGTCAGGACGTAGGTTTGCTACCCCCCCAAGATCTCTTTGAGCTGCGTAGACAAGGAGCACGTCAGCGCTTGTGATATAGTCTTAAATACCTTGCACTCGTTTCGTTTGCATTACGAAGGACAAACCGTACTGACGGGTGCAAACAAAAAACAGAAATGCGTCATAGCCCTGAGTGAGTGCACGCAGCCCATTATAGCCAGCCCATCCTGCTTTACAGTACAGGAATGCACGAGCGAAGGTGCTTACTTACCGAGTGTGAGGTAACGGGATGGGAAGCGAGATGCAAAGAAACGGATCGAAAGTGTTGCTCTGCTTCTGGCAGTGTGGGCACGTGAGTGAAGATCTGCATGTTGAAGAGGAGAAGACGACAAGTGAAGGCTTTCGACTGGCTGAAAAACAGCAGTACAAAACGCTATTGATGCTATTATACCTGTACTGTGCCTGGAACAGCTCCTGGACAAAAGAGCCAGCCGACAGCGGGGGTGAAGGTCCCTCCAGCGCTCCATCGTCTTCCTCTATGGGCGGCTATGACAGGACGAACACAAGAATAGTGCCGTAGGTGCATATTTATTCAGGAATCAGAGGACTGTACAATATCAGTGGACGTTGGGTTTTACAGGAGTAAAGAAAAGCAATAAACGTTTCATTTAAAACCCTTTACTTTTAATGTATTTTTAAACTGAAAACTCTCACTTAGAAGGATGTTATGTTGGGATTTAGCTATTAGCAAACAATCAGGGTTGTTATGTAACGACACACTCCGTTCACGATTCGACTCGATTTCATTCACAATACTGTGCTCATGATTCGATTCCATTCAGTCCTCGGAAAAACAACGAGCGTTTTTGTAAATAAATTAAAAGTTGCTACGAACAGAGGTTTAATATTTCGAACAAAATGTACAACAGGTTCACCGTGTCTTACAAATAAATAAGTACATTTAGAAATTCTCCCCAAAAAATTTTTGAATAAAAATAATCAAATGATACATAATGAGCAGAAACAGAGCTCCAAAGTCGGGTAAAGTGCCCGGTTTCTCAGGCACTGTAGCTCTCAGAGCCAGAGTTCTGGTGGTGTTTGAAAGCTAATGAAGAGCGCTTTTTAACCATTATAACGTGGTTGTATAATCGTGTAACGTATGACGCGCGTTGGCCGGTGCATTATGGGGGTTTCTGGCTAACAGTCAATTCATGAATACAGATCTCGCAGACTCTCCACGAAAGAACACGATGATGTGACCAGCGTTCCTCTATGTATATTTTATCTCTATGGGTTTTACCTCTAGTGTTCAAACTGTTCAACTGCATTATATGCATAATTAATAAAATTTCTTCATTGTGTCTCGATGTATCGTTATACCCCTATTTCTTATCCTAATCTTTAGTTCATGACATGAACCATAAAACCTTCAGATAGAAACACTTTCAGATATAAACTTATTCGTTACCATTACACACTACCAGGATACTTCCTGGTTTTGAAATCAAATGAGCAGATGAAAAGTCCTAAACGAAGGGGAAAAAAGCCAGTGTTCCACTGATTCCACCAATCAGAAGGCAGATCCCTAGTGAAAAGTAAGATCTCCATGCATTGTTGCTAATTGTCTTAATCCATCTTTGACTGCAGACATCATAGTGCTGTGTGGGTAAGTGATAAAGGAAACACCTAAAACAGGCATTAACAATAAGCTTAAGATCTGTCATTAGGTAAATCACTGAACAACTGCAGATTCAAGAAGTAATTAATTATAGTTTAATGCTACAAAAATCACCGGTTCTGAACAGTGTGGGTGAGACAGATTGCAGAATGATTAGCAGCGGAGTCCTCCTGGAAATATGGACAGCGCTACCAAAGAAAGTATTTATTACAAAGCCGTACTTTTCTACAATTTTTACTGAAAATGTTGCTCAATTTCTGGTACATCACTTCCAGAGAAAAAAAACCCACACTGATAAACGAAGCACTGAACATTGAACCATTTCAGAAGAGTTCAAATGAATTTAATTTAGTGTCCGTTGCATTACACTGCCCACTATCACTCCGACATCTGCTCATTCATGCAATTATCCAATAATGCAATCATGTGGCAGCAGTGCAACCTACGAGAGCTTCCATTAATGTTAACATCAAATCAAACCTCAGCCTGGCAGGATCTCACTGATCTGAGTGACTGTGGAACGGTTTCTGATGCCAGGTTTGAGTGTTTCAGAAATATCGAGTTTACACAAATTAGTGGAGGGTGGGAGGCTTAGAGTGAGTTCTGTGGCAGGAAACGCCTTGTTGGTGAGAGAGTTCAGAGGAGAACAGCCAGACTGGTTCGAGCTGACAGGAAGACTACAGTGACTCATATAATCATGCTGTACGACCACTGAGAGCAGAACTCTCAAAACTCTGTCGAACCATGAGGCGAATGTTGGTTGCTGTTTTTGTGAGGTGGCTGGCAGAAATTCTGAGTGGCAAGTAAATAAATAAAGAAATAAATAAAAAAGACCAGCCACTATGGCAGGTGGAGGAAAACATTTCAATGTTTCAGACTCTGGTACTATTCTAGAGCGTTATTGAGCACAAACACTAACGGCTTTCCTGTTACAGTTATTGTCCGATTTTTAAAAACCTCTTAAACTAAGTTGAGTATTAAATACCATTCTAGATATACTAGCGTAGTAAATATTTTTAAATGTAAAAGTTATCCATTTGAGACACAGCGTTAGAGAAGCGGCACTTGCCAGTCTGTTTAATGTCACCGTGCATGCAAACGCTAAACGGTTCGACTCTGACACGCCCGCTACCAGACAGCACATTGAACCCTCTAGGCCAGTGGTTCTCAACCTTTTGTGAGCTCTGGACCCCGAGCAAATTTCTAACAATCCACAAGGACCCCTTCACTCCACAACAATTATAGGATATATATTTAATAGGTCAATTATATATACACGTTACTTTATTTTATTAATATTTAACATGAATAATATGACCACTGGACATTTAAAATTGAATCAAAACATTTCAAGATTTTATTTTTTACATTTTATTGTTGTTTAATTTGACTCTCTGAATGATCTTTTGTTTACACTTGAACTTGTCTACCTCTCGTAAGTTTACACATATACAAAAAATATTATTTAAAAACTTTCCCACGGACCCCCTGTAATTATGCCACGGACCACTATGCTGATAAACACTGCGCTAGATGTCCCCGTGATACGCGAGCGAGCGTGCGAACAACGCTACTCGAGTAACGGCTGCATGCGCATGTACGTGTGGTGAAAGTGAAGTATATTTATGCCGTATTTGTATGAACGGAGTGCTTGCCTCCTCGCCATTTGGTCTGAACAGATTGATGGCTGACACACGGTTTTGTTTTACGAGCGTTGTTCCGGTACAAGCTGGACTGTAAATCAGGCTCGTTTGCCAGCTACTCAGCTGATTGAGCTCTCGGGCTCTGAATGAAGAAAAAAAAAAAAAGAATCAATGCAAATGTAGAGTGCTTCTGTCGTCGCCAAACACACACCGTGTTTTCGTCTGTAATTACAGGATAACCGACGTTCTACTTTTTTTTGTTGGTCTATTGTACAGACTTGTAAGGCAAAACCAGAAAGACAACTCAACACAATAATAATCAGAGTACAGAGGAAAAAGCAGCGCAATAATGTTCATACTGTTCATACAACTACCGAAAAGAATCGAAGCATAAAGTTTCAACAATGTTTAATTATTAAGTCAACGTGTCAACCAACATGTTTATTTACATCTAGTCGTGTGATAAAGAAACTTGTACAAGCTGGACTCGTGCTCGTTTTTTGTCACTCACTCAGTGTGGCCAAGAAACCTCCTACTTTTACAGAGTGAAAGCGTCTGACTGAAATTTCAGGTTTAGCATAATCTTTCAGGCCAGACTTCTAGAGCATCTGTGGCTGAGACGAGAATGCAGTGAACCTCACAAACTCCCAACCCCCCCGTCCAATCCAATCCAATCCAATCATTATCCACTACTCTGAAACATGAGATGGGTCATTAGTGTAAGCCTTCTGTTTGACTGGTTTGCTGAAATCCAATGGTTAAAGCACTGAGTTCAAATCCCAGCACCAACAAGTTGCCAAGTAACATTCGACTCAGCTTAGTTGTATCCTACTTCAACCTTGAGACGCTTTGGGCAATAAAATAAAAGCGTCGGAATTTTCTACACAAGGTTAACCCTAAATAATACGAAAAAATTTAATTTTAAACACTGACAGGAGGAAAAAAAATCATTGTGGCAACATTTTACAATGATAAAGATTGAAATACTACATGCTTTTCAAATCAGCTGCTTCAAGTGAGTTTGCAATTATTTCTTTTTTTAATATCAGAACAATATTTAATCAAATAAAAAAGATATCCACAAGATAACATATGTGTAGCTTGACATAATTTATCACGATATTGGTATTTTATCATCATATCGCCCTATAACTTTTTCACAAACTTATAATTATATATTAAAAAAGACAAAACAAAACAAAACAACAATGTTTCCTCACAGCAATTACATGCACAGAGTTAATTTCCAGCTGGCATTTAATGAGTGATGAGTTGGAGAGGGTGGACTTTAATATCAAGGCAAACGAAAACATTACTTTGGGTATTCATCTAAAATCATATGGAATATTCAAAGTACGTCTGTGTGTCGAAAATGATGTGGAATGTCTCTCTGATCAAGCTCTTAAGACGTGAACTTTGCCACTCCGACCACTCAATATCAAAAATGTTTTAAATCCACGCCAGGGTGATGCGATACTGTTACTACTTCCAAGTGCATTATTTCCGTAAAGTCTGGAGTGTGTTATTCCGCTTATACCACAGCGACTTGCAAATAATTAATGGTTCATTTATTCATGAAAGACACGTCGCGCTTTTTAACGGTTTATATTTAAGCTTTAACGCTGCGGAATGTCTGAGAGACAAGTCAGTTCCTGATCTCGGTTTTCTGTATTTGAAAAGTATTTGCCCCTAGCCTGATTTCTTCTGTTTTTGTGTCTCTCATACTAAATAGTTTTAGATCTTCAAACGAAATACAACATAAAACAAAGGCAACCTGAGTAAATACACAATACAGTTTTTATTTAAAAAATGTATTGAAGCAAAAAAAAAAAAAAAAAATCACCCATCACCGGTGTGAAAAACTAATTACTAATTACCCCCAGCAATAACTGCAACCGAACGCTTCTGATAACTGGAGATCAGTCTTTCACTTACTTCTAGGACTAGGATTTACTCCTACAGTGCATCCGGAAAGTATTCACAGCGCTTCACTTTTTCCACATTTTGTTATGTTACAGCCTTATTCCAAAATGGATTAAATTCATTATTTTCCTCAAAATTCTACAAACAATACCCCGTAATGACAACGTGAAAGCAGTTTGTTTGAAATCTTTGAAAATTTATTAAAAATAAAAAACAAACTGAACTGAAACCTATTATGAATGCAGTTTCATATGTTTGGGGAATTAGTAACTACGGGGGCAAATATATTTTCACACAGGCCCAGCTGCTATTGGATAACTTTTTTGCTTCAATAAATAACATTATGTGTTGTAGTAGTGCAATTTTTTTATTAACGTAAAGTGTTTTCATATGCATCAATTACAACAGAACAAATCAACTTCATCATAACCTGGCATGTCAAAACAGGACCGAACTACACAAAGAGTTTGAGGTGTTTATCCACTCTGTAGGCATGAAAGCACCTTCACTACTAGTTCTTATCTTTTGGCTTTTAGTCAACACATTTCACACGGAAATAAATTCCAGCACAACTTACCTTTATAGAAGGTCTGTTATGGCCCATGTTGTTCAGGTCTTCGTGCACACGGTCCAGTAGCCAGAGAAGGAACTCCTGAGCATCATGCTGAGCATTTCCCTTGTACTGCATGGCACGCTTCGCCACGGCGTTCTGTACCAGACAAATGTGACACGTTACTCAGGGTCAGACCTGACGGCACGACAGAAATGCTTATTCCAGCAATTGAGTTTGCGCTTTCAGGTTTCTCTGTAACATGACAAGCTGTGTTTTAAAAGAGAGAGACACAGATAGAGAGAAAGAGATAGAGAGAGATGGAGAGAGAGAGAAATAGACAGAGAGAGAGAGACTGAGAGAGACAGAAATAAATATATATAGAGACAGAAATAGAGAGAGTGAGAGAGAAATAGAGAGAGAGAGAATTGACTGGTCACTTTAATTAAATTGGTTGATTGGTGTTGGTTCTTTGTTCCCATCAACCAATCCCTGTTCACCGTTATTTGTAATGGCCAATCCCCGATCACCGTTATTTGTAATGGCCAATCCCTGATCACCATTATTTGTAATGACCAATCAATGATCACCGTTATTTGTAATAGGCAATCCCTGATCACCGTTATTTCTAATGACCAATCCCTGATCACCGTTATTTCTAATGACCAATACCTGATCACCGTTATTTCTAATTACCAATACCTGATCACCGTTATTTCTAATGACCAATACCTGATCACCGTTATTTCTAATGACCAATCGCATCGCCAGAAATCACTTTAAACTTCCTTTGCCAATGAAATTCTGTCTCCTGGTTTAGATCAGCCTGTAGTATCTCACCATTCGTGAGCTCTGGAAAGGAAATGAGCATATTTATACCAGCTGCCATGACGTGAGAGGAAATGAGCTATACAAAGATAACTAAATGTTATTTCTTTTTGTTCCACGTCGGACTCCTTGAAACCAAATTGTTTCCAAACGGCCGAAACAGTTTTATCTTTCTTGTCGACCAAAGGCTCTCTTTCTGTCATCTCGGCTCGATCGGAACTGAGAATGCCGCAGCCTGGCGGGGAGCGAGTTCGGACTTTTAGGGAGGGGCGCACCGCTGTAAAGAAAAATGCTGTGCGGTTTTAAAAAAGACAAACGAGAACACTGCGAAATCGTTTTATCTCGATTTTTTTGTTTTCATAATTGTCGAAGGCCATAATCGAAATTGAAAATTCGATTAATCGCACAGCCTTTTGACCCTACTGACCAATCACTGGTCACCATTGTCCCTACTGACCAATCACTGATCACCATTGTCCCTACTGACCAATCACTGATCACCATTGTTCCCATCAACCAATCACTGATCACAGATGAATATGCAAATTAGTCTGGCGATTTCTAGATACTTTCCCTTGAAAAGATCTGGCTACACTACAACAGTAAGTTTTTTGTGTGCGTCAAAGAAATGACTTTTTCACAGCTTTCTAGAATATCAATCATAAATAACAATTTACAAAATAGCCTTCTGATACACTGTATGAGCCAAAAGTTTGTGGACACCTCACCATCACAGACATGTGTGCTTGTTGAACATCCCATTCCGGATTTATTCCCCTTTCGCTGTTATAATAAGCTCCACTCTTCTGGGAAGGCTTTCCACTAGATTTTGGGGTGTGTCTGTGGGGATTTGTGTTCATTCAGCTACAAGAGCATTAGTGAGGTTGAGATCAGACACTGATGTTGATGTGAGGAGACTTAAGTTCCAGTTCATCCCAAAGGTGTTCAGTGGGGTTGAGGTCAGGGCTCTGTGCAAGACACTTGAGTTCTTCCACCTTCTTCCGACCTTAACACACCATGTCTTCATGGAGCTCGCTTTGTGCACAGGGGCGTCGTCATGCTGGAAAAGGTTTGGGCCTCTTAGTTCCAGTGAAGGGAAATTGTAACGCTACAGCGTTCAAAGACATTCTATCTAATTGTGTGCTTCCGACTTTGTAGAAACAGTTTGGTGAAGAACCACATGGGTGTGATAGTTAGATGTCCACATACTTTTGGCCTAAATCCGCATAACATTATAACCCCGAACCCTTGACTCACCTTGAACTCTCGGCTCTGCTGAGGAGTGTATTCGAACGTCCACAGAGCTCGGACGAGTCCAGCCAGCTGCTCCGTCACTTCTCCTTTCTCTTTCCTGGGAGGATGGACCCCGTTGGCCTTGGGCTTATCTTCTTCGTCGGCTTGTCCGCGAAACTGTTCAAGCGCTAAATACTCCGCGAAGAGCTCCGTGTTGCTCAGACACTGCAGGACAGCGTTCATGAAGCACGTGTTACCATGGTTCTTCAGACCGGCCACTCCCGGCACTTTGTCCCGACTGAGGAAGCTGCCACAGTCGCTGTCATCCGAGGCCACCGATCCCTTGCCTTCGTTTTTGAACGCCGCGAATCCTCCGTCGTCCTTCTCCCCTTCGGGCGGCTGAAGCTCGGATCCGAAATGCGACAGAGTGGACAGGGTCTTGAGCACTCGGCTCATAAAACTGCCTACAGATCGCACCGAGCCCCGGCGGAACAGCTTCTTCCCGAGGCCGGACTTCTTCTCTTTGCTCGAGGCTTTGCTCGACATGGCGGACGACTTGCACAATTATTATTAAGGAATAAGAAAAAAAAAATGTAAAGAACCCCAAACAAACCTTTCAGTAGTGTCTGCAAGCCGCCATAATATATTATTCTGTTTAATGGTAGCAGCTCAGCTGATCAATCACTTCACCATGGTTACGACATTGATTTAAAGGTGCATTAAGTAAGATTAGTCTTTAAAAAAAAAAATTCTTTTTCAAGATCAGGTCTTTCCACTTGAATGATTCCCGCCCATGTTCACGAAGCTCCGCCCCCAGGATCCAGAGAGTCCAATAGAGTACAATGTTTATAACAGTAATAGGACTGATTGACAGGAAGCACTTCCAAACATAAACAACCCTTCCAGCCCGAATCGGTTTCCCAAAGGGGTTTTCTCAGCACCTTAAAACACTTTCGCTAAGGCCACGACACACACTATAGTTTTCCCCTACATATCTTCCAGTTCGTTTGAACAAATAATGAATTTTTAAGTGTTCAATAATCCACTACTGTAGCTTTAAAGCTGTTTGGGTGCAAAACACACGATTAGGAGGAACAGCGCAGCGGTAGTGTGTTTGGAAATGGCCATTGTAGTACGGTTTGTTCATGTCCAGCCCGGATGCTCGCTCTGTCTCAGCCCATATTCCGCTCATACCTGTGAGAACCTGGTCCAGAACCGCGCTGAGAGAAGATGTAAACACACAACATGTCGCTAGCATGATGACTAAAATCCTCCTCAGCACTGAGCGCGCCTCGCTTTTCATTAGCTCCTCGGCTATCTAAACACAAACAGCGGACTGAAGTTCATTAGATAGATTTGATCATTATCGTTTTAAATGCTTGGAGCTAAATGAATGCTAACAGTGCACAAGCACTGCAGCAGTACAGCCGAGAGTACAGCCTGTCCTGTCCTGTCCTGACCTGTCCTTTAAGTGTCACTTTACATCCTAATACACAGAAATAAAACACTATTATTCACTTTATCCCTCACTTAGCGTTAGCTAGCTAGCATCACGGCATCAACGCACTGCAAGCCGCATCTAAGAAATGCCAACACCGGCGTGTTATGACTTATTTAGCGGTAGAGCAATGCACCGTCAGTGTACCATGCTAACGCTAACGCTAACTCTAATGCTAATGCTAGGCGAGACCTGCGACTGCGATTTACCCCGACAGCACACCCGCAACATCTCCACCACCGCTCCAGCGTCCGATAACGTCCACAAAGACACCTGTTGTTGTTGTTGTTGTTGTTGTTTGGTTGTTGTTTAGAGTGAGTCCGTGGAGCAGGTCGAGCTCGCGCCGCTTGCTCTCTCTCTGTAAAATCACTGACACTGCATTGGGGCGTTGGGGTTGATGACGTCACGGCATGGCATGGCAAATCTGAGCAGGTAAAGCCAGTGTTTCCTGATGGTGGGGTTCTCCTATCCTGATACAGCTTTTTGCTTTACCCCCCTCCTCATCCCACTGACCATCACACCCCATATGTACTTCTTTACACCTTTGTCTACACTCATGTCCTTGTACTCTGTAATATGACGATGCCCCTGTGCACAAAGCGAGCTCCATGAAGACATGGAGTGTTAAGATCGGAAGAAGGTGGAAGAACTCGAGTGTCCTGCACAGAGCCCTGACCTCAACCCCACTGAACACCTTTGGGATGAACTGGAACTGGAGCCTCCTCGACATCCCAACATCAGTCCCTGATCTCAACCTCACTAATGCTCTTGTCTTGTAGCTGAATGAACACGAATCCCCACAGCCATGCTCCAATATCTAGTGGAAAGCCTTCCCAGAAGAGTGGTGTGCATTATAACAGGAAACAGCGAATACATCTGGAACGAGATGTTCAAGAAGCATCTATGGCTATGATGGTCAGGTGTCCACAAACTTTTGCCTGAATAGTGTAGGATGATGTTTAACTTGCTCATGATCCAAAGCATCTGTGGGTTTGCCTGGGCATCTTCTATAGGAACTGGCTCACTTATATAATTATTATTATTTTTAGTAGTAGTAGTAGTATGTTCCTAAGTTATGTTCCCTGGTTATTTGTTTAGTGTCCCGTTTTATTTCACCCCGAACCGAAGCTGGCATTCTGCGCTCTCATAATCAACATTTCCTTTCAAACCTCGGAGCACAAAGCCGAAACATCTTCAGCTATCCGGTATACATATACATATTGTATACGGTTGCTGTACTGTACTTCCATTTCAAATATGCAGTTTTAAAGGAGGAAGGGGGGTATGGGAGAGGGTATCGATTGCGGTGGTTTGCACACATGACAGAAAAAATTAAATCTGGCCTAGCATCAAGGACAGCGGGATCGATGGAAAAGCAAGGTCAGCTGCCCGGGCAGTAGCGTAATAAGAGATGCCAAAGAGGCTGCAATTCCTGAACCACTTCGTGACACACCATCCATCCATCCATCTTCCGTACCGCTTATCCTACATGGGGTCGCGGGGAGCTTGGAGCCAATCCCAGGGAACTCATGGACGGGATACCAATCCATCGCAGGGCACAATCACACACACATTCACACACTACGGACAATTTGGAAAAGCCAATCAACCTACAACGCATGTCTTTGGACTGTTGGAGGAAACCGGAGAACATGGAGGAAACCCCCAAAGTACAGGGAGAACTAAGTGGAATGCAGCTCGTCCAATCAGATTAGTGAACCGGAACAAAATGTTCTGAACTAGTCCGGAGACTGTAAGGAGTTCCTCCTACGAAGCCGTATAGCCCTGTGGTGTTGAATTCATCTGTACAGCACTTTCGATAATACTGTGTGTGCGTGTGTGTGTGTGTGTGTTTCTGTCTCAGACACCTGGCATTTGATGGAGAGCTAAGATACTGTGGGATCTGTTGTTTGGGAAGCTTCCTCTCAGCAACGCTGACTCGCTGCATCTCTGCCAAACGCTACCCCTCCGAATTCAGACCCAGAGTCCTCGTTGCTAATAGAGTATTGAGCTCTTCACTCGATTGGCTGCTTTGTTGCTATGGTCTAAAGTGCAGAAAGAACCCGAAAGCGTGCTGAGCACCGAGCAGTTCACACACTCGTGCACCACAAAAAAGGCAACAAATGAGTCACGGCATGTTTAAGGCTCGTGGGGAAATTGCCCGGGCGGGGTAGCTGCAGGGGGTTCTCACACGGCACACGCCGTTTATCTCATCCAAATGTTTACACTGGAAATGTGTAAGGAGATCAATCGTCGTGAGAACGTTGAATGGACGGTTTGTGCAGCGAGACAGTTCATAGCACACGTCTTACAGATAAGTAAATGGAACGGAAATGCAATGGCATGCAATAAATAATAAACAGTTGAAAAAAAAACAGGTTATGTAATTAAAATGATCATGCACAAAGTACTTAGACCTTAGAGGTGCAGTTTAAAGGGTTTTGTTTTTTTAGTCCTACAATAATCAAAACTACACGTGAAATTGTGTGATTTCTAATATTCCAGTATAACGTGCATTATTAATATTACTGCTGTTTCTAATTATACAGTAGTACTAGCTCTGGCTGTGTGTTTGGAATGACTGTGGTGTTTCACTTTGAGGTCATTTGGTCATCTTTTACTTCAACGTGTGAAGTACAAACCTTTGAGTATCTGTACCTGAAAAAAAAAAAAAAAAAAAAACATCCCCACAGCAGGATGCTTCCCTACAGCGACGGAGCTGGCCTGGTGAGAAGCGGTGCCTGGTTTCCTCACTGCTCGTCAATCAGATCGTCATTCTTGTTTTCATCAGACCATGAAGTCTTATTTAAAGCGACCATGAAGTCCTCCAAGCAAGCCGTCGTGCACCTTTTACCGGGTCGTGGTTCCGAACGTAAATGGCCAGTTTTGGTGGAGTACTGCAGAGACGCCCTTGTCAGATTCGCCTTCTAAAGGCTAAACAGGACTTTTAGACGTCTTGGCAACCAGCTCTCAGAAAAATCCTTCAGAAGTTCTGAATCGCGGTCATTTAAGAAGGATGGACACCATCGCTGTGCTCTCCGGGTTCTTCAAAGCTGCAGTTTCAGTACCTTTCTCAGATTTGCGTCTCAAGCAATGACTATACATTCAGTATATGAGTGGACAACATGGTGCTGTTGACTCTCATTGTGCAGTTTTGGAGCCTAAATTTGGTGGAATTGACCATGCAGAGTAGATACAGCGGGTCGCCTATCGTCCACCTGTAATCAGTCGTTCTTTCTGTTGGGAGCGCGCACGCAGAGGGATATTACCTGAACTCAAGATGGTGCATCGAACGCTAGCTCAAAGTGGTAGTACTTCATTCATATGCAAGATGATAAATGACCTATAGATTTTTGCACAAGTATATTGGTTATTTTGCTGTCAGGAAAAGATTTCAGAGCTTCGGTTTTCCTCCGTCACCTGCAGTAAGTTACACATCTGAATGGAGAAGGGCTGGTTTATGCACCGCCTGTTCTGCTGCTGGAGTGAATGACCAACCTTAACAAACTACAAGTGTCCACTAAGGTCATACAGTCAACAATAAATAGTTATGAAATCCAGCTAGTGTTCGACGCCTCGGTCTGTGCCATCACCGCATTCACTAATGTTGGTTTGCTCGCAGAATAAGACGTGGATTTGCTACAGAACACGTCAAGAGCCTCAACAGGAAAACAATATATTTGCACAGAACGTACAGTAATGTCTGCAATTGATCGTTTTACATATTAATAAATAACGCAGTAGTTCGAGCCAGATTAAGTTCAGGGAACACACCTCGGCATCCGTGCTCCCAGCATGAAGCGCGAGTGGTACGGGTGGACGAGGCGCGGACCCACTGTATCTACTGCTCATGGTCTGGCACAAGTTTTGACCTATTGCGCAAACTCAATCAATTCTACTAACTTAGATTTTTTTAGGCTTCAATTCTAGTTGTATAGCGACAATGGACATGGCCACAAAGCAGCGTTACAGAAATACTTCAATTCCGGATACAAATTTTTAATTTATATATCCCTAATGAGCAAGCCAGAGGTAAGGCTGGCAAGGAAAAACTCCCTCTGGCTTCAATACTGCACAAGGGGTGTCATTGGTACCATGTCTGGCTATCTGTTTTCCGTACTGCTGATCCTGCACTGGGACGCAGGGGAGCCTGGAGCCTATCCTGGGGAACTCTGGGCACAAGGCAGGGGACACCCTGGACGGTCTGCCAACCAATCACGCACTACGGACAATTTGGAAATGTCAATCAGCCTACAACAGGTCTTTGGACTGTTCGAGTAAAGCAGAATACCTTGAGGAAACCCCCAAAACAGGGAGAACATGCAAACTCCGACCACGCAGTGGGTGTGGGCCTGGAGGTACGAGACAAATGTTGTCCACTCAAATACACAGTTTATACACTGTCTCAGAGGTCTATGGACCATTTCGTTTAACCAATGGCTTGTTTTGTGGTTTGACCCACACTAACAGAGCACAGCTACACTCCCTCCAGTGGCTTCCCGATTGCCTACAAAGCCAGAAATGGACCTTACCTTAAAAGCACTTATCACACCCCACTCCCTCAGAACCTCCAGCACCGCTCGACCGGTACAATCATCTCACACAGTATAAAGAATACCGTGCATCAAGGTTTCTCTCTTTTGGGCGCTCAGGTGTTGGAATGAACTTCCCCTAGACCTACCTTTTCATTGAGTACTTAAATTAGCACTTTGTTTTTGAAATAAATAAAGATATAAACATTGTGTTGTCTCGTAGACTATCGACCTGGAACACGATCATAAAGCCTGTAGGATATCCACCAAAACTGACTAGCACTGTTTTTCACAAGTTTTTCTTTACTTTTAAAATCTGCTTTAGAAACAAATGCAAGAGTTGCTCATTAAACAGTTGATAGCAGTATGAGCTCTCAGAGCTGTAATGATAATAATAATAACCCATAGTGCCTAGAGTCTAAAAGCAGTCTAAGCATGCCCTCTGCTGTCCTACACAGATCTCTGCTCTAAGGAGGGAAGAGGTGTGGACGCTGGTTAATATTTCAGCTGTATTGACAAAAAGACGCGAGTTTAATTCACCACATGACCATCTCAGCCCATTTCCTAAACCCTATTCTAATCATTCTTATTATTCCTCAGAGAACGACTTGATCTCGTCACACGTAACAGCTTTGTGTTAAAACGCGCCACAAAAGGTTTGCAATTCAACAAGGTTTTTATTAAGATAGTCCTGGATCTAGCATTACCGTCATATGGATTTCCCCAAGTTGTTAACTTGCAAGTACATATAATAATAATAATAATAATAATAATAATAATAATAATAATAATAACAACAAGAAGTACAATTTTAAGCATAAAAATATGAATACAAAAAAAAAAAAAAAACCATTTTAAGAGTAATATAGGAACAGCAGTGACAAAGTGGAGCAGACGCCATTTTGGGCCTGTTTCTGCTCGTTTTAAAAAAAAATACAGATTGCACGCAAAAAAAGGAGGAGGAGGAGGAGACTCCTGGGGAACTGACATGGGTGGACGTGCAGAGGGAGCAAGGCGCCGGAGTGCACGTGTGAGGAAGGCTACACCTCCCTGCAAATTCGGGAGAAAAGTACAGCGCCACTTTCCAGCCTCGGCGAACGAAGGCATCACAAGACACTGGTACAGTGAGCTGTAATCATCGCTCCACTGGTGAGGACCAAAAGGTTCTCTGATTGCCAAGACACAGGCAGGACAGTAACTAGTGCGAGAACGGGACGTTACGTAAACAGAAGTATTAAAATCCGACAAACTACGCTATGGTGCCACGGTGTCCGTGTATGTAAACGTGAAAGGACAAAAACAAGTTTTTTTTTTGTTTTTTTTTTAATTTAGAAAAACACTAGGCATGTAAACATAGCCTTGATCAGGCTGTACAGAGAGAGAGATCGAGATCAAGGTCGCCTGGACCTCATGCGAGCGTTATACCTCATATTTATTCCTTGATTTTAAAAGCCCTTTGCGTGTGAAAGACAGACAGACGTAGGGAAAGTTAGCGTGCACTAGTGACGACTGTCTATTTACTTATTTATTTATATACAGATACACTTGCAGCCCAGCAAAGCGGTTCGCTCGCGTGTCCCAGACCGCAACGGAATTCAGACATTTTGTTGGTTGTGTATTACGTAAAGGCAACGGCATCAGAAAACATCATACTGATATTAAAACTTAAAAAAACAGGACTGACTCGAACAACTGCGAATCTTAAGATGAATGTAAAAAAAAAATGTAAAAAAAAAACCTCGATTGCATACTGCTACAGGTTTCAGGTTACGATTCGTTACGATGATAAACTACGCCGTGGCGCCGGTTAGGGGTATATGGATACCGTTTAAAAAAAAAAAAAAAAAAAAAAAAAAAAAAAA
The DNA here is from genome assembly GCF_023375685.1 of Ictalurus furcatus. Classification (NCBI taxonomy): domain Eukaryota; kingdom Metazoa; phylum Chordata; class Actinopteri; order Siluriformes; family Ictaluridae; genus Ictalurus; species Ictalurus furcatus. Next base: position 12,738,770 of record NC_071278.1, read on the forward strand.
AAAAAAAAATCCAACACCAAATATAATGCACTTCAATAAAAACTTTTTTTTTTTTTTACCAAAACAGCATGTAAGCATCTTTATATAGCGCCGACAGAATCCTTTTCATCTTTCGCATCTACTGTATACACCCCTAGTGTGATCATACTTTAGACACAATTATACAAAGTGTCATCTGTCAGTAAACATTTAAAAAATATTCAAATAAAAAATACTACCTAATAACAGTCACCGTCAATAATAATAAAGCAGTTTTTTTTTTAAAACAGCAACAAAAAAAAAAGGTAAATAACTTAATAATAATAATAATAAAAAAAGGTCACAATAAATGTAAGTTTGCAGTTATGCAAGTAAACTGGAAAAAAAGAGAAGCTCTCCTCAAAATGAAAAAAGTTAAAATTATATATATATATATAGCAAAACGTTTGGAACGAATCCAACATTGGAAGACGAAGTTCAGCACCGCCTTTCGACATTTACGTCTATTGTATTTCTTTCAGAAAAAAAAAAAACAAAACAAAAAAGATCAGTTGGTTGTTACTGTAACCTTGAAGTAAATCATAATGAAAGAGAAAAAATGTCTTTTTTGTAAGCATTTATATAGAAAACACCACTGGTGAACACCGACGCGTCGGTCTCCATGGTAACACCTCCAATGCACAACACGGTAACTGTACGCTTTTTGACCAGCGAATTTATCACCGTGACAAAATTTTAAATCATACACTTATTATTTCGTCTCGGAATAAGAAACTGCTCACTGGAGCGGATGACGTAATGACTGGTGTTCAGAATGTCGAGCTGAGACCCTGAGGAAACTGGACCATGATATAAATGCTGCCCTTTGTTTTTATGCTTGAAACTGACATGCATATTCCTGATTTGTTTCTTCTATGAACATAAAGCAATTATATAATATTTTTTAAAAGTAAAACCCCTCCGATATGAACAGCCTCTCTTCCGTCTCGCCGGTTTTTCTTCTCCTGATCCCGTGCGTCATGCTGTGTAGGACCCGGCTCGCTTCACAGTCACATTCGAGAGCCTTGTTCTTGAAGAATCTGTTAAAGTAAGACAGAAACCGAACATTAAATAAATTTAACACGCAAAAACTAAACAAAAAGGCATTCAAATGCGAGCGCACTAAAGAACGACTGAATCGTAAATGCTTCAATTATTCTGTCCAAGAACATGAAGTATAATGAGAATGGCATTAAACATTAACGATGGGATGGAACGAGCCAGAGCAGAGGAGAGCTGAAGTGAAATCGATGGCTGCGAGGGCGTTTTCGGGGACAAGACGGTCTTGCTGCTGGATGAAGCGCTGAAATATTGAGGAGGTTTTCCAGCACTAACTATGTCTTCTGGATGAGCTGAAAGTCTCACGGCACTGCTGAGAAACTGTCGAACATTCATAGACTTAAAAAAATAAAGAACGAAATAAATAGACGTGACCTGGACTTCTTATAAAAGGTTAAAATTCTACAGGGTGTCCCAAAAGTCTCCATACACATGCAGAATTTACACTTTTGAACAAAATGGTTCCTACTTAGTGTATATTATTTTATGTTGAGTTCAGACTTTGAAGGAAAAAAAAAAACAAAAAAAAAGGTGCTGAAAACATTCTCACGGCTGGATCCTGGGGTAGGGGAGGTGAGGCACGGAGGTGGAAAGTATTCACACTTGCACTAAGCATGTGAGCGTGTCCTCCTCTAGGAGGCGCCGTCGCTCGACCCACACCGGAACTTAGTGAATTACACAGCGAATAAAAGCTGGGTTTCTTCTAAAGCTGCGTGTTCATCAGGAGTGTTAGAAGGAAGAGGAAGTACCGCGAGCAATCCCTCAGGCTGAAATCCTCACCTTTTATACAACATTAACACTATCACGATTGTTCTTCTCCATGAATGAATCTGTTATACGGTCAACATGGCGCACGTGCGTGCTTGTGTGCGTTGATACTCGCTGTTTAGAACTTTATCACAGAGGACGAGTGTTTATTATAAGGCACCACGTCTGAAAGCGTTTCGGCACACGAGCCCGTCTGTAAACGACGGAACATTCTGGATGCAACGAGGGAAAACGTTCTTGCTCGCACTTCAGATGTACTCTAAACGGTATTACACCGATGTGAAAGATTTACTCGGAAATCGATTAAACGTGCATCTCATCTCGGAGGGAAAAAGGGGGTGTGGCCAGATATATGCAATGTCTGTCGTGAACGCGTTTCATCGTTATGGCAGAAAACAATACCAGAAGCTGGTTACGAGTGTGCTGTGATTAGCATTCAGTCAGTTTTTCTTTGTGATTAATTCGTTGTTAACTGAATTAATAAATACAGTTAACTCAGTAAGGTTAAGCTCGTTATAAAATGTAAATAATATTTTAACTTCGTGAACGCTGTGTCGAACAGTGACGTCGCCGTGATAAACACCACGCCATTTCGTTTTCTAAATCTTACGACTTACATGATGAATCCACCAGTGAGCCACGATACTATCTGCAAATCGTCTCAGGTGTGTGTAGCGGCGTAGCAGTGTGCTTACCTTAGCCTTGTCGCTCTGCTCACTGTTTGTGCCGTACGACTGATTGTGCAGCTCCTTGGACACGACGCAGAGGAACTCCGCCTGGTCTTCGTTTCCGTAGTTGTACGAGGAGCCGATACTGACCAGCTGGAGGAACAAAAATAAATTAGATCGGCACAGCCCGTTAATGAGTGAGGACAAAGCACGGGTTTCTGACAATCTTATAAAGAAACAAGCTATACGAACGTCTCATCAACCAACCGAATACTTCTGTAGCCCACTCCGACGTGGACAAACAAATGGTAGGTTTTGTGTTTGAGTGGGGCGTGATGCACACCTCCAAACTAATCTGATTTAAATGTTAAAAAGTGACTCCGAGGCACAGCAGCTCACCCTTCTCCCTCGGGGTACGAGACCAGAGGGTTTCATCCTGCAGTAACGGGAGCGAACGACACAGAGAACGTCGAGTGCAAACTGGGTCAGATAACCAGTTTGTTTATTTATTTATTTATATTTACAGAAGACAGTTAACACAGCGGAAGCCGTGGGTGTCGTCACGCTTTGCTGTATTTCAGATAAACAGTTAATGGGCTAGTTTCATGTCTATAGGCAATAAACTATTTCACACATTTGACGTTGTTTGGATCTTTTCCAAAATCTAAATCAGTTCACCGGCTGCTTACGATAATAATTCTATACAAATCCTACGTCCAACCGCTCGCCTTTGAGATAACGCATATTCATATGGACCATGTTCGTCCTGTCCTGATCAGAAACCTACACAAAGACTAGATTTGGGCAAAGAGTCTCATATCCCGATTACTGAAGACATTTCTACAATACACAACACACTTCACGACATGCGTTAGTTTTAGACGTCGACTGATTGTGGATTTTATCGATACCGATAACTGATTTGGCCAATTAATCAACCGATAGCTTTTAAAACTGATACTGAATGAAAATATAACAGTAGAATACTGCTGAACTTTAGTAGAAAATTAAACAGTACTAACTTTACCATGAAAATGTACTGTTTTTTTTTTAAACTAAATAAATATATAAATATTAATGTATATTAACTATTAATAAACATTAAAGTAAATAAATGATATACATCCAAACTGAACCGAAAAGTAACACTCCAAATAATAAATAAAACCCAGAAAATGAATAATAAAAACACTTCAAATAACACAACAAAATTAATCAAGTGATTGTTTATATTTCACCTCTAGAGGCCGCTCTCGCACAGTATAATGACAGCGGACACACTTCTCAGCCGCTCCACAAAGAGGAAACACTATCGGTGTGGATTTTTGCCGATATACGATTAGTTCCAGTGATCAGTTATCGGTGCTGATTAATCCGGGGAAAAAAACAATAAATCAGTCGAACTCTAATCGATTTGCTCACAAACTGCCAGTAATACAGTAGCGTTGTTAAACACTGTTAGAAATAACTGTTTTCATTAAGCTATTTAATAATGAATGTATTTTTAATTTTTTTTAATATCTATAAAAATAAATAAATGTCAGTTTTTATGGCCCGAGAGTACCGCCAACCGTCCAAGGTCACCACAACATCACAATGGAAATAGTATTCAAAATAAACCCTTAAAAGTTTTAAAACACTGAAAAACATTTTACAGTTTTAAAGATTCAAAATCACTGTTAATGTGAAATACAATGTGTAAAAAAAAAAAAAAAAAAAAGGTACAGTTTTTTTCTGTACTGTAAAAAAAAAAAAAACAGTACAGAACTTTAACATCAAATCAGCTGCTTCTGCTTAGAAATCAGTTTAGAACCAGTTCTCATGATACCCTTTTCTGAGATATCGTGGGTATCGTATACACGGTTTATTACGGTACCGAGATCATGTCCTCACATCACCCTGCACCTTACACACCGATTTTTATATTCAAATCCCGTAAACGCAGAAAAACCTTCGTATCCTACTCGTGCTCCTGAGGGCATCGGTCTGTCCGTGCAGAGCCGTAAACAGATTTAAATATTTTTACTGACACAGAAGTGAGTCGAAACAACTTCCACTTTACCCTTACTAGTCATTTCGTGCTCCAGGCGGTCTCTGCATTTGACCTTTTATGAAGTTTTGTGGGCGTCGCTAAATGCAAATGAGCTGTACCGGGAACGTGCTTTGCATTATATATCCACACACACACACGTATGTAAAGCCATACTAAATACGTAAAAGAAATAAGTTCAGTTTGGCTTATTCAAACACTTGCACACAACTGTACAAAATAAATAAATAAATAAAAAGATCGATGAAGTAATTTTAAAGACTTCTAAATAAAGATGCCTTTAGACAAGAAGAATAATGTATCTAGCAAACACCAGGCTGGGATTAACAGAGTGTGGTGCTGTAGCGTGACCACACTTTACATATTTATTTAAAGGTATAGTCGTTATCTTAATCACTCACCCAATCCCATATACGGATAATAGGACCTTGTCCAACACCGTCATTTTATCTCCCCCAGGCGGTGAACTCTTATCAAGTGCCACGACCCACGAGGAACTCCATCGCTTTCCACTCATGAGCTCACAATAAAAGGCTGCAGCATGAACGGTTTCGATGGATTTAGCTTTTATTACTTGTACAATATTAATAAATATTACTTGGATTTAACTCGTCGTTCTGAGGGAATCCCTGCAGCGGTCGATAGAGGAATGAATTAGTCCTGCACTAACCATCGCGCACTCTTATTCTCCCACGGAATTATAAACATTATTAAACCAGCAGCCATTTCCGTTTATTTACCCATCGTGCTCTGCACTGCTACGCCGAAACACAGCCTGGTGATTTTCTGACAAAATTCCTTATTTGATGCAGGAGGAGGAAAGGAAAAAAAAACAACAAAACATGAGACATTTACAGCGAGGAGAAAGACGTGATTGTAGGCCGCGGCTACAGGCGGACGAACTGCTGATCCTGAACGAACAGCTGCTCATTCACTTCACACTTCCAGAAGAAATACCACACCCAGAGACAGAGGGCAGTTTAGAAACTATTGCAGGTCAAGAGACTGCAAACTGGACTGCCATCAGAGAACTGGGCTCGAGTTTCTTTTTCAAAATTAGAGTTAAACCAAGAAAAGAGAAAAGAAAAAAAAAACAACTGTTTACGCTTTTGTTTGTGATTCTGTACCATTTATCTTTAGTCATGTTTAACACTTACATAACTTTTAGATTATTTTAATTAGTATAGCTTTATCTTACATGTCTACACTAAATTAAATTTAAAAATATAATTATTTCTTCTTTTTGTTCTTGGTGACCGAATCTAGCCGCCGTATCACTCGGCACACACTGATGTGACTAACCAGAGCGCTTTACTTTAAAAACATAAACGTCTTTACGTTAATAGCACATTTATGTACACGGTTCATACCTCGTCATCATTTCTTTCGTTCCGATTTCCGGCACGTTTATGCCTCGCTGATAGGTGTGGTTTTTCCCCACTCAGGTTACAGATCTTTCAGGAGGTTTAAAGGGTTTTTTTTTTTTTTTTTTAAAACACAAACACTAATTTGTAGGCATTAAAAAAAACCTCAGTTTAATGTTTGTTTGTTTTTTTGTTTGTTTATTTTACTACTGTTTGTTAGCTGAATTATATATCGTGATACGCATCGTCCTCGAGTATCGTGATATGATATTTTTGTCATATCGCCCATCCCTACCACCCCTACCACCTCTACCACCACCACCACCACCACCACCTGCGCTTACCTGTTCAAACTTCCAGCCGTCCGACATGGTGGAGACCATCTGAGTGAGTTCCTCCTCTTGGCACTGGAGGACTCGGTAGACGTGCTTTACAGGAAGCTGGAAAGAAACAAAAAGCGGTATTACTCTCGCGTGTCAGGATGAATGGCACCTCTGGTCCAAAATCATGGCTGCGGTGTTTGGTGGTGAACTCATGTGTAGACAGATGGTGCTGAATCGTTCCCTCCAGCCCCAGCACGCTAGCATTCCAGTGCTACTCCTACAGGAGGCTAAATTTGGTGGGCGGACTGCGCTAACTGACCCACTGAGCTCAACAGACTGGCATGAACACACCGAGCCTGCGCAAATGATAAGATCTGAATCACGAGCGCTTCAAAAAGACCGAGTGTTGTCTGAGGATGATTTGCTATGAACGGCCGTTTCTTCTGGAAACCTACACGCTGTTACGCCACACTGACACTGGAGACTCCTTTCGTAAATCTCTCGGAAACTGTCACTACAAGCTATAGAAACCGCAACGTATTAGAACGAGTGCTTTAACAGAAACCTGTGCTATAACACTGCACTCGACTAAAACCCGGAACTCATCGACCCTGGTTCACTACACTGATGACTCGACTTCCTGCGACAGGACTACGTACTCGCATTGTAAAACATCACCGCTATCAGGCAGGACCGATGTCTTTCTGACATTGAATGTCAAAGAAATTTGCGTCGTAGGCTGGATAGTGGATTTTTAAAAATCATTAAACACTTCACATTTGTTTGACTCAAACAAACCGCATCTACAGTGTGAGGAATCTAAAAGCCACAACGACGAGAACGAGCTGCGTACATTTGTAGACGAAGTTGGCCGGGAGTTCATCCGGTCTGAGAGGCTTCAGAAAACATGATGCTCATTTCCAGTAAGGGAACATAGTGAGCATCGATGCTCCCTGGTTTTTAAGATTTTTTTTTTTAAAGGAGAGAACGTTCCAGTGTACTGGAAGGATTTTGGGATTGAGACAGCCCTTAAAATGGCCAACACCCTGATCGGTGCTCTGAACTACTGAACTCAGGAGCTGATTGAGACGCACCCGTTCTTACCTTTAAAGGAGCTCTACTGTATATACAAGCATTATCTCTAGATCAATCAACATACACGGACACAATCTCGTCTAAAACAAATAGTTAGAGATAATATCTACTTTACTTTAAATAACCACGTTGTTTAAGAGAGAGGTGGTCGCTCTTAACAGCAGAAATTTCCACTCTATAACATACTCAATTCCCATCTGTTCTCACACACACACACACTTTACTCACCTGAGACGTTTTGCAGTCCCGTTCCCTGATTTTGTCTTTCACTAGTTTTATCAACGAGGTGATGTTATAAAACTCTGCCTCTTCCAGAACACCTAGTCAACAATAAGAGGTCATTAACGATCAATCGACACAATGTGCAACAAATAAATAAACAGAAAGCCTTCACTGAGAGCCCAGGAGGGAAAAAACAAAACAAAACAAAATAAACATGCAGATCCAGAGAGGAGACCAGAGCATTCCCATCATACCTTCCTCTGCGAGGCCTCGGTTGAGCACCAGCTTTCCGTGTCTCAGATAATTGAGGACTGGGCCGAAGTACGTGGGGTCTCGGTCGATCAGGTACGCGCCTGTCTCATCCTAGAGTTCGGATCGAAAGATAAAAAGGAAAATTTTAAGAGGTTTCTTGAAAAGGTTAGAACAAGCCATTTTACATCCTGACTCAATCATGGTGGATGGAAATCACGTGAATAATTCCAGATCTGAGAGAAAGAAAAAAAATAAAAATCATCTCACAATCTGCTCTTTTGCTTCATTTAACGTTACACGTTTCAGAGCCGGATTCGGAAACAGTGTCACGAGTCAAATTCAGACAAGCTGTGTTTACTGAATTGAATACGTGCTAACGTAGTCTTCTTCACTCTCCTGACTTGTGTAGTTCAGCGATAAGCGGTGTCCATCTCGCGCCACTAAAACAAACAAGTGCAGTGTCTCAAACCGCATGCGAACATACAGCTGGGGGCTGTACAGCGCTGTACAGAGGGGCAGTATGTCCGAATTCTCAGTAGGTGAGGAATACCCGGATCGTGTACTACTTCCGGTGAGATTTTGCAGTGTGCAACCATTGGACATTACGAGACAAAAATTCCCATAATGGAGTTATGGACGAGCTCAGGGGAAAAAAAAAAAAGTGGAGGAAGACACTGTCGGTTCTTTTTAAGCATTTAAACCTTGGTTAAACAGGACTTGTTTATTAATAATACACTAATAAATTGTTAATTTGAACGTTTAAACACGAAAACAGTTTGAATTTTTTTTTTAAACCGACCAAGCTAAGCCACCATTTATGAAATGACTGACTGACAGGAGGCACACCACAACGTAAACAAACTTCCGGACCGTATCCGGACGTGAACAAATATTCCGGACCGGAAGCCAGTTTTCCAAACGGGTTTTCTCAGCGACTTGATACACTTTCTCACTAAGCACGCGGATTAAATATTTATATATTATTTTATTTGACATATATTCTGTTACATCTACATGTAATGATTTAAAAAAAAACACACACAAAAAAAACAACGATGGCACCCTTAATGACGTAGGTCTATATAAATAATAGTTTACAACTTTGCTGGTTCTAACTAATCTATTCAGACTAAAGTCTAGGCAAGCTGCTGAATGTCTAGGCTTTAAAGTTCGTTTTAATTTAAACTGCTGTGGAAAAAAGAAAGAAGAGAAATGAGACTTTTATTGATCTAAACAAGTCTAAACAAGTTAGCACTTAGTCACTGACTCATTAACGCCAGTGTTAGCAAGCAGGCTAAAGTTACATGCGTTTAAAATGTCGCTCGGTTTTCGAGTTTCTGTAATAATAATAATAATAATAATAATAATAATAAGTGGAGTATGTGTGTATTTAACTCGGACATGAATGAACAGTTAATCAAATCCGCGGTTGACGTTGTTGAGTGGTGCTGGAGTTTAACCGCTAGCTAACCGCTAACATTTCTGCACACACCGTTATCGCCATCACATCAGTCCCGGAATGTATTTATTTTGTCCTTGTAAGTTATAAAAAATAAAAAATAAAGCGAGCTGTTAATAAATAAAAAAAATAAAGCGAGCTAACAAAACTGATAAACTAAAAATGAAGAGTATTGTTCTTTCTGTTCAGAGCAGTGGCGTGAGCTATCGAGCGGAAAGCTAGCGGTTAACTCGCCTTGTCGGAGTCGAGGTCGGGGTCGGCCTGGCACAGCCGGTACAGGAACGATTTGGGGTCTCGGCACAGGGTCTGCCTGGTGGTGAGGAAATACGTGCCGCCGACGTTAAGGCGAACCCACTTGGACAACGAAGCACTTATGGTTGAATGTATTCGGTCAGCTGCAGACAGGGCGGGACACCTCCGGGCCACAGAGCCGCTCGGGTCAGGGCTCTTCTCCGCCATGCCACCTCCGCTTCTCTCTCTTTCTCCCTCCGCTCCACTCCGCGATACTCTGCCTCCGCTACAGGAACTGAGCTCAAAAGCCGGAAATGATCCGCTTCAATGCGGCCACGCCCACTGAGACAGCGGTTGCCAGGTTGCGTTAACTGGCTCAAACCACAATACGATGTCTCACCGCAACACGATACAACACACAACTTGATACAACACTCAATAAGATACAACACAACAAGATACAACACACAACAAGATACAACACAACACGATACAACACATGTTACAACACCACACAACACGATACAAAACACCATGATACAACACACCACAACACGATTCATCACACCATGATACAACACAACATGATACAACACAACACATTACAACACACAACATGATACAACACAACAAGATACAACACACCATGATACAATACAACACGTTACAACACACCATACAACACGATTCAACACACCATGATGCAATACAACACGATACAACACCACATGATACAAGACAACATGATTCAACACACCACAACACGACACAACGTGACACACCATAGTTAAAGGCCCCAGTGAAGTTTTGTGGATTTTAGTACGAATATTAGTATGAACCTTAAGGTTATCTATAAACTAGTGCGTTCCAAAACAATGACAAAATTCACATTTAGCAGATTCAAAATTCTCTCTCTCTCTTTGCAGTTTTGATGACATCACTCTGCACTTCAGCTTCAGATTGTCCAATCAAATACTCTCTAGAATCAGACGTGTCCCGCCCACAACAATATAAAAATCACCTTGTTGAAGTGGTTGAGCGAGAGAAATCATATCTGCAAGTGCGAGTCGTAAATCTTTCTTTGGCCGTTCGGTTGCATGTTTTATTCCCTTTTCCAACTGTAAGTAGCTTGAATCCATTCACATTATTGCTCAGGCTGTTGCTACTAGCTATTTAAAAAGGGGAGGGACCACTCAATTTGTCCCACCCCTCAACACATCGAATAACACTGCACATTTTTAAGGCATGTCACGGGGACTTTATCCCTTGTGTAGTCTTAAGGTTATGTACACTCCTCTTGCCCTAAGGGTCAAAAATGACCCGCCTTCACTAAACCCCTAAAATAAAGCAGCTTAACTGGAATTTAAACTTTAAACTGGAATCAGAAACTTTGGGAATATCTGGGTTCTCCCTCTCCACAATGAAGAAAGACTGCATTTAATCAGTGGACACCACTCGCTTTTATCACAACAATACTGTCATAATTGTTTTCTTTACTAAAGTAGAGGATTATTGTTTATTATCCATCCATCCATCCATTTCCCATAACACCTATCCTACACAGGGTCGCGGAGGAGCCAGGAGCCTATCCCAGGGAACTCAGGGCACAAGGCGAGAGACACCCTGGACGACGGGGTGAGGTTTCTTCTTCTTCTTCTTCTCCTTATTATTATTATTATTATTATTATTATTATTATTATTGCTAAAGGTACTCCACTGGTGCAAACATAAATTTTTAGCAAGAGATAGAACTTGTATAACCTAAGAAAGTAGCAGAAATGTGCAGAAAGTAGTTTTGAATGCATTTTATTGAAGGGACACAATAAAGGTGCAGTAGTATATATTTCTATTCCTCACTTATAACTACAAATAATCTGGAAGATACGTAGAACGTATGATGATAAACTCATCAACTTGGTTTATTCTTCTCAACTAGCAGTTCCTTCCCTGTTTACAGAATAAGGTCAAATCAACATGGCCGCTCACTCTGTTAACAGTGTAAAGTTTCCCCTGCACCGTTTGTTCTGACTCCTTTCTATCAGAGCCAGCATTTACGTTTTCAACAGTTTGTGCTACAGTAGCTCTTCTGTGGGATCGGACTAGACGGGCTAGCATTCACTCCCCATGCACATCAGTGAGCCTTGGGAGCCCATGTTCCTGTCGCGAGTTCACCGTACGTCCTTCCTTGAACCACTTTTGGTAAGTACTAACCACTGCAAGGCCAATTCATTTTTGTTTTGCTGTAGACTGAAGACATTTAGGTTTGAGATCAAAAGATGAATATGAGAAGTGAGTTTAGAATTTCAGCTTTTATTTCCTGGTATATATATAATGATATAAATGTATATTAATTATATAAATGTGTGTATATATGTACACACACACCCGACACAGAACATAGCACGTTTTGTATCAGATCACCCAATATGTAGGTGAGCAAAAATACTGGGACATGTGACTGACAAGTGTTTCTTGTTACCCAGGTGTAACCTGTTAGATTGATTGCTTGAACAATAAATAGCTCTGAACATCTAATCTTGGTTCTAGTCTTCAGTTTCTCCTGTGAAGACTGCATTTATTGCTAAAAAAAAAAAAGGATAAAACAACATGAAGATCAGAGCGCTGTCTATGGGAGAAAAGCAAACCATTTTGAAGCTGAGAAAAGAAGAGGGATATATATATATATATATATAGGGCTTCAGATTGAAAGTACTTGTCTCTTTACATGTTTGTGTTGTGACTCAGTGCTGCAATCCAAGTCGATGAGTCACTCAGCAGAAAATCACTGCATCACTGGAAGAACCACGTCCTGGTTTATTCAGCTCACTTTAACAAATAACAATTTCCAATCCCTTTTTTTCCTTTTAGTTGAAAATTTTAAGGGGCATGTCTGTCAGTCGTAAAATCAGGAATTTTAAATAAATCCCTACTCAAAAAAACAATAGAAACCCTCATAGAATTTGTAATGGTTTTAATGGTTATAATGGGAATTGTATTGGATTTGTAATGGAAACTGAAATGATCCCTGAGTCTCTACTGGTAATTTATTGCCTTCTATTCCTGGCATGTTATGTCTAGTGGATACCATTAAGGACCGGTAATGGTTTTAATGGTTAGCTGATGATTTTTAATGGTATTTGTAGTGGAAACCATTAGAATTTATGTTATGGTTTCTACTGTTTTTTTCTTTTTTTTTCCAGCAGAGATATATGTTCATTTCATTTATGTTTGCTAAATACTTAGCTAGGCTAATTAAATTATAGTCAGTATAGGCAGAAGTCCCTTAAGTTCTCATGGCCACACCCCATGTGTATGGATGTGTATGTGTAGATGTGTGTGCATATGAGTGTGTGACTGTGTGTGTGTGAGAGGTCGACCCACCAGTTTGTCACACCACTTTTGGGAAAAACCTAGCACATGATCAGATGCACTGCAGGGTGCCATGGAAACTAGTTTAAAAATATTTTAAAAATATTTCTTCCACTTCTCTCTTAAGCAGAAAAATGGTCACGAATGTTCTCTCACCATTTCGTTCTCACACGTTTCCATGTTTTTCATCTGTTTGAACTCGTATTCATTACAAACCAAAGACTCTGTAAGAATCACACACACATTTCCCAAAAACAGCACGTAAATGAGGCTCTTCTTTTTGGAAGTGAAACACACATTTCCGCATCCCATCATTCACCCTCTGATTGCTGGGAGATGTTCCTCATTTTGAGAAGATCTGCTTGTAAACAAGTCCACGCATGGTCCAGGGTTGCCAGTTCCACCAGTAATTGGGTGCATTCCTTGAACCTCTGCAACTAATGTATTGTTTTATGCTGCGGATCAGGTGCTGCGTTGGATTGAAGGTATAATGTATTAATTATTATGCAGACTGTGGGTGAAATGGTGTGTTGGAGAAACAGAAATAGAGTACTATAAAGTGCCCTCCACTAATATTGGCACCCTTGGTAAATATGAGTAAAGAAAGCTGTGAAAAATCTTTTGTTAAAAAAATTCACAAAAATACTCTGCTCTCATGTATATCAAACAAATGGCAAACACAACACAGGTTTATAAAAAAATATCTTTGTTAAATATAGGTGTGCAACAATTATTGGCACCCTTTTGTCAATACTTTGTGCTACCTCCCTTTGCCAAGAAAACAGCTCTGGGTCTTCTATAATGCCTGATGAGGTTAGAGAATACATGGCAAGGGATCCGAGACCATTCCTCCATACAGAATCTCTCCAGATCCTTCAAATTTTGAGGTCCACGCTGGTGAACTCTCCTCTTCAGTTCACCCCACAGGTTTTCTATGGTTTTCAAGTCAGGGGACTGGGATGGTCATGGCAGGACCTTGATTGTGTGGTCAGTAAACCATTTTTGTGTTGATTTTGATGTATGTTTTGGATCATTCTCCTGCTGGAAGATCCAACCACAGCCCATTTTAAGCTTTGTGGCAGAGGCAGTCAGGTTTTCATTTAATATCTGTTGGTATTTGATAGAGTCCATGATGTCAGGTATCCTAACAAAATGTCCAGGTCCTCTGGCAGAAAAACAGCTCCAAAACGTTAAAGAGCCTCCACCATATTTAACCGTGGGCATGAGGTGCTTTTCCATATGGCTACCTCTCTGTGCGCTCCAAAACCACCTCTGGTGTTTATTACCAAAAAGCTCTATTTTGGTTTCTGTTGACCATAGAACCCGATCCCATTTAAAGTGTCTGGAAAACTGACGACGCTTGAGTTTGTTTTTGGATGAGAGTAGAGGCTTTTTTCTTGAAACCCTTCCAAACAACTTGTGGTGATGTAGTTGAATTCAGATTGTAGTTTTGGAGACTTTCTGACCCCAAGACACAACTAACTTCTGCAATTCTCCAGCTGTGATCCTTGGAGATTTTTTTGGCCACTCGAACCATCCTCTTCACAGTGCATTGAGACGATATAGACACACGTCCAATTCCAGGTTGATTCATAACATTTCCAGTTGACTGGAACTTCTTAATTATTGCCCTGATGGTGGAAATGGGCATTTTCAATGCTTGTGCTATTTTCTTATAGTCACTCCTCATTTTGTGAAGGTCAACAACTGTTTGCCGCACGTCACAGCTATATTCCTTGGTCTTACCCATTGTTATGAATGACTAAGGGAATTTGGCCTCTGTGTTACCTCATATTTATACCCCTGTGAAACAGGAAGTCATGGTTGAACAATTTCCTGTTCCTAGTCACCCAGGTGTACTAAAAAAATGTAAATATCAAAGGGAATATACTTCAAATATATTTGTCTCGTATAAATTCACAGGGGTGCCAATAATTGTTGCACAACCATACATAAATATATTTCTTAATTAACCCCTTTTTTGCAATTGTTTGATATCCATGAGAGCAGAATATTCTTGTGACTTTTTTGAACAAAAGATTAAACAGCAAAGGCAATTTCTCACAGCCTTCTTTGTTCATGTTTCTTTAGTCTTGTTTGAATGATTAGTTTTATTCATCTTAATTTAACGGGTTTATGTTGAATCACGCTTATTATTTATTTTTCACATTCTTTAATGAATGCTAATAATAATAAAACAACAGATTTTCACAAAATGTTCTCGACGGTGCTTTTAGTCCCTGACCGAGTGAACTAGCATGAGGAGGTGTTTTTGATTGAGACTCCAAAGCTCTTCTATAAGTCGCTATGGATACGGGCATCTGCTAAACACTGTACACTTAATTAAAAAATAAGCAATTTAGACTCGACAGTATAGTCCAGATAATAAAAGTGCAGTAATCCATGCAGATTGTTCGACATCAAGTCCAACAAGTCGAGGTTTGCATTAGTTAGTCTTTTTATGCGTAAACACATTCAGGAGGACGAGGAGGATACAAATGTTTGTTTTGAACCAATTCACAGGATTTTCACGAATACCAAATTTCCCATGTAAAAGCTCGTACGAACAATGATTAATGAGAAATCTGGGAATAAATTCAGATTTAGAACGGGTTCAAGGAAAAAAAAAAATCCCTGGAACAACACGAGGAAGAAATCCTGAGAGGAACCTCATACTCTTCTGTGTGAAAGCAGATCGTGGAATTATAAATCATTACTCTATCACAGTTGTATACTATAAAGTCGAACAGTACTAGCTCACTTTTTAAAAATCCCTTAATTAAAAGAGGGAAATTTCACCGTTCAGGATGAGCAAGTTAGTTTACAGTGATCACAGCAGCAGCTCTTGGGGACAGAATCAAGGTTTGTTGTCCACTGAAGAGAGAGCGAGACTTCTTTGGGGTATCATTGTGTGACCATCATCATCGTTATAATATGAATCCAAAACCTGAACGGATCCTCTAGAGATCGACTAAAAAAAATTACGTCAATCAAACTGCTGCTATTTATGTGGTTTTCTTTTAGGCCATTTAGCCCCGCCCAGTAAAATTTCTGATAATTTGCATAATATGCAAAACCTACTTTTCTACTAAACTAATCCTAGGATTTAAAAACATCTTTTTGGGGCATTTTTTCAAAAAACCATGGCGTCACATTACTCATAAGTCTCTGTCTGTCCATCACTAATTATTATTTGTAAAGAACTGAGCTTAATTTTTACACAATCAGCTATAACACAGGATGTATTGGATGGATTCGCACACAACTTCAAAGCCATATTCAGGACTAGATTCTGGGGTTGTTTGCTAAGACTACTAAATTCAAATACCTGTTTTATACAAGCTGCAAGTCTGAAACACCCTAGCAACCACCTGGGATCCCATAGCAACTGCCTAGGAATGCTCTAGCAATACTTGCTGCCCCTGCTGGAAAAAAACAAAAACACGATAGAAACCATCACAGAAATGCTAACGCTTTCCACTACAAATAACATTACAAACTGTCAGCTATTGACCATTAAAACCATTGACAAATGTCAAAAGGTGTTCTATCGGTCCGTAATGGTATCCACTAGACATGACATGCCACCAATAGAATTACCAGTAGGGACCAGTAGAGTTTCCAGGAACTGCACTTTTCCAGTTAAATACGAGACCTACGGAGGAAAACTCCGGCTTTAATACTGCGTTAAAAATAATCAGAAATAATAAACATACGGTACATGCCTTTATTACAGGAGTCGCCATGTGGTCACGTGACACATTCCTACATCAATCTTTAAATAACACGCAAAACCCAGGAGATTAAACATTAAAAAAAAACAACAACAAAAAAAACAAATTGGACATAATTAATTTAATAACAAAACAGAAAATGTACAATGAAATGAGAAGGTAGCAAAAGATAAACAGCTTACAATTCTTTTTTTCACATCTTTTACATCTCAGGACATACACGACGGCCCCTGAACTTGCGCGATCTCTTAAAACAAAACACCATCCATATATTAGAATTTAAATAAAAACACAAACAACAGTAAGGCTGAACCACGGTCAGCGAATAATCTTATAGAAGAATAAAAATATAAAAAGCTGTATCTTTGTAACATTAAGTTACTTTCTGAATATCTGTACATCACAGTTGTATTCGGCCACAGAGCAGGTAGAATTGTACAAATTCCGTCCGGAGAAACCCACATCCATGTGTTAATTATGACTGATACAGCATGTCGTTGTGTTTCAGACTGCATTTATAGATCTTACAGAGGATTTCACTAAAACTGTAAAAAAAACAAAAAAACAAACAAAAAAAAAACCCTGCTAAATTCCACAAAACGACATGAAAAAAAAACCCAAATGTGTAGCAAATAAAGTGTACCTTTATCTGAATTTTAAAGCGCACCTATTATGGTTTTGAAATGTGCCTAATTTTGTTTTAAAGCTCTCATACAATAGATTTACATACATCCGAGGTCAAAAAACACTTTAACGTGCTCATAATTTAAATTGCAGCATTACATTTTTTTCCGCAGTGTTAAATGATCCGTTCTAAAAGATTCGTTCTAAACTACTACTTTCAGAAAGCATTCTCTAAACCTATGTAGGTTAGTACACAAAGTAAAATCTGGAATCACTAACGACTCGTTTCAGCTGTTCAGAATCGGTTCCTTCTTTTGGGAGTCAATAACTCCGTTCGTCGTGCTCTTTGATTTTTGAAACTTTGCAGACTTTTTTACATTCACAAACAGCTACATATATAAACACACTACATGAAAGGTAATATTTGAAAAACCATAATAGGTGCACTTTAAGAATCAGTATTTAAAAAAAAAAAAAAAAAATCTAAATCTGATCTGTAAACCAAAAAAAACCAAACCAACAACCACAAAAGTACAAATAAAATGCCACTATAAACGCCAGAACCATACCAATCTGCATAAATAGCATAGAATTATAGTCTTTTAAATTTATAACGCAGCACCAAAGCCTCCTGAATGCAGGACTTAACGGAACTGCTAAAAGTAGTTATTGTTTTTGTGGCAACAGAACAACCTGAACGTCTCGTTTGTAATCCCAGGCATCAAACCGTCACTCATCGGACTTCCCTGATAGCACAAACGTATAAACAATAAATGTACAGGAAGAGAAACACAGGGGGGTACAGTATACTCCCAGTATACTCACGCTTTAATAAATAAGGAGTCTGGGGTTAATAAGTCCAACAGAACAGGCACTGATTTTCATGCTGGAAAAAAAAAAGTCCTCGGATGAGGAAGGTGCAATGAAAACATCTACAGCAGTCGTACGCTGATAAATACACTCGTACTGCCTTTATGTACAGTTCAGTGCAAAATGCAATCCTCTGGCGTTTCTCTTCCTCCACCGACTTTCAAAATGATTCGAGTACCTGTGTACGTCCTGATACGACAGACAGCTGTGTTGAACTTGATTGCAGCCCTTAAAGGGAACACAAATTGATGCATGTGGAGCCTTTAGCTATGTGCAGACTTACGCTAGCGGTGCACTGGTTCTTATCCATATAAATTACAGTTCGATTGTAAATGTGAATAACACTACAGCTCGTGAGCACTGAGCAGAACATCAGTGGATTTCTTCAGGCTTGTGCGATATTACAATATTATCGTCTCCACGTGATATTATGTTACGTTCATGTTATCAGACCTGCCAACTTTTACGCGTTCTGTATTCTCGGCAAAAACACCGCGTTATCGCTCCAAAATACACTGAAACTACAGAAACATACAGACTAAAAATTCAGACGAGCGGTAGGCCTGTAATTTTCTTAGAGGACTGAGAAAAAAAAAAAAGGAAAAAAAAAAAAAGAGAGACATGTCCGATACGGAGAGAAACTAAATCGGACAAGGACAGGTGTAAATTGTATCCTGTCCGAATAGTGCTATATTAGACAAGAATAGTTATTAAGGATGTCACAGAAAATTCTGGGGGGGGGGGGGGGGGGGGGGCTACGTCGTCAACTGTCAAATCAAATGCTTTGTTAGTGATAAATTAACAAGTGATTAAATACGCATTGTGAGCGACAGCAACGGAGAAAATGTTGTATATATATTATAATGTCCACATGACGCATTAGAGAACCAATTTAAAATATTTTATATATATATATTTATATATATATAATAAAAATTGGAGCTGCAACAACTAATTCATAAACTTGATAATAATCGATTATGAAAATTGTTGAATGAATCTCATTATCAATTAGTTGGTCTGCCCGCAGCACAGCGTATATTAACTCATTACGTTACTTCTGTTCCGAAAACACGCTTTGGAGAGTAAATACTAAAGTTGTGTGAAGTACTATACACTTACCCTATGCATTGTATACTCCACCGTCTAGTGTGTGGATTTTAGAAAGGTAATATCTCAAATGGAACCCCAGCCGTTTTTTTAATAACCGGAAGTATAAGCCGCTTCCTAGTCAGTGGCGCATGACGTCATCTTTAGCCTAATACCCAGAGTCACCGACAATGACTTTCTTCAGTTTACTGTTTATGTCACCGTTACCTTTTATTCCCAACATGACCTCAGTCTCCATCAGACGGAGGCGAAATCGTCACGTGACTGAGGAAGAAAGTGTGCGACCTCCAAGTCCTCTAAGGCAAGGGAGCATTTTATATTAAACACTGCAGAGAACTTTATAAAGCGGAGTTTGTGCAGCATGGAAGCACGACAGTGATGCTGTCGCGAGCTGCTTAAAAGATTTCATTTAATTTAAGTTTATTGTCATTATATGCTGCATCAGTGTAACTTCTGTCATTTATTATAACGGAAGTGACGTGTTAGTAACGAGGCCGCGTTGCTCCTCACAGGCAGTGCAGACGCTGTGATACAGAGTGTAGCGCGAGTAAGATCTGTAATGTCTAAATAAAACATTATGATCAAAAGTAAACAGAATTAAAATAATATGTCTAAAGGCAGCGAGTAACACAAACAGAAATGATTAAATCGTTATTCGCAACATTTTCAAATAGAAAATCTCAATTAGGGGTAAAAATTATATATATCGCACAAGCCTACTGCAGAATGAACGTTTAACTTAATCCTAAAATGCTGGTCTTGCCAAAGTCTTTAGAAGTGCTTAACTACTAAAAGGCTCAGTTCACGAGGATGTGCCTTGTCTCTCTCTCATTCTCCTTTTCTCTCTCTCAGATCACCTCTCTACATGTCTGTATTCTGATGATTGTGGTAAATCTTTCCCCAGACTTCTTGGATCTTCTTACACCATTTGTCCGCATTGCCGTTGGGGTCCATTAAATAATACGTCCTGTGTGGCTGCATGGGGAAGAATCAGAAATAAATAAGGACTTATAAGAAAGTGCACTTTCATTATTATTGCGATGGAGCAAAAACACTCTCCACGTTTATATCTGAAGATATAGGATACATGCAGCTCTTGCTCGCTCTGTATTAATGAACGCAGGACACGTTTTGAAGTAAAACCGGTTTTACCGTGTGGACGAAGAAAGTCTTGAAGTTCTTGGCTTCTGGTCGCAGCTCAGGAGACCATGGGATCTCCCCTTTGAGGACTTTATTCACAGGATCTACGTAGTAAAGATGCGGCCCCTCCGTCAGTAGCAGCTGCCTTCGACGAGCAAACAAGCCCTGTGTGGATAGAAGAGAGTCACTGTGCTCTTTAATGCAGCTCCACACCCAGACTACAGAGGGCGCTCTGAGACTGATACTAAAACTGTACACACTCTTCTGAACATCTGATATACCCTATATATAGTTCATATGACTAAATAGGTGACTACTTTATGGGAAAAATAATATAATCTCACCTTTCTTTTGTCAACTGGTCCCATTTTTAATATCAAGTTGTTTTCAACAAACTGGTGCCTTAAAACAGAAAGAAATAAAAGGACCAGTTAGCAGACACAGCACGATCTCTCCCTAATCTTAGCTTCAGTTCGCTGAAGACCTCAATCAAATATTTTTTTTGAGGACGCAAAATATGCTTGAGAGAACGCAAAAGCACTAAAATATAAATTTTCTTCCCATCTCATCATTTTTCCAATCAATGTCCCCTTAGGGGCTCTGTACTGATCATATCTAGATTATTAGATTTTTTTTTTTTTTTTTTTCACGTTACTTTGCATGTAAATATCACTTATATTAAAAAAAGAAACTGATTGTCAACGTGTAGGAAAACCATGAGTTAAAAATAAATAAATAAATACTATTTGAACTGTTGTGTGATATAGCTGATTTTGGAGGTAAATTATTATTATTTTTTTTAACTAAATCATTGGAGTCTGACACAAATAATGTTAATTAATTTAGAATTTTGTGTAGAAGATTTGTAAAGAATTGCAAACAGATCTACAAATGGCAAATTGAACAGCAGAAATCAGTATCATGATTGAATAGATTTTATTTTAATTAAATTAATTTAAATGACAGTAATGATCTCGAGCAAACTGGAGGCGATTTATATCCCTTTAAATGGACTGTCCATAAGTGAGGACATAATGCCTCACTACTGCTTTTTTTTCCCCTGACAAGTTAATGTCTTAATCGACTAATCTATGCAACCCCTAACAGATGATGGAACAATCAAACTTTCCAAACATGAAATTTTCTCCAGAAGGAGCATGCTACACGACACAGCCAGTTTTGTGAAGCCTGATGAATGGAGTGACCTACCAGGGGTTCCTGCTGGTCTGCTTCTGCAACAGCAGCTGCTTCTCCTCGCTGGAGAACTGCAGGTCCAGCTCAAAGGAGTTGCTGTCCAGGTCATGGATGTACTGCTCGATGTTGCTGGTGGATCTCTGGGGCAACAACGTGGTCAGCACCGACAGAGCCTGTGAGGAACTGGAGTGAACAACCTCCATGCTGCTGAACTGACTCAGGAGGTCATCATACTGCCCAATGAGAAATTTCAAACAGTTCATAAACATGGAGTGAAATGACATCAGCACAGAGAGTACTGTACCAGAAGAGAGTGTGAATGATTTTCACCAGTCTAGATAATTATATGTGAAGAAACGGGTCGAATACGGTCACATCCGTCTCAGATCTTATCCTCCGTTTTGTATCTGTAATCATTACCACATGATGACTGTGGGTTAGGGCTGAACAACATATCACTTCAGCATCATCGCTGCACCAATGTTCTGCACACACGACAGTCACCTTGGACAACTACTTTGTTTCCTTCCTTTTTAAGAGACCAAATGTAACTGGACAATTGGCTGCTCAGCTGTTCCATGGCCAGGTGTATGTTGTTCTCTCATTATTTCACTTATTACATCACTCTAGGGTTGATTTCATGTGTGTTAATTCACCAATTCAATTGTGCAATCTGTTGGTTAACTCTCAATATGAAGTCCAAAGAGCAGTGACTGCCAGCGAAGCAAACCATCATTAGGCTGAAAAACCAAAACAAACCCGTCTGTGAAAACATTAGCAGATTTGTTTACATCTAGGAACACCAAAAGACCAAGAAGACCATGGAAAACAACTGTAGAGAAGAATTCTTTCCCGGGTGAAGAAAAATCCCTACACAACACCCGGCCAGGTCAAGAACACACTCCAGGAGGTAGGTCTATCTGTGTCAAAGTCAACAACCAAGAGAAGCCTTCATCAGTAGTTTGCCAAAAAACATTTAGAAAAGTCAGTATAGTTCTGGAACAACATCTTATGGACAGATGAGACAAAGATCAACTTGTAGCAGAATGACCTGCTCAGGATTTGAAGTGTACCACCTCATTTTATGGTGTGGGCATGTACAACTGCCAATGGCACTGGTTTCCTTGTATTTATTGACGGGAGGAAACCAGAGGCGGGAGAACCCACAGGAAACCGTGGGAGACACAGGGAGAACATCCACACAAGCTCCACGTGGACAGTACCCCGATCTCAGGATCGAAACCAGGTACCTTGGACACTTGGCGCTTTTTACGTTCATGAAAAGAATACCTGGAGTGCTCTTACATATTCTGTGTTTAGCCTGTTTGAATCAAACCCTGGCGTGTTTACCTCGATAGTGCTGTTCGTTGGAGCTCAGCACTCACACTCGGGTGCAGAATATTTTTTATATATATATATATATATATATATATATATATATATATATATATATATATATATATAATTTATCTCGCTGAGAGAGGCGGTCTTGTTGAGGATTTGACTGCAGTGAGAACGTGATTCGACCCAACTGCAGGAAGTGAACGCAACATGCTGCGTTTTTTGCCCTCTAACCTGATAGGCAAAGTGCAAATCTCAGCTAACAGACAGTGCTAGAGCCGGAGGATACGATGATATAATAATATATATAATGACGATATCGTGATCAATTAATCACAATACGCTTTTCTGAGATTAATGATATTATTAGTATTATTATTTTAAAATTAACAACAAACTGACTGTTTGCAGCTGATTTGATGTTAAAAGTTCATGCTTAAGCTTACAATGTTTACAAATTACGGATTTTTTTGTCTTCCTTTCTCCATTTTTTTTCCAAATAAAAAATAGTTGTTTTGAAAAATGTAACTAATCGTTGTAGACATTATATAAAGCACTGAACAGTTTTATTTTTTTAATGACAACACCACTGTTTTCTTAATTATATGATAATTCGGTCATAACGCCCGCCTCTAGACAGAACTACAGTGTTACGTACAGTAAGTATCTAGATGTAAACTAGATTTAAAATAGATACTTAATTCTGTAAAGTCATTTGATCACGATTTCCATGCTCCACTATTTCTACACGCGCCTGTGAACAGGTTTTGTACGGGTTTACTGTTGTTATATTTTGAACAATGAATAAGAATGTTCTGCGAGGACATTTTCAGCCTCGTGCCTTCATACTTAATCTTCAGCCAACGTTGATTTTTAAATTATTTAATTAATTTTTTCGATGAACTGTGTGGAACGTGAGACCGGCTCAAACCGAACTGAAATACGTCAGGTGACTGGATGGAGAACACCACTCATCGTAACTTTTCACCTTTATAAAACATCTTGTACCGCTCAGTGCTCTTACCAGAAAAGATGACTTATAGGCTGGAGAAGAAAGATAAGCTACCATTGGATTAATAATGGAGCGACTCAGAACACTACATAATTCAGGAATTCAAGCTTAAAAAAAAGTCACTGTTTGTTTTCAGCTGTTTTTTTTTTTTTTTTTAAGGACTGAAACATGCTCACATTGCCGTAGTACTCCTCCTCATCCTCGGCCATGGCTGGCAGGTACGGGGTGAGTTTCGGAGGAGTCTGCAGATGGAGGTTCTCCCAAGAGATGCTCTCAAAGAAGGCGTGGGCTCTCAGGGGATTGTAGCCCCCCATCTCCTCACAGCCTAGACGCTTGGTGGGCTCTGAACACTGGAAAAGCAAAAAAAATAAATCAAAATAAATCACATTAGAAATGTTTTTGATGAGAAAAACAAATGCATCTGGTGCAGTTTGTGTCTGAAATAAATAAATAAATAAATAAATAAATAAATAATAAAAAAAAACAAACAAACAAACTCACTAATAGCTTCTCCACCAGATCCTTAGCTTTGGGAAAGAATTTCTCTGGAAATTCATACTCCAGTTTTATTATCTTCTGGAATATCAAGTATTCATTCCTAGTCAGAAACAAGAAGAAACATGATGAAACAAAGATAAACAATACACACCGCTTGAGCTATTAAAAACACTGTGGCCCCAATCTGTGATCAGATCTTTTTTTTTTTTTTTTTAGTGCTCCAATCAACTGGAACAGTCACAAAGTGTTAGGAGTTTGTACGACCAACCGAGACAATCTGTTAGTAGTAAATGTAACCAGGAGGCGAACGGACCATGTGACAAGAGTGGTTGGGTTTTTTTTCTTTTCTTTTTAGAGCCTGTAGGCTCTCTACATAAACAAGTCATAAACACCAAAGCCATTACTTCCTGTTATTTCACACCATGCTTCTTTTTTTTTTTTTTTACTTCATTAAAAAACTATTATGACAGTGGTCCTTTTCTAGCACAACAGCCAGAAACGCAAAGTCATACAGTAAGTTTGTCTCAAAGTGGCTTCCAGGGGTATTTGATTTTTTTTTCTTCACAGTTTTGTTATAGCTGTGGAAATCGCAACCTACCATCCCTAAAGCTGTGCTGAATGTTCAGGTCTTAATGTGTTCGGTCAATGGAAAGTTCTACGGCTCTGAAAAAATATCGTACACATTTAATCAGTTTAATATTTAGTCTAAATTAGTCTAATATTTCGGAAAACAAGTCTGTGTTCAGGGGGGCCATTGAGATATAATATATATATATTATAGATGATAGAGGTTTCTGGCTGGAAAAAAAAAGTTTGAGAAAACAAACAAGAACAAGGAGAAAGAAATGTTTGGTTGGGACTTACGCTGCTCTGAAGGGGGGCAATCCAGCCACCAATTGGTAAACTATACAGCCTAGAGCCCAAAGGTCCGAACTACAAGTAGAGTATATAAGAATGTTAGTTAAAGCATTACACATACATATATACACACAGTGCAAAAGGTACATCTAAAGAAATGCTGTAAAGCAAAGATGTCTTCAAAAATAATTAAATGAAATATTTTTACATTTAAAAAAAAAAATACTATAAGAGCAGTAAACAGTAATGAATGAAAGAAAGGCAGTATTTGGTGTGACGACTCTTTGCTTTAAGTAGTCTCAGGTAGAATTAGCGCAGTTTGATAAGGAAATGAGCTGTAAGTTTTATTGAGCATCTTGCAGAACCAGCCACGGTTCTTCTGGAGATGTTGACTGTTGCACTCGCTTCTTATTTTTGCAGCAAAACCCTGCAGCCTTCATTGTGTTTTTGTCTGAAAAGTGTCTCTTATGTAATACGCTGCTTTCTTTACTGACACAAAAACATTTTTCTCTAACATTTCATTTGGTGCTGGAAAAAATGTTTTATTTCATATATAAATCGGTCCGTCCAGGATTTTTCACTTGCAGAAATGAACGCAAAACCAAGCAAACTCTGCAATATTCGCAGGATCTTGCAATTTAGGGGAAAAAAAAAAAAAAAATATTCACCACAGATTTCCCACACATGGGACAGTTGTGACCACCACAGATTTCCCACACATGGGACAGTTGTGACCTCATCACAACTCGCGTTCAGTGAGTACATGAGTAAAGCTAAAAGGTCTCATTTACCAACAAACATCACTGTGAAAGACCGTGCGAAACAATTTCATAGGAATATGATTTCTCCAATTCAAGTAGTTTTCCGCAAAAAAAAAAAAGGGTACAAAAAACTAGGGGGGAAGAAAAGAAAAAAAAAACACCCCACAGACAGACACAGGAAAATCAGTCATTTTTGTATACATTAAACAGTGAAACTGATTCGGTTCTAATTGAAGCATTCATGCCGAGTACCTTTTACATGCTGATTTTTCAGTCAGCAGTTCTGGTGAAACATACTGCGCCGTCCCGACAAAAGAGTTCGCTCTCGCTGTTAAGGATAAAAGAAATGAGTCACAACCACCATGCATGACAAGTCCACCTGTATCTGTATCTGCAGTAAGCATTAAACACATCTGCTTACAAATGACTACAACACAGAGTACGTCTTTCAGGTCATCATATGTTTTTATCATTATTATAATAATTTATTTATTTATTTATTTATTTATTTTACAGTAAATCCCATATTTACAGTTTATGTTTGGGAGCGGGAAGGGGGTGGGTGCTAGAGATGTTGTGCTATAGTAACGTATCTATAAATAACAAAAGGCAGAGTGCTGACCTACAGAAAGGTTAAGGTAAGTTAACCACAACAAAGTGGAGTAAACACTGGCAGGAGAAGAAGAGAACGAGGGAACGGTTTACTTTGAGAGCTATCGGAGGAAAACTGCTTCGCCGTTCCAAAATCCGTAATCTGAACGTGCATGTCCTCGCTCAGTAAAATATTCTCTGGTTTCAGGTCCCTACAAGAAACAAACATAATGCAGTGAAAGCCAACAACAACAAAAGACAGTACAACCTAAAAAAATAAACCCCACAAGAGTCGATGTAATGACGTCTGACGCGGGACATTTACTCGGGAAAACTGCAAGACAAGGACGTACCTGTGAATGATTCCTATTGAATGTAGATACTCAAGAGCGCAGACTATTTCTGCGGCGTAAAAGCGTGTGCAGGTCTCATCGAAAGAGCCTATTTTGCGAATGTAGCGGAGCAGTTCGCCGTTCTTAGCGTAACTTAGTCCAAAATCTGACCGGCGTTAAGGAAATCAAGGAGTAATTCTGAGATTTGTGCCAAAAAACAAACAAACAAAAGAACAAACAAAACATGTATCAGGTTAAACATTTCTCAACACCAGAAACAAATAGGATACATAATTTTTCAGCATCCTGAAATGTGAAGTAGAGCTTTACAAAAAAGGGATGATCTATGCTGGACATGATGTCCCGCTCCCTTTTTACATAGTGTGTTTTATTCTCCTTCCTGATGTGCAGCTTCAGAAGAATCTTGACTGAAATTACAGGACACAGGAGCAACATTTGAAAACAAGCACGTTACAGATGCAATTGTGCCACTGACTTCACTGTGAAGAAGAAGAAGCAGAAGAAGCAGAAGCAGAAGGCATTACTTACTTGCATATTCCTTTCCTGTAGAAAGCTCTTTTGCTAAAACCACCTGAAACAACAACAAAAAAAAAGTCATGTTTTCAGGGGGAAAAAGAAAAAGAAAAGCAAGCACCTGCTGTGAAACATGTGAACTGCAGCATTATGACTCGACTCACGGTTGAGAAGGAGCCTTCACCGAGGATTCGGCCGAATTTGAAGTCCTCGGGTCGTTTCTTTTGCTGAGTGTGTAAAGTGTGTGTCTGAGAAACAGGGGCCTCCATACCTTCGGCCGCCTCGAGCTTCCTGCGCTGTCCGCTTACCATGGAGAGAGGAGCGCGGGCACACAGCGAGGTCTGGACGAGGGCAGCATCACGCTGAGAGAGAGAGAGAGAGAGAGAGAGAGAGTGTAAAGGAGAGACCCGTCTCAGTCGCAAACAGGAACTTTAGAAGCCGCTCAGAGCGGTGAAGCGGCAGCTGATAAACTTGCAGGGGCTGGGCTTGTGTGTGTGTGTGTGTGTGTGTGTGTGTGTGTGTACGTTTGTTTGTTTGCGTGTGCGGTTACAGGTGCTACACTCTTCCGCAAGGAGCAAGGAGAGGTGAGCTGATCGAGCTTTTCATTCCCTCTTCCTGCATGTTTACTTTTATGTGCTTTTTAACTGTCTTATTAACAAGGCCTGGGGGCAGACCTTCAGTCATTCAGAGAGTGGAAAAGAGGAATCTGACAACAAGAAATGAGCCATGTGTGAAATGTGTTTACACACAAAAAAATAACCATTAATAAAATCTGAGAAAAAAAACAAACATAAAAAAATCCTTCAATCAGCAAGTGTAAAGAAATTAACTAAGTATAAAAAGTAGACACACAATACAGTTTTTAAATGATATTATTATTTATTGAAGCAGTTATCCAGTACCAACTGGGCCTGTGTGAAAATGTATTTTCCCCCGTAGTTACCAATTCCCCAAATCTATGAAACTGCATTCACAATAGGGTTCTGCTGGACTAGACGCAACCAGGCCTGATTACTGCAAACCCTGTTCAATCAAATCAACACTTAAATAGAACTTTTTCAACAGCATGAAGTTGGTTAAAAGGTCTTACCTAGTAACACACTATGCCAAAGTTGAAAGAAATTCCAGAAATAAGGAGAAAGGTGATTGAAATACATCAGTCTGGGAAGGGTTACACAGCTATTTCAAAGGCTCTGGGACTCCAAAGAACCACAGTGAGAGCCATTATCTCCAAATGGAAAAACTCGACACAGTAGTGTTCCTTCCCAGAAGTGTCTGAACTTCCAAAATTCCTCCAATAGCACAGCAACGACTCATCCAGGAAGTCACAAAAGAGCCAAGGACAACATCAAAGGACCTACAAGTCTCTCTTGCATTAATAAAGGTCACTGTTCATGACTCCACTATCAGAAAGACACTGGGCAAAAATGGCATCCATGGAAGCGTGGCGAGGTGAAAACCACTGCTAACCCAGAAGAACATTAAGCCTTGTCTGAATTTTGCCAAAACACACCTTGATGATCCTCAAACATTTCCTGAGAATGTTTTGTGGATTGATGAGTAGAAAGTGGAACTGTTTGGAAGACAGGGGTCCCGTTACATCTGCCGTAATCCAAACACAGAATTCCACAAAAAGATCATCATTCCTACGGGCAAGCGTGGTGGTGGTAGTGTGATGGTGTGGGGATGCGTTGCTGCTTCAGGGCCTGGGCAACTTGCAATAATTGAGGGAAACATGAATTCTGCTCTCTACCTGAAAATCCTAAAGGAGAATGTCCAGTCATCAGTCTGTAAGTTGAAACTCAAGTGTAACTGGATTCTGCAGTAAGACAATGATCAAAAGCATAGGAGTACGTCCTAGTCCTAGAAGTAAGTGAAAGACTGATCTCCAGTTATCAGAAGTGTTTGGTTGCAGTTATTGCTGCTAAAGGTGGCACAACCAGATTTTATGTTTAAGGGGATAATTAGGTAGTTTTTCACACGGGTGATAGGTGTTTTTTTTGTTGTTGTTGTTTTTGCTCCAGCAAATAAATAAATAAATAAATAAATAAATAAGTAAATAAATAAATATTTAAAGACTATTGTGTGTTCACTCAGGTTGCCTTTGTCGTATTTCGTTTGAAGATCTAAAACTATTTAGTATGAGATATACACAAAAACAGAAGAAATACTATATTACATATATATTAAATATTACCTATTTATCGTGCACTTGTAATCCGTTTTTTTTTTTTTGGTCTTTTTGGTGAAACTTTAATTTCATTTCTAACATTTCATCACCTGTCTGTGGTGAGAGCGAGGACAACAAAGCCAACTTGACTTGACTATTCCTCATTTGTTTGTTAGTACAGCAAAACAACACACACACAGAGAGGGAGAGAGAGAGAGAGAGAGAGAGAGAGAGAGAGAGAGAGAGAGAGGGAGAGGTTCTGTTATTGGTGTGACTCGGTACTTTCCAAGCACCTGCCACAGAAAGCATCACTTGACAACAATAACCTGTTGAACACACTTAACCACAGATATGAGAGAGGCCTGTGCCCCCCTTTTTTGCCTGTAACTCCCAACCAAACACACACAGACGCCGCTTCTCACAGGAGCTGAGTGGATTCAACCTTGTTTCACTCTTGGTATTGTGAAATTTCAGAATGACTTCAACGAGCTAGAAATGATTCGAAGAAAAAGTACAGATGGTGAGAGATGTTTACTTCAGCTGATAAAGACTACTCGTGCACAATAACATCGAAAACGCGACAGGAGGGGTTTTTTCTTTGTTTTTTTCGGGTTCGGCGCAGGTGGGCTTTAAACGCGTTACACAAAAAAAAAAAAAAAAAAAGAGTGTAAACAAGACAAACTCGACAAAATCACAGAACCAATCAACAAAACGTTGTAATGCACAGTGGCACTAACAAAAACCTAAAACAAAACCACAAACACAAAACGTGTGAACCGCTCTACACACCATCCTTCAAGTTACAGATCTCTGAACAATACAATTATATTACACACAACAACTGCTTTTTTTTCCTTATTATCCTTTTTTATTGTCTGTGTGTGTGTGTGTACAGGAATGTAAATTTGGTATTAAACAAAGTTAAGAGGTGGGGAAGTGGCTTCAACCAAGCAGAAACATGTGGCAATGCTGCATCCACAAACTGATGCAATATGCACTCTCCGTAGAAAAATACTACGTTAAAATAAATAAATAAATGGATAAATAAATAAATGAATAAATAAATCCCCACCTGTCTATGGTTTCTGGCGGAGCCGCCATTTTAAATTTTTATTACAGAGGTGGAAATCACATCCTACTACTACCAAAGTTATTACATTTAATCACCGAGTTCTGATCATTCTTAGACGTTTTTTAAGCTCACTTGATGTTTTAATTCAAACCTCAATACCAGAAAAACAAGCAGGTTTATAAATAATTTCACAAAATCAGTCCGTACAGTGATTGTTGTAGCTTTTTTTACAAAAATTTACAATGGGGCATTTTTGTGCTTCGTGCAATAGCACAAAATTGTTTTGCGCGGTCTTTCGCAGTGATATTTGTTGGTAAACAAGAGCTTTTAGCTGTACTCGTGTTCGACGCACAGGAATCGAAGAGGTCTTTGTCTGAACGTGTGTCGTGATCACGTCACGTGACACGTCTCGGCCAGAATCTGCGGAAAATCTGCAGTAATTTAGAAAAATCGCAAGCGCCTCAGGAATACTGCGGCGTTTCCTCGGTTTTGTGTTCATTTCTACGATTGCTAAATCGCTGCAGGGACGGAATTAAAGGACCTAAAGGGTGCAAAATGTTTAATGTATGTAACATAATGCAATACAAACCCTTTAAATGAACATACTAATATAAATGATACTAAAATTATTTACTAGTGCACATACTGTAGATTTTCCCCCTGAATGTAATTGAAGTATTTTGTTAAATAAACACACCTGACCTTCACACTCAGATGTGGTTCTTCCCCAAACTGCTAGCGTAAACTGTGGAAGCACACAACTGTATACAACGTCTTTGTATTTTTGTAGCTTTACAATTTCCCCTTCACTGGAACTTAAAACTAAAAAAGAATTTTATTTAGAAATCAGATCGATATTGGTTAACAAATGTTCTACGCTTCAAGAGGAGTGCTATTTGGCTAAATTAACACTTTTAAAATGCTGTAACTGTAGCTCCTTATAGCTTGGTGGTCTGTAACTCGGGAGCGTTTAGACCAGAGGGGAATTCAAATTTCGAATTTGTGCACACGTTCAGGACGTAACGTTTGATGGATTTATAAAATCAGAAGTTCAGATGATGCCCAAAAAAACATTTAGCTAGCTAAACGTGTCCGTTATAGGCAACTCCTGTGAAATGACAAGACCTGGATATCTAGTCTTAGCTAGCTAGTTTCTTGTAACATGTAGGTGAGCTATGTAGGTTTGTGAACGCAATATAAATCAGGCATGTTGGCTAACTAGCAAGCTAAGCCTGTTAAATACTTCATTAGCAAGCCAACGTCACTGATATGATAGCTGAGGTGAAACGGACGCTGCATTTTAAGACGCAGCTCCTCGAACCGATTATCCTTCCTAACTGTCTGTAACCACGACCGGCGTCTTCTGTGGGCTTGGAAATGTGTCCGATTCGATGCTATGCGGTAAAAACCAAGCATGTTTATGAGCACTTTTCAAATTGTGATGTCCGACAGGACATCATGACGTTCCAGAAAACAAATTCTGACTTGCTGTTAGACATCTCTAAAGACCCCCGCTGTGTTTGTGCGTCCAGGATTCATGGCCAACGATTAACGGTTATTGTTGACAGTGACGTGTCTGACTCCGCTACAGATCGGAGCAGATCGGTTAAGATCGTAATATACGTACGTCGCCGTGAAGTCTCAGGTCTTGTACACCTCTTTTTTACTTCCAAGTCTGTCTCTCCTTAGATGAAAGTTTCGTAACAAAGTTAAAGACGTCGATTCTTTGTTCAGTCTGTGCTAACTTCTGTCTTCTTCTATAATGCCTGATGAGGTTGGAGAATACATGGCAAGGGATCTGAGACCGTTCCTCCATACAGAATCTCTCCAGATCCTTCAAATTTTGAGGTCCACGCTGGTGGACTCTCCTCTTCAGTTCACCCCACAGGTTTTCTATGGGTTTCATGTCAGGGGACTGGGATGGTCATGGCAGGGCCTTGATTTTATGGTCAGTAAACCATTTTGTGTTGATTTTGATGTATGTTTTGGATCATTGTCCTGCTGGAAGATCTAACCACGGCCCATTTTAAGCTTTCTGGCAGAGACAGTCAGGTTTTCATTTAATATCTGTTGATATTTGATAAGAGTCCATGATGCCATGTATTCTAACAAAATGTCCAGGTCCTCTGGCAGAAAAACAGCCCAAAAACATTAAAGAGCCACCACCATATTTAACCGTGGGCATGAGGTACTTTTCCATATGGCTACCTCTCTGTGTGCTAGAAAAACCACCTCTGGTGTTTATTACCAGAAAGCTCTATTTTGGTTTCATCTGACCACAGAACCCGATCCCATTTGAAGTTCCAGTAGTTTGTTTTTGGATGAAATAATCAGATCTAAAGCATTCAAATGTAAATTTTAGGGGCACAATGCTTTTGAAATTGAGTTTTGATGTACACAACACCGACTCTGAGCCGTTTGGAAAGCATAAGCGCAGATTCAGTCACTTGTGTTTAATCAGGAAATAAATAACTGAGCGGCCCTAATTTAAATATATTCATTAGTACATGCTTATTTTTAATTGAAAACTCCACGTCAAAAATAAAGAGGATTGTTGCACAAACATCATTCCGTGCACATATAATGTACTACACCCATTCCAGACCTGTCAGGACTGTTTGTTAAACATTTACTACCCAGGAAATTCCCTAATTACCCCAGTTACATGATTATACTCAACACTGACATGGTGCATTATCAGGTGAGATGATTTTTTCCCTCATCCCCACCCATATTCAGGAAAAAAAAATGACCCGTAGATAAAATGTCTATAAAATGACTGACAAGAGGCGAATCCAAAAACCAAACGCGTTCCAAGACTTCCGGTCCGGAAGTCAGCTTTCCAAACAAGTTCTCTCAGTGACTAAATAAACTTTGGCTAAAAGGCTGCAGCTTAATTCATTCTACTATGTTCTATACATATCTTACAGGTTAATTGGACAAGTAAGGAATTTAAAAAATCGACTACTGCACCTTTAAGAAGATGACTCTGAGTTTACACTGGAGGTAAACAAGTGACGCTACATTGCGCGCGCTTTGTTTACAAACACCGTGTCACGTCATCTCGCCGCCTTATCAGATGTTACGCTGATACTAACACAAGTTAATACTTTAACAGCGATTCGAATAAAACATGGACTTTTCTTTTTTATTATTATTTATTTTTGTTTTAGTTCTGACTTCCTGCATAAAACTAGAAAGAAAACAAAAATCAGAAAAACGCCTCCAGCGTTTTTTTTTTTTTTTTAATAAGTAAATAAACAAACATTTATGGGCGGGCAGAAGTGAAGTGCGCGTGCGCAGAACCCCTTATAACTCACGCTAGCTTTGAACTTCATCAACAAGCGAGTTTATCCTGGTTATAAAACTCCAGGTTTTCGTCGCAGCATCACAGAAGATTCTCTGTAGGCACAATCAGTGTTTCAGTTGAATACTTCGCACCCGAAACGTGTGTGAGGTGTTGTAAAAAATAAAACCAAAACAAAACAGAAACCCTGCGCCACTCCCCACGCTGATTAGCTCCTAAAGCCGGGCTAAAGCTAAAAACAGCCCGTCTGCTGTAATCCGTCCCGGGGAGACAGAGCTGAGAACTTACACTCACACTTCCTGCTGAAGGGAGAGTAATTTATCCACGGTGTACTCACTGTATTTCGCCGCCCGTCTAATCCATGCGAGCTCTCAGCGTTTGTTGTTAGTAATGTTATAGAGAGAGAGAGCACTGACTCCCTGCCTCCATTCCCCGCCCTCGTCCCCTGCCTCTGACGTCACGCACCGTACGCCACAACTACAGCACTTTTATTCAACCTCACTGTCTGACTACAGAATATAATCGAACAGTTCTGGTCTGTTCCACCGTCTGCAATTCTATCCAACTATATACTTCTCTATTGTGCTGGTAAAAAAATAAAAATGAAGCTTTCTTCCAAAATGTACTCAAGGCAGTGCGCTCTAGTGGCATCTGCTGGTTAAAACCATGAAGTGCAGTTCCAAGTGCTATGGTTTGAGTTCCATCTGTGCATTTCTCCAAGTGTGAATGAGTATACGTATGAAAATACATATAAATATACATTTTGTAGATTGTTGGATATGTGATATGATAATTCTAAATAAAATCAAGAGTAGCAGGATTTTATTATCCTAGTTATGTGGACATGGTTACTAACAGCCCTTTGGAGTCTCCAAAAGGTTTTGGTATAAAAACCTCATGGGCATACCCCATGAAGGTGGATGGATGGATGCGGCTTGGACTAGGAAAGTCTTTGTGCTGTGGTCAAATTGTGTTTTCCAGTTCATAGCTTCCAACTGTGGGAATCTGCAGGCATCTGTATGCAAAAAAAAAAAAAAAAAAAAAATCTGTTTCAGTGTGTTCCAACCTCCATTACTCAATTCCAGTAGCACTTACAGTGATTCTCACTTATGGGGACAAAACGTCAGAGTGTCCCATTTCAAAAGAGACCCAAACCATAGATGTAGTCTAAATGGTCCAAGAACAGCTTTAATTTTAATTTGGCTATGAATTGGATAGGCATTTTAGGCTTATTTTACTGAAACTTTATGGGGTTAAACACTATGTTAAACAATATGTTTAAACACCTGACCGTCACCTTTGCTGTTATAATAACCCCCACTCTTCTGTGAAAAGGCTTTCCACTAGATTTTGAAGCATTGTAACAAAGGTGTTCAGTGGGGTTGAGGTCAGGACTCTGTGCAGGACACTGGAGTTCTTCTACTCCAACCTTAATACACCATGTCTTCATGGAGCTCGCTTTGTGCACAGGGGCATCGTTGTGCTGGACCAGGTTTGGTACTCTCAGGTGGTTCCTGGCACCCCCAGCAGTGTTGGTCTGGTTTCAGGCTCACTTGATTTTAGCATTCCCGGTTAATTTGCGTTCACTGTCCATCATCACAAACGTGCACGGAGAACATAAAGCAACTCACCATATTTTTTGTTTGTTATTATTTTGGTGCTGTTATACACAGCAGATATTATGCGCAGAATTGGACCTCTTCTGTGTCCCACAGCGTTCTCCCGCAACTCATGGTACACGTGTGTTGTGGAAACTAATGATGTGGCTAAAATACACTGGATAATATATATGCACAGGTTACTTTACTTCCTGAGCAAGTGCGGACCCGAGTACGAGTTGCGTTCACATTCACTGGAATCGCGGCACAGTTCCAGTGCAACCGAATTCAGACCACCTCTGGGGGCAGGGGTGGTTTGGCAGTTAAGGCTCTGGATTACTGCTTGGAAGGATTTGAGCTTCTTTTGAATCATTTCCCAAGCAGTCATGTGGTTTTAGTGACATCACTGGTCAGGTGATTTTAGTAGGACAAATCAAGCACTAATTCAGTGTTTTGAAGCAAAGGGTTTCTTTTTATGACACGCCTCAGAGCTTCACAAATCAGAGCTTCAGTATCAAGGGTGAATTCACTTCTATTCCATTCTGTTCTATTCGGAACAAAAATAGCTGAATCGAATACAATAAAACAGACAAGCGCATGATATAATGGAACAAAACAGATTAGAATGGAATTGAATACATGGAAATAGTATAGAACACACTAGAACAGAATAGAATAGAGTCTAATTGAATATAACTGAATGAACAGAAATGCAACAAAAATAGCACAACTGAATAGAAAAGAATGGAATAGAATAGAATAGAATAAAGTAAAATTGAATGGAAACCAAGAAACAGAAATAGAATATAACATAATAGAATATAATAGATAGAGTCAAATTAAATAGAACGGAATAAACAAAAATATAACACAATGGAACAGAAACAGAGTAGAATAGAATAGAGTCAAATTGAATATAACTGAATAAAGAAATAGAATAGGATAGGATATAATAGAATAGAATTAAATGTAATTGAATAAGCAGACATAATGGAAGAGAAGAGAATAGAATAGAGTACAATATAATAGAATAGAGCCAAATTGAATGGACCAAATAAACGGAAACAGAGTAGAATAATAATAGTATATAATAGAATAGAATAGATCACATTAGAATAGAACTGAACAGAGTCAAACTGAATATAACTGAATAAACAACCATAGAATATAACATAATATACTAGAATATGATCAAATAGAATATAACTGAATAAACAGAAATAGAATAGAATAGAATGGAATACTGTAACGGGGAGGAGGGAGAAGCCAAGTTGTGATGATGCACACCTGGCACTGATTGGGCTAATCAGTGGGAGAGAGAGAGAGATGTAATGGAGCAGCTGGAAGCCCCAGTGTGTGTGTGTGTGTGTGTGTGTGAGAGAGAGAGAGAGAGAGAGAGAGAGAGAGAGAGGAAAGAGAGAGAGACAGTGTGTGAGAGAAAGAGATCGAGAAATAGAGAGAGTGAAAGAAAGAGAGTGAGAGAAAGAGTGAGAGAAAGAAAGAGATAGAGAGAGGGAGAGAGAGAGAGAAAGAGAGAGAGAGAGAGAAAGCGAGAGAGGGAGAGAGAGAAAGAAAGATAGTGAGACAAAGAGGGAGAAAGAAAGAGAGTGAGAGAGAGAAAGTAAGAGAGAGTGAGAAAGAAAAAAGAGAGAGAGGGAGAGAGAGAAAGAAAGAGACAGAGAGAGAAAGAGAGAGAGAGGGAGAGAGAGAAAGAAAGAGATAGCGAGACAGAGAGAGAAAGAAAGAGAGTGAGAGAGAGAGAGAAAGAGAGAGAGAGAAAGAAAAAAGAGAGAGAGGGAGAGAGAGAAAGAAAGAGATAGAGAGAGAAAGAGAGGGAGAGAGAGAGAGAGAAAGAAAGAGAGTGAGAGAGAGGGATGCACGTGCATTTTGTATTTCGTCTGTGTTTTCTGTTCTGTTTGAGTTTGGTTTATTATTAAAGTTTATGTTACACTGGAGCCAGTTCCTGCCTGCTCCTTATCCTTTGTGAAGTTTGTTATAAACTGACTAAACAGAAATAGAATAGAACAAAATAAATATCTGTAAAATGTTCTCCAAATCTTCTCTTCAAAGCT
The DNA here is from genome assembly GCF_023375685.1 of Ictalurus furcatus. Taxonomy (NCBI): domain Eukaryota; kingdom Metazoa; phylum Chordata; class Actinopteri; order Siluriformes; family Ictaluridae; genus Ictalurus; species Ictalurus furcatus. Next base: position 12,776,466 of record NC_071278.1, read on the forward strand.
CATTTAAACCTGAATGTAACTGTTTCGGAAACTGCAATGTTTTTTTAATAGAATTTTTTTCACAGTGTATGTGCTGATAAGAAGAATTGTAAGGCGTGAGTGTGTCCTGCAGAAACAAACCCATACAAACAATCCATTTAAAAGGATCTCGAACAGGAAGTGGGTTTGGCGTTGACCCTCTCAGCCTCCGGATCTGTTTTTGAAGAAGGTGGTGCATCAGACAGAGCTTTATTAGATAAAGATTTGGACACATAATCTGACAGAGCTGCAAACTTCTGAACTGATATTACAATCCAAAATCCGCACAGAGGCGCAGGCTACACAAACAAACAGTGGACACCTTTTTATTCTATCCTTTTATTTTTAAAAAAAACATTGCATTCATAAAGGAAAATGCCCCCAAAAAATATGAAGTGATATTTTGATATTTTTTCATAGTAACACATTACTATGTGTTACATTACTATGTGCTACTTAGCCATTTTTATTTCCACATGATAATGCAGTAATATCTGTGGAACCTAAAACAATATATTTTTCTTCATCAAGCGTCTGCAGGTCTGTGCATTCTGCTCTAGAGCCACAGTTACACAGAAATGACCACGCAGGTCAGTCAGGCCAAGGAAAAGCTGAGAAAAATATGTACGCGCAACAGTCTCACTTCTACCTTCGACCCGCGGTTCTCACAGTGTGATTAAGAGACACTCAGGGGGCTGAGAAGTATTATAGTACACCTTTTTTATATCATTTTTTTGGCTCTACATTGTGACACAGTCTTTGGCTCTTATTGGCATCAATAAAGAAATAAAAAATGGTTCTCTAAAGGTTCTTTGGATGGTTAAGCTTCCCAGAAGGTCTATTCAGAAGGTTCTCTTATAGGCAAACACTTTGTAGGGCTCTACATATAGTAATTAGGGGTTTGCTTAGAGATACAGTTGTGCCCAAAACTTTACATACCCCTTGAAGAATCTGCTCAATCGTAATAGTGTTAACAAAATAAGAGGATCATAAAAATCCCATGTTGTTTTTTATTTAGTTCTGTCCTGAATAAGCTATTTCACATGTTTACATCTAATCCACAAGACAAGATTATAGCTGAATTTACACAAATGAACTAGTTGAAAAGTTTACACACGCTTGAATCTTAATACAGTGTGTTGTTACCTGGATGATCAACAACTGTGTTTATGTGATAGTTTTGTGATAGTTGTTCATGAGTCCCTTATTTGTCCTGAGCAGTTAAACTGCCCACTGTTCTTCAGAAAAAGAACTTTTCCAGCACATTCTGCATATTTGAGCCCTTTCCAACAGCAACTATATGAAGTTGAGATCCATCTTTTCACACTGAGGACAACTGAGGGACTCGTACACAACTATTACATAATGTGCAAACATTCACTGATGCTCAAGAAGGTAATACGATACATTAAGAACCGGGGGGGGGGGGGGGGGGGGGTTTGGGGGTTATAATTATTATTATATTATAATAATTATTAATAATGGGGGGTTAATAATAATGGGGGGGGGGGGTTTAATAATTGTTATTATTTTGTTTAAAGATCTTTTTTTTTTCATTTAGTACTGCCCTTCAGATGCTAAATAAGATAGTTACATGTCTCCCAGAAGACAAAATACGAAAAATTTATACCGATAATCCTGTTCAAAAGTTTACACCCCCCTGGCTCTTAATATGATATGATCCCTCTTATTTTGTTAGCAGTGTTACGATTGAGCAGATTCTGCAAGGGGTACGCAAACTTTTGGGCACAACTGTATGAACCATAGAAGTCCTAAGGGTTCTAGATATGTACACGTTTGCCTAATACCTTAGTCGGATGGCATCCATGAATTAAATCTGTGCTGAAAACAGAGGGATCTGGAAGCAAAAATATGATGTCAGGCAGCAGAGGGCAGCACATTCCCTTGTATAAAGTCGAACGTACTGAAAGACAAACACAGAACCATGGCACAACAGATGGCACAAGGCTGTGATCGGCTGAAACTCTTAAGAATATGCCGTAAACTGAAGAAGGATAAGAGAATGCAGTATTTACAAAAAGTTGCATTTCATTCAGGTCATATTGCATGCACAGTATATGGTCACTCATCCACAGACAGCTGCAAATTGTCAAGAGTCACTGTGTCCAATTCTGGTGTACTCTCCTCTATCTGCATATTGAACAGATCAGGTGAAGTATGACCCTTTAGCTCTAAACCGAGATTAGGAACACACGGCACTGTGCAAAATGTAGGAATAAGTCCAATGGCTGTGTTGGTTAAAGTGCAATAATTCTGAGAGAAACACGCAGGGTTTGGTGTATTAGCGAACGTTTCCGAGTCCTTGCGGATCTCAAGGCTGGGCTCCAGGTCATCCAAAGACACAAAACCACCTTCAATACCTGTGGGCATGCTCAAGCGAAGAAGGGTTTCTTCAACATCACCGTCGTCAGGCAGGAAATCGGGATCGTTACAAGGATTGTTAGCAGTGTTGCGCGAGTCGGGCGTCAGACAGGGCGCCCAGACTTCCATTAAAGGACCCACGTAAGGCGTGTGACATTGGGAATAAATGACTGAGGAATGTTCTTGAAGCTGCTGTCTGGCTGTGATCTCTATTATCATGTCGATTGTTGAAATTTCCTCACTGTAAATCTGTTGCACATGAGATTTGGACAGCGAAAACTGGAGAAACCAAGATGTAAAAAAAAAAAAAAGTCATTCATGTGCATATACTGAAACCATTTTCAAACACGTTTGCCTGTTTTGAAGAGAGGTATCCTACCTGTAAACTGCCCAGAGCTGTTTGGTTCAGTGGCGAGATGGATGGAGCTGGAGTTTTTACCCACGCAATCTTTTTAATCTTCATTCTGGAATTCAAAATAGCATGATAACACATCTCTCTTATCGTAAGGTAGCTCTCACATAGACGCAAAATCAGGCATACCCACTATTTCAGTGCTTTCTCGCTATGAGTAATGGAATATATTGCGAATTATCTGATGTTTTAGGACTAGGGATGTCATGAAACATCGATATATCGATTATTGATGGGAACGTCATTTTCTCGATGTGTCTTTCAGACATTGCTGGTTGAAAGTTAAATAGGTAACACCAAACTTTAAAACAGATGGGCTACGACAACAGAAGGTTTCACTCCTGTCAGCCAGCATCGAGAATCTGACGCTACAGTAGGCACAGACCCACCTCTGAAGACTGGAAAAAAACATCACCTGGTCTTTTGTACAATCTTCAGCTGTCCAGTTTCAGTGAGCCTGAACATCAACAGGGCATTTCCACCCACAGAAATGACACTTACTGGATTAATTTCATTTTTGTTCTTTTTTTTTTTTTTTGATTTTCACACCATTCTCTGTGCAAACTCTAGAGACTGTTGTGTGTGAAAATCCCAGGAGATTCACAGCAGTTTCTGAAATACTCAAACCAGCCTGTCTGGCACCAACATCCATGTCACAGTTAAAGTCATCAACTGAGCAAGCAAAGTGGTTCTGAGACTGTAAGAGGGGAAACACAGGGGTTACCTTGCAACAGGGAATAACAAGAGAGACACTAGTCCTACTGCCGAACAAATCAGAACGACGATTCCCTGCATAGTTGTTGCTGTAAGAAAAAAAAAAAAAAACACCAACAATAAAAAGATAATGAATGGTTCACTTCCATGGAATTGTGTTAAACTATAAAATCACCAGTAATAATCAACACGAACCAGATATCAAAGGGTTATTTCTATCGAATAAAAGCATTACATAATGATTCATATCTCCAGCTGTGACATTGACTACAGATTTACCTGCTTGTGGGGTGTTCCATCTGATCTCAGCGCTCCCGTGACTCATTGTCCCATGATATTTATCATTTGGAATAATTTTATTATAAACCCTAGCGATGTATTCAGTCCCTGGATCAAAAAGAGTCTCTGAGATCCTGTACACGGTTTCTGTCATATGCAGGTCCTTCTGAAGAAGCACAGCAAGTGAAAGAGATGATATTAGACACTGAAGTTAGGGACAACAAGATATTTATAGTGTTTGGTTTCATGTAGTATCACAAATAACAAAAATCATTAGATAACAGACAGTGCAGGTTAATCTATCAAGGTAAGCTATTAAAACAAAAAAATGACATCAGTTTGAATCCCCCTTTCTGAAGGAGAAGGTCAACTGAAAGGTCGTGGCAAAAGATTTTTCTGTTGATTTGGCGTAGTTTGGGCAACTTTTGAGGTTTAACATTTGTGTGGCTTCACATGGTAAAATCCTGATATTTTCTATTATATGAAGTTCTGAAAATGATATGATTTCCTGAACTGAAATGTGCTGCTCTTTTGCCTGTAACTCAACCACAAGTACTAAAGAAACTAAGATTTAACACTACATTGAAAGATTTCACTGAGACACTCTAACACATCGGCTGATTGTCCATTTCGGCTTAAAGTACAACCTCGAATCCAAAAAAGGTTGGGACGCTGTGTAAAATGTAAATAGTAACAGAATGCAATGAGTTGCAAATCTCGTAAATTCGTATGTTATTCACAATAGAACATAGAAAACATGTACCATTTTAAGGAAAACTACAAGGTAATTTTGAATTTGATCGCCGGAACAGGTCTCAAAAAAGATGGGACGGGGCAACAAAAAGCTGGGAAGCTAAGTGTTACTAAAAGGAAACAGCTGGAGGTTAATTGTGAACAGGTCAGTAATATGACTGGGTATAAAAAGAGAATCCTAGAGAGACAGAGTATTTCAGAAGTAAAGATGGGCAGAGGTTCACCAATCTGCGAAAAACTGCATCTACAATTTGTCTGACATTCACTGTGTCAAGATTATGGAGTAAATAAATACATTTCCATATTGTTTTAGTGAAATACTGTACATTTATGGTTTAAAAACCAAATAGAGCTAGCTCCTAGGTGTGAATAAATGTGTGTGTGAGTGAATGGTGGTCTGAGAGTGTATTACAAAGATCCTAACTTTAGGACAAAAGCTTTTACAGAATAACAGAATAACATTTCCTAAGTGCATTATCTTATCTTAACTACAGATAGGAAAAGGGTATTACAGAAGCATCCTACCATGACAAAAAATCCTCACTGGTGTCGTAACTTAAAACCTATTTGAAAGCCAACGATAACAGTCACATTACAAAAGCCATGTCCGAGAATGGCGTTATATGTATTAATGATACAAGAACTGTGATGTTTGATGGTGGAAAGACTTTTGGAGTACCTAGATGATGTTCTGTGCTTTGACAACAAAACACTGATAAATAATTACAGACTTCCCTGAAATATTATAATACAGTTAGAACAAGGATTGCGACCAACATTACAGAAGCCAGCGAAGGGTCATGGAGCATTACCAGTCTTAGTGCAAGGGATTTTACTATTCAACATACTCCATTTTAATTGAAAGTTTACTTTACAGTTCTTGGTTGTAGTTGGTTGCTTGGTAACAGACCTGAGAGTTGAGTTTAAGATTTCTTAACTAGACATAAGATAAGATTTTGTAGTTAGTTAGTTACATTTATATAAGTAACTAACACTTTGCGTGCTTTCTAGACACACAAAGCGCTTTACATAGTATGGGGGGGGGCTTCTCAACCACTACTAATGTGTAGCATCCACCTGGACCACAGCCATATTGTGCCAGAACATCCACTACACAACTGCTATTAGTGGATAGGAGAGAGTGATGTAGCCAATTCAGGGATGGGGATTATTAGGGGGCCCATGATAGAAAAGTGCCAATTTCACCAGGATTATACCCCTACTCTTTTATGGTAAGTGTCCTGGGATTTCTAATGACCACAGAGAGTGGTCTAAAGACCATGCTGATTTTACAGTATAGCATCCATGTCACTATACTGGGGCATTAGAGCCACAGGGTGAGCACCCCCTGCTGGCCTCACTAATATCACTTCCAGCAGCAACCTTAGTTTCCCCAGGAGGTCTCCCATCCAGTTCCTGGCGAGGATCCACCCTGAACAGCTTCAGTGCAAAACCAGGCAAAAACTGCAGGGTGATATGACTCGGGCTCTTAATTGTAAGATAAGATAAGATAAGAATCCTAAATCAAGTTAAGATTTGCTTCTGTAATACGACTTTGTGAAAAGTCCTAATTTAACCGATCAGATCTAATTTAACTGATCAGGTCAGAACTTAAGACTTAAGCTAGAACGTTTCTGTAATACACCCCCTGGAGTATATTCCCACCTCACGCTCAGTGTTCCAGGGATAAACTTTGGATCTACTATGACTTGGCCAGGATAAAGTGCTTGCTGAAAGTGAGTGAGTGATTAAAGTAGAAATGCCAAAATACATGTATGTTAAAGACAGAGCAACTTTGTTCAAACCCCAATCTTTCTAGAATTCAGCTGCAGTGACAGAGTCTTACGGGGTTTCCCATTCCACCACACATTTATCTGCAGATAAATTGCAAAATATAGGTGTGTATTTGTTTTTGTTGTTTGTTTGTTTTTTAACTGGGTTGAGACTTACCTCTGTAGATTGTCCCACTTGGTGGTATCTCAAAATGTACTGAAAAGGCAAGATTGAACCATAGCTGTGTTTCTCATATCCACTACTCCATGCAAAGGTATAGTTCCCGTTTTCATACTGCACTGTCACATTATACGGAGTGATTGGTTTGACTGTGAAAGGAAAATGTTATTTAGACTGTTACTCTGCTGTAGAAACAAATCTATTTAGAATTACAATGGCCTTATCTACGTATACTTGTTCTGCATTTGACTAACGGTTTTAACTCGTAAACCTCCAACTAGGAAAAAAAAAACCCTGCCAACTCAGAGTTCCTAGTCAGGAACTCTGGATGGTCTCCTCCACCCCAATTTCGTCAAATCAAGTGAAGTCAAATCAACATGGCCGCTCACAGAATGAACAGTAAACAAAGCAGCACTTCTTACCTTTAAATGAGTTAGAAACCACACATAGTATACTTTACAGCACAGAGAAATTATTTTCTTTGCATATCCTGGCTTGTTAGGATGTTGGGGTCAGAGCGCAGGGTTAGCCATGATATGGCGCCCCCCCGGAGCAGGGGGGTTAAGGGCCTTGCTCAAGAGCCCAACAGCGGCAGATTGGAAGTGCTGGGGCTTGAATCCCTGACTTTCTAATCAGTAACCCAGAGCCTTAACCGTGAGCCACTACTGTATATATGGAAGTGGTAGCTCAGTGATTAGGACATTGGACTTCTGGTCGTGAGGTCAAATCCCAGCACCGCCAAGCTGCCATTGCTGGGCCCTTGAGCAAGGCCCTTAATCCTCAATTGCTCAGTTGTATAAAAAATGACATAATTGTAAATGCAAATATACAATTAGATCAGTCATACCTTTAAATGAGTTATAGTAGTTAGACTTTAGATCAGCCAACCTACAGGCATATTCACATTTAAAATCTATAACACCGACTCTACAGTTCCCTGTTTTGAGGAGGTAAATATACATCATCTGTTACAGTTATCTGGCTAGTATGTTGCTAACAAAAGACAAACATGTGGGCATCCATGGTTTGTTCCCACTTTTTGTTGGCTTGGATTGTTGAAGTACTGACTTCCCACTTCCGAGGTAAGTCGGAGGGTAGCAGTGGTAGCTCAGTGGTTAAGACATTGAGCTACTGATCAGAACGTCATGAATTCAAACTCCAACGCTGCCACAGTTGGGTCCTTGAGCAAGGCCCTTAACCCTCAACTGCTCAGATGTATAAATGAGATAAAAGTAAGTCGCTCTGCATAAGGGCGTCTACCAAATGCCATAAATGTAATGTAATATAAATGAATGCAGCATTGGTTACCATATTACCGATCAAGTATGCTATGAAAATGAGTATATTTCAATGGCCACTCACTGTGGTGTGCTGGCTTGTAATTGGAGTTCAAAAGCACACAGTGGTTATGTTCACACAGCTTTATATCTATTTCATTGTAATCCGTAAATGTGGAGTGAAAAACATGCACTTTTGCTGTAAATGTGCAGCTGTAGCCATCCTTATCCACTGAAAGTGAACAGAAACCGTTTCTGTTTGGGAAAGAAAGGAACGATTGTAAGTTACATCTTTGAACGCTGCTAACCTTTGTGTAGAAACTGATCATTACACAGTTTATGGAAATGGTGCAGAATATTTGTAAATAAATACTTTCTTTTCATTATTCATGTAAAAATCCAGATGGTATGTAATATTTTCTGTGTTGTTGGCAATGGCTCTGGAATCTAAAAAGCAGCTGATGTTCAACCAGTAATCTGTCTCACAGACGTGCAAATCTGAGCTGATCGGAGCTGAAAAATGAAAACAGAAGGGTTTGTTAGTTGTAAGTTAAGGTAAGAATCATAGTTGATATGGGGAATGACACTCAATATGATATAACAGAGTTTATTACACTTCAGTCCTGATGAGCCCAAAGCAGAGCTGCACAGTTCAGTGCTTTCCACATTATAACGTATAAATAAATAATTTGTAATGGTTGTTTTTACTTTTAGCCAACTTATTCATGTCTTTTCATGTATAGTTTCCAAATACAGCTAGTTGAGAAAACCCACAACCACTTCCTTAACACTCATCAACAGATTATGGGGAGAAAATAAATAAATTATGAATGACAAACCTTGCAATTTGGCTATACATAGTTGCGTAAAGCTCAGTAGTGCACAGAGAAATCCAAACTGGAGCACCATTTTCACATGACAGTACATTCAGTAAAAACTAGCCTGGGGAGATTGGAGAACCCTGATCTTTAGAGTCAGTAAACCTGTGATAGAGTAAATACATAAACACACATCTACATGACATGATGCAGTATGTGAAACCCTAGAAATTAAGAGTAGGATCATTTCATATGTAGATGAAGATCTGAAGACGCAGCCGCAAGCAATAATGTTTGTAATCCTACGTAAAAGTCTTACATTCTAAGAAGTGTTTTTAGAGATCCCCTCCCAACACCCCCATCCCCCCAAAAAATCATTGAATAGGTTTATTAAAAAACAAAAAAAAACAAAGATAAAGTACACAATTACTGTACTGTTCCAGGCAAATGTTTAATCAGAATTGTAACAGTCGAGTTAAAAGACAAAAATAGCAAGATAAAACATGGAATTAAAAACGTTTGCACTAGTAATACTAAGCTTTCCTTTTGCATATACATACATAAACATTAAAACAGTGACAAATTTCAGCTCACTGAAAAACAGGATAGAAATAAAGCATGGTATTTACCTTGTGAGGTAAAGCATTAGCAGATGAATAAGCTCTCTGTGATAAGCGTACTTGGCTTTATATACACAGACTGTTCCGGCCTAAACCTCAGAATTATCTCCGATCTTTCATCAGTTATTGAAGAAGGTATCTTATATGGTTTGGTGCTTTGCACTTTTGAACATTTCAGAGTATTCAGTCATTTTGTTCTGTGCCTACACCTTATAAAGCGTCCTCTTAGTCATAAAAACCAAAGTAAGCAGGTGCTAATTGACACGAGACATAAATATTGGTGTAACTTCAAATCCATCATGACATTTACCACGGTACATGGAACACATCATTTGCATACACACTGAAAACATTGTGGGAAGGTGAAGTTCTTGTCCCTGACATGACATGTACAATGTGTCATGTAGTTTTATAACGGTACAGCTGCCTTCTGTAGAGTTTATTACACTTGATTGCACATTAAAGACTGGATTGGATTTGAGTGCATTGACCTGCATTTGATTTCAGCCAAAGAAATGAGTTTCAGGAAGGAAATCTCTTATTTGTAATGTAAAAAAAAAAAGTAATTCATGAAATAATAACTCGTAGGACATGAGAGTAAGCAACGTACTACTCATTTTTTTTTTTTTTTTTTTTAGTAATACGCTCCACATTTCTCTTTAGTGTCCCCTTTCTTTTAGTTATTCTTACACTGGGCCCATTAGAGATCCTGAGATGATGTTGTCAAGATCTTCTGCATACATGAATAAAATAGAGTTTATACATACTTTCTATCTTAGTGAAGTCAACAATAATCAAAAACAAATCTGTATGCATCGCATTGTAAATATGTATGACGTTTCTGGTAGGTTTTTTTTTTCCATTAAAAGGCTTTAAATGGGGCTTTGTAATGTGATGGGTGAAAGATAACATTTCTTTTCTTGTCAGTTTGTTTATGGGAAAAAAAAAGTGCTAGTACACCGATATGCAAAAAGAAATAAATAAAAAAGGACAGACACTTCTATCGTGACGTAAAAGTATGTGCCCAGTGCACTTCGTGGACGTCGAAGCTCATGAGCTGAGCTTAATACTGCACATACTGTACATATAAAACAAAAACACTCTGTCGGTTTGATCTTCGGTACTGTCTGATTACTGAAAATAAATCAGCATTGTTCTTTTGTTTTTAAGTGCCACGAATACCATTTGGACTAAACTTCGATAAACAACATCAAATCTGCTGCAAAAAGTGAGCTGGATGTGACATTATAATGTGACATTATACTTCTCCTGAGCGTTAAACAAAGATGGATAAAGGTCAGTAGCTGAGATCAGCAACTTTAGTCGTGCACATATATGATCTGATATATTTTGCATTTCAGTGACTATCAGATTATTTCCGCTTTAGAAGAATGCCCTGGTTGCTTTATCTCTGCATGCTCAGTTTCCTCTTCAGTAAACTACAATGTGGGGCATTATCAGAGGGCTGGCAATAATCTTTACCATCTCTTGTTTTGCCAGTACATTTCTGCTTTCTTTTTTTTTTAAAACAAAATCTGTACAAATTTATAGCATCAAAGTCTCTTTTTGAGGATTCACGCAGAGGCAAACACCAAGAATTAAGTCAACATCATGTCCAAGTCTATTGATTCTGCATGGGAGAGGTGCCACTGTGCATAGACTTTCATGTAACAGTCATTTTGTCTGTAGCCATTCATGGCTAAACATGCAATGAGGACTTTTTAGACAGTTCCCAAGACCCTTTGCATGACAGTCTGTCAGTGTAGCAGTTCACAGAAATAGAAGTCTCCTACAAAGAGTTGCTATTTTCTCCTGAGGCTGGCACAAAAGCCACCCACTGCTTGACATAGTTTGAATGGGTCCCTACAGGGCCGCCCAATAAAGCAGTATCCATTCGTTCTCCTCCTTCGCATTCGGAGCCCACTGGGCTCGAGCAGTCTGATTCCAAGAATCCACTGTCAATAGTGTCCAAGTCAAGGCCAATTTGAGGATAACCGTAATCGGAGTGTTCGTTGGAGCTAAATGAATCCAGTGAGAGCTCTTCACCATTCTCTGCATCATTGGCCTGCAGCTGCCAATCATCGAAACCGTGTCCTTCTGACCTCCCCCTGCTGTCCGGCGCCGGATCCTCATCAGGAACCTCAACTGCATTCCGATTAGTCTCTTGGAAATCTGACATGGCGCCCTCTTGCCCAGACACGGTCACGGTATCCATGGAAATGTGGCCACCAGAGTGAGCAAGGCCAAGACTGCTGCCTCCAAGGAAGTAACGCTTGGAGAAGTCTGGGTTCATCAAGCTGAGAAGACTCCAGTCTCCTAGACTACTGCCTCCACTTCCTTGATCGCGGAGAAGAGGCATCTGGAGCGGCGCAGCAGCTTGCTGCTTCTCACTCAGCACCTGCAGTGGCGCGCTCTTCTCCAGCACGTCAAAGCTGCTGAAGGTAAACACTGGTCCAACCCATTTCTGTAAAAACATAATAAAACAGAATATTTAGGATGTGGACAGACCTGAGTCATTTCCGCAGCTAAAATGGAAAATGTGCTTTGATCTTGGGTATCACAGACATACACTGTATGGCCAAAAGTTTGTGGACACCTGACCATCAGACCCATATGTGCTTGATAAACATCCCATTCTGGATTTATTCCCCCTTTGCTGTTATAATAACCTCCACTCTTCCACTCTTAATGAGATCAGGTAGTAATGTTGGGTGAGGAGGTCTTCATGTTATAATTAATCCCAAAGATGTTCAGTGGGGTTGAGGTCTCAGTTCCAGTAAAGGGAAATTGTAATGTTACATCATTACAATTGGTGTGCAGGTGTGCATCAGGACTGGAACCCCATGGGACCCAACAAAAGGTCTCGGGAGCTGGTGGTTTTTACCCTTATGCAGATATAAAGCATACGAGATAAAGAAAGGACATTTTGATTGACATGGAAGCGTAACGCATTTAAAACAATTTGTGTAATCATCTTTGGTAACTGCTTTCTCCTGGTCATGGTAGCAGGGGATTAAATGACTAATATTTATTTACTGTTATTAGTTTTGGCCAATTGCCACCCACCAGTTAGGTCTCACCTATCATGTGACAGCTACAGTTGCAATCATGAGGAATTGCAATTTTGATTGCAACTGTACCAACTGGGGAGGGTGGAGATTATAAAGTGCTTTCTCCAAGACACGTGAAGCCAGTCAACCGCATGTTTTTGAACTGCCACTCATGCTGTATCATGTGCGGTGTAGCACACTGGGAGAAAAGCGTATTCACCCCTTTCTGCATGCATGAGCTAACAAGCACCCATGATTGGCTACTGTCACTGTGATTCACATGGGAGAGAGAATTTTCCACATTACACATACAGCATGTGAAGTTTCACTTCCTTGCTTCCTGGCCATCATCGGGAATCAGACACCCTCTCAAATATTTTAAACTGACTAAATTTAAATTTGCGTATGTTTTTTAGGAAAAGAACCATCTAAGAACCAAGTATATAATCCAGGCAAATGCAAGCAAAATTAATAACTGCAGCAGAAAGAAGGATTGATCAGAATTTCTTTGAGAGCAGGATAAAAGGGGGGGAAAAAAACAGTCCTGCGGAAACATCTAGTGCTCACATGCATGTGTTTTGATCTTGGCTATCCACAGTGGCAGTGATTATGAACAGCCTTAAACTTAGTGTATCATTTTCAGCCTTCTACTCACCTTAGTCAAATGAAGAATGAATATCTAAACCTCCATCAGTACTACAATTATGAAACTAGAATATGATTTCATCACTTCGGAAAAAAACGCTCATAAATGTGTATTTGTTTTAGCTAGGGCACTGCAAGGGTTATGAGGAAGAAAAAAAAGCGAACACTGCGTCCAATGTCTAACATAACAGGATGGATATAATGTTGCTTAAGACATGAACAAAAATAGACTGATCTTTAAACAGCTTAATTCTTGATATAAAATCAAGGGTCATATCAGGTTAAATGTCTTAAATGTCATCTTTCTGACTCATTAGCAACACTAATGACTCATTCTCAAACTAAGATAGAGTGCACAAGAGCTGAGTTGGAAGATCAGATCAGTGAGCCACCCAGAACACAGACATTTCACACTTTGCGTTCATTTTATCCCCTCAACAGGGCAATGTTCTGTCTCAAATACACATCTAATACATTTATTATCTTTCTCTTGTGCTAGACTGTCATCATTATCATGACCATTTCCACTGGAATTATTACACTAAATATATCATTCCATGGAAGAACCTCCAACCCAGTTAGTTAACATTTCTCAGGGGAGAATTTTTTTTTCATTTCTTTTTCTCACTCCAGCCGCAAACCACTGCTACGCACTGACATGACATCAAAACATAACCCTAGCTTTGAAATCTTCTAGATTCTGTGAGCTCAAGACTGAGGGCTCCCCTCCTTTATCCAGTGGAAACTTCATAAAATTTCCCTTTGAGATACAAACATCTATATATAACTACCCACCTAATCTGAGTTCAGGGTTGAGATCAGAGTACTTTCCATTAGAGGGGAGAAGCGCTACTTTCATTTTGCACATGTAACTCAGGTCCACCCAGATGTGAGCACCACGGACCTCCCAGTGTTTTTTTGAAGCCCCTGTAGACTGACTCATTCGGGTCCCCTTTTGCATGTGGTTAGAAGACTTATTGCTATATTTCACAGATAAAATTCCCTCTGACACAAGTCGTCTTTGTCTCCCTGGTTAACATTTGCAGCTGGAAGGGCTCTGAATCAGAAATGTCTGCCTCAACATGTTCAAAACACAGCATTCCTGGTCTCTTACCTTAAAGTCCCCTTGGTATGTGTGATAAAGGGGTTTGAAGAAATCGTAGGGGTCCGGGATATACTGAAACAGACATGGCTTCTTAACCAACCCCCTGTAGCTGAGGAACACAGACAGAGCAGCCTTAAGAATTTGCATTCTTTCAACATATCAACTGATCAGGTGATGCATCGGGATTTGAACAACACACACACACACACACACACACACACACACACGAGAAGTGTGTCAATTATTAATGAACTGAAAACAAGAGCCTTCTTGATTTGAAGAGAACTGATGCACTGAAAAGGGGTGAAGTGTTTGATGCAGCAACAGCACTGCACATCTGACTTCCTCTGCTTTCTTGCCTATGTGAACTGAAGGCCGCCTGCAAGCAGAACTCTTGCTGCCTTTTGTGGTTTGTGTGAATGTAGGAGGCACGAAAGGACGGCGCGTGTACGGTAAAACGACTGGTATCAATTACTGGAAAAGGAGGAGGCACTATTGATGTTTAAAATCAGCCCAATTGTCTATTAAGTAAACTAAGACCTCGGTTAATCATGAGAACGATGAGAGATAACTTGCAGAGAATCGCTGGAATAAAGAATAAAGATAATGGTATTATGATTAACATGTGATTCGGTGTGTTCTGACTGTCTCAGTAAAAAAATAAATCCCCGTCAGTGCATCATCAGCATTTGTTAATATGTTTTCTAAATGTACATAGGTGTAAAAGATACTCACCACATCCCAAAAAACCCAATGAGTCCAATAACAAGAGGCAGCATCAAGAAGTACCATAAAGGATCATAGTTCCCTGTAAAGTGTGTGAAATGGAAAGCAAGACGTGACAAATCCAAATCATAATTTACTGCTCTACAGTTTTCAAAAGGTGCAATCAATTAAACATAGGAAAGTCATGTCTTAATTAATCCGTATTAACCCGTACCACATTTTTAAAAAAAAAAGTCCCAACGTTTATAATATTCTTCAGTCTTTGTGGTTGAAACAATTGGTCAATACCAAAATATAATAACTCTGCAAAATAATTTGCATGAGTGACAAATACAGAGGTACAATTAAGTAATTGTGTAATGCGAAGCTCAAATGGTGTTTAGTCTAAAATATAAACTCTTAAAGTAGTTATGGACATAAGTTAAAAAAAAAATCTTAAAATACAACATAGCTATGTTTTTTTTTTTTTTTTTTTTGCAGTTGTACAGTATTCATGCAGATTGTGTTTGCAGCAGAATTAGTTAGTGTTAGGTCTCAATGCTGAACAGCTAAAAATAAATAAATAAAAAACCAAAACACTCCTGTATTTATGAGTTAATCAGTCAGTGCAGGTCTGCTGTTTCGAAAATAAAGTAAAGAAGACGGAAGCACATGACTTGTTTATAATTCAACCTTCAACGAGCAGAGATTTGTTCCACAACATGCACAACATGACATTCGAACTCAAACAACTTTCACAACCTGGTATTTTCATGAACTGAAAATAAAATTCCGTTATTAAAGTCTTACACAATATTCCAGTAAAGCCGGGCCTATGAGGATTTTTTTTTTTTTGGTTTGTTTGTTTTTAATATCATATACGGACCAGGGCAGGTGCACTCGACGCTGGCGCTCCACTCGCTCCATTCGGTTTCACCATCAAGGTTCTTCATTTGGATGTTCACTGAGGCCTGAACATCAACCGCATACACCTTCCCTGGAGAGAGCAGGTCACACTGGATCTCCTGGTACCTGCGGTCCTCTCCGACGTTGTACACCTTGAAGTGCGTCTGCGTGGCGTAAAAAATAATAATCAGAAAACAAGATTGTTGTGTGCGAATTAACAAACAAGAAAGTCGCATACAGCTCATAGTGTTCAATATCTTACAGTGTTAGGGTTTTTAAAATATTTATTTATGATTATTTATTATTATTATTTTTTTTTTTACATTTTCCATTGGCTTGCTTGTTTTAAATCTTGTTGCAGTTATACAAATGTACAACACTGGGGTTTATTTATTTATTTATTTATTTGTAACGTCATCCATAACATTAATGGTGTAACATGATAAACTGGTGCTCCATCACAGACTCTGTGATGTGTAAATGTTGTGAGGTGTAATGTAATGCAATGCAATGCAATGCCTTTACCTCATCCATGATGTCTTTTGGTCTTAAGCGCACTCTGTACATCAAATAACCAAACAGGTCGATATTTTCATAGTCTTTATAGGCCATCTCCCAGGAGAGGTTGAATTCATTGTTATTTTTAGTAAGAGTTAGATTTGCAGGCTGCTGTGGCTTAACTACAAAAAAAACAAAGAGAGATGGAAGAAACACATTGACGATTAAGAGGATATAGATGAGCTCATTTGATCATGAAAAGCTCTTTTGAGTGGGAATCAAGAGTTTGTAGCAAAAATTAATCCAGACACGTACTCATCTGGTCCAACAACATGACGTTTGAAGCGTACTCTTCCCTGTTGGTTTGTTGATTGACATATCTTGCTTTGAGTGTGCAAACGGTGTCAGGGTTTGCTATTAAGAAAAAGTTGTCTGGCTGTATGGTACACCACTGATGTGGTGGTCTGATGACACATCTACCATCTGTAGAACCTGCCGCGTCGCTGAAAACACGAAAAGACAATGTGGTGAGAAATAAACAGGCAAGGTGCAAGGAGCACTTTCATCTGACACTTTCAATGCGCTTGGAAAGTAAAAGTTGTTAACGAAATGTTCATTGATGGGATGATCTTCATAGGAGTGGAAGTACAGAATTACGAGTCGTGTTCAAAGGACAAAATGGACGCAATGAAGAAAAAAAAACCCCCCAAAAAACATAATCAACTGATACCTGCAGTTTGCCTGGATCTCACAGAGCAGTGTGTTTTCCGAGCCTGAACAGGTACAGTTCAGTGTTGAGATATAGTCCGTGGTACAGCTTACATAACCCACACCATCTACTGCAAAAGGACAACATGGGCATTTCATTTCAGTTCCTACTGTAGTTTCAGTGCACAGCACTGCATAATATCTGCTGACATAAACATAAAATATAGGTACAACAACAACCTATATCCATTGGAAGAACTCAGACTTACTCTGCCGAATAATCCCACAGAAGACGAACAGCAAAATGTCCAGGTATAACGTAGCCATTATAAAGAGGAACACACAAACTCAGTGTCCAGCTCAGATCAGCTCAGCTCAGCTCAGCTCAGTTGCTCATAAGGCAGCACAAAAACAAAATCTGCAAATAAATAAAAAAACCCCAATGATATAAACCTCATGATAACTGTCTGTACAGTAAAAAAAAAGGAAGTGATATTTTTCGTTGTAATCAAAAAGCCAGAAGACAGAAACAGAAAACGAACAAGAAGCAGAATTCACTTTTAGTTCATTTTCTCTCTCACCTATCTCACTTCTGTTAAAAAAGAGGAAAATACAAAGTGAAAAAGAAGAAGAAGAAGAAACAAATAACGTCCTTTTGATGTCTCTAGAAGCAATTCGTAAACATGTTAAGAAGAAGCAAGAAGAAAGAATTCCTGACTTACTTGAACCGCTCTAATACTCCTAGCGACGTTTTTACACCAAACATATCCAAATCTTCAAACGAGGCTTTGATCAGGCCGCCGCTATATTTGTCTTAGCAAACATTTTTTTTCTCTACTTTTCAAAAATGGTTTATACTGCATATACTGAGCTATCAATGCTGTTCTATTCACCGCCAGGTTCATTCAACAGATGACGTCTGGGGCATCATGACATGAAGGATGTGGTTTTGTGGTCTCCTGCAATGAAAGCTGAAATGTCAAGCACCTCCTTCTATATGCTACGTTTTAATTTTTTTTTTATTTCTAAGGTCACAAAAAATTGCAGCCTCATCGTTAACTGGTAACAAGTTAAACATCTGATGTTCAACAGTTTCTTCCTTTTCTTAAAAAAAATTTAATAAATCTATTTCAGAGAAAAATCATATTTCTAGATTAGTTTCCCTGAACATACGATTAATGTCGTAATAGTGAAGGAAGCTTGTCCTTCAGATAGAATCATGTAACTATGTTACACGCTCGTCTTTTAAGTTGCAGCTCAGTGTGCAGTCTCAGTTTTGAACTGAGCAGTGTATTTCTTTTGCTTAGTTTTTGTAGAGCAGAGGTCATACAGTATCTGTAACTATAGACTAAAGACATGTCTAACTGACATAACTTAACATTAGGCATTTGAGTGTGTCATGATTTAGGCATGCACCTGTCCAACGATTATTTAATGTTTAACAGAAAAATTTGCATTCAGGAAGTGACAATAAAACAATGCACGTGCACTTTTTTTTGGCATATTCACACGTACTACACAAACATGGGCTTGGTGGTTAAGGCGAGGTATGAGAAGCCACCGGGCTTTATGAGAACGGAGAGATCAAACATACTGTAAACTGACACAAACACAACTAATTTCTGTGCCAACAATAAACATTAAATCAAACAAATCCAGGACATTAATATTATGCATCATATTGGCAGACCACAGGTATGCAAATTAACACTTTCTCTATTGCAACTTTTCAACTTCATACTTCTAATACATTTTGGTCGCATATATTTAGTGTACAGGTAAATAACAGATTTATGACATTTAGAGCCTTATAATTCCAACATCTGTCTAAAGCCACTTATACTTACTGGGTTTAATGACACTGTGCTTGTTTTTGCTGTATCCACTGACTGTATAAAGCTCTGTGGCTGTTTCGCTCTATAGTGGGGCACATGCCAGAGGACCTCCCTCTCCCAGGAGAACAGTATACAATCAACCGTTTAAATCGCACATGTGCAGATAGAGGCTGCTCAAGCACCTGCTCCTTACATATATATATATATATATATATATATATATATATATATATATATATATATATATATATATATATAATATTAAGGTCACAGTTAAAATAACTTAGGACACTAAAGACTTATTTTTAAAAATTAATTCTCTGTGACATGGTTACATAATACTTAATTATAATGTGTTTAGTATGTTATGTATAATATTATACAATGTATATAATGTGTATATATATATATATATATGAATATGTATAATTGTATACATATAATATTGTGTTTTAGTGTTTTGTGAATTGTATTTGTGAAGTGACCTTGGGTGTAGTGAAAGACGCTTTTAAAATAATTTAAAATAAAATGTATTATTATTATTATTATTATTATTATTATTATTAAAGAGACCTTTCTACTGACTCTGAAAAACACCAGAAGAAAGCTGCCTAGGGTTCCTGCTCACCTGCGTGAACATGCCATAGGCCTGCTGCAGGGAGGCATGAGGACTGCAGATGTGGCCAGAGCAATAAACTGTAATGTATGTAATGTAAAACACCTAAGATGGTGCTACAGGGAGTCAGAAAGGACAGCTGATCTTCCTTGCAGTGGAAAATTACATGTAACCATGTGTGTGCTAACCCCCCCGGACATGATCGAGAGAACTTGTAAATGCCTTGGTGAAAGAGTGCGGTAACATCTCACAGCAAGAACTGACAAATGTGGTGCAGTCCATGAGGGTGAGATGCACTGTAGTACTTAAAGCAGCTGGTGGCCACACCAGATACTAACTTTTGATAACACTAACCCTAACCAGCCCCACTTTGTTCAGGGACTCATTATTCCATTTCTGTTCGTCCAACATCTGTGAAACTTGTTCAGTTTATGACTCAGTTGTTCAATCTTTTTATGTTATACAAATATTTACACATGTTAAGAAATTTGCTGGAAATAAAAGCAGTTGAATGTGAGAGGATGTTTCTTCCTTTTTTGTTGAGTATATATATACAACCGTTTAATAAATAGAAATATTTATTTGGAGCAACTGACATTTCAGATAAAATATAGCCAAATAATTTGTATATTTTTGCTCTGCTAATGGGAACAGGTCCCGAAGAAGCCTTCAAACCTACTAACATGAAGCCTTCAAACCTACCAAACCTACCAACATAAAGCCTTCAAATCTACCAACATGAAGCCTTCAAACCTACCAACATGAAGCCTTCAAACCTACCAAACCTACCAACATGAAGCCTTCAAGCCTACCAAACCTACCAACATAAAGCCTTCAAATCTACCAACACGAAGCCTTCAAACCTACCAAACCTACCAACATGAAGCTTTCAAACCTACCAACATAAAGCCTTCAAACCTACCAACATAAAGCCTTCAAACCTACCAACATGAAGCCTTCAAACCTACCAACATGAAGCCTTCAAACCTACCAAACTTACCAACATGAAGCCTTCAAACCTACCAAACCTATCAACATAAAGCCTTCAAATCTACCAACATGAAGCCTTCAAACCTACCAACAAGAAGCCATTTGAAATGCAGCCCATAAAACAATCACGATGACAGGGAAAAGTTTTAAGAAAGACAGAGCTGGTCATTGTGTTTAACATCGCTGTGCATGAAATCACTAAACTTTTTACAGTTTGACTTGGAAACCTAATGGACAGGGATGTTTTGGCTCTGACGTGCAATCTAGTGAATGTCACTTTTAAATCTTATGCCTGTACATAAGATAACAATTGTGTTGATACTGCTTCTAAATTCATGCTTGTAAATTCATGAATTACGTATAGGCCTGAATCAGGCTTGTCTGCTTCACATCAGGTCATTTCACACCACCCCAGTGTGGATTATTTTCCTATAACACAACACTTCCCATTAGACTGGTAAATCAGTGCAAGAAATATTCCTTTGGTTTATTTGGTCAATTACGTTACATGTAAAATGTTCAAATGTTACAGCAGTCCTAAATTATAAATCTGGAATAAAAAAAATATTGTAGGGTGGTGAAGGCTGTCCACCTGGGTCATTTGGCAAAAAAATTTGGGAAACCCCGCTCTAGTGTGTCCATTAAAGGCCTCTAATGGTCAAAGTATAAAGTAGTAAAAGTGTTTTACATGACAGCACTGCATGTGTAAACTTTGTCCTATGTGTTACCTCATATTTATACCCCTGTGAAACAGGAATTCATGGTTGAACAGTTTCCTGTTCCTAGTCACCCAGGTGTACTAAAAAATGTAAAATATCAGTGGGAATATACTTCAAGTATATTTTTCTCATATGAATTCATAGGGGTGCCAGTAATTGTTGCACACCCATATTCAACAGTTATTTTATTTGATAAACCTGTGTTGTGTTTGCAGTTGTTTGATATCCATGAGAGCAGAGTATTTTTGTGATTTTTTTAAACAAAAGATCAAAAGGTTAAATAATAAAGACAATTTTTCACAGCCTTCTTTGCTCATATTTACCAAGGGTGCCAATATTAGTGGAGGGCACTGTACCATAACATGTTTCAAATACATAGCAATTTATCATGGTGACATTAAACAGAGCATCTTTTGTGGGAGATGACACATTTCCTACAAAATGTGTCTGAAACTGAACCAGTACTCCATATAGTTGATGTATAAACTATGTAATTTTCTCTGTAGAATTTAACCAGAGAAGTGAAATACATTGGAATATGAGCAAACGACATTTTATTAAATGTAATTTTGTTCCTGTGCTCACAACTGTGTTTTCCCATAGTAACTGTGGGTGCTTTCGCATATGCAGTGTTTAGTCCGTTTGAATCGAACCCTGGTGCATTTTCCTCTTCAGTGTGGTTCCTTTGTGCAGGTGAAAACACAGCAATCGCACCGGCCCGAGACTATCTTTGTGAGGTGGTTTAGATATGGTTCCAATCGAACTCTAGCATGGTTCAATAACAGTGAGAAGGAGATTCGATCCTGAAGCGGCCCAAATACAGGAAGTGAACCGAACATGCTGTGTGTTTTGGGTTGTGGATGACATTTATGTAGATATGAGCTGCTAAACTGAGCCAAAGGACAGAGCTGTAGTGCTGGAGATTTGGTGAGCAAATAAACACACACACACACACACACACACACACACACACACATATATATATATATTAGTTTTATTATTAGCTGCAATGAGAAACCAAACCAAATAGCACACAGACCACAAGTATGGAAGTCAGACTAACAGGTGTGAAAGCACTCTGCTGTTGACATTTGAGTGGAATTGCTCTTTAATTACATGACATAAAAAAGAAAGAAAACAGCAAACTGAAATGTAAAACGGAGATTTAAATTAACAGTGTATGATGCGCTGTTAAGATTTTCTTGTGTATTTCTGTTTTAGCACTAACAACAAAAATGGCTACAGGCTATATCATTTGCACTGAACTTCATTTCATCTTCAAATGGTCAAAGATTTCAAACTTAAGCATATAAGCTAGCACACAAGCTAACGCCCTGCTAACTGTGTGAGTGACGGTTAAAAACGCTGAACGTTTTCGCGCTCCCGTGCACGTCGATGACGCCACTAAAGGGCGGGGTTTACGGCTTTCAGGGCGCCATTTTGAACAGATTTGATTTCTGCGCGAGCTGCGTGTGTGGCCCGAGTTATCGCCTGATTAAAGTCCACATTATGCGGATCATTTTCCCGATTTGAGAAGCTGCATATTTAATTAAACAAATTAATAAAAAAATTAACGAGTTTCCCCCTATTTATACCACCCCCTCCAAATCGTTCCTTAGTATCTCGTTGTTTTTTTTTTAACCAGCTAGCTTGTTTGTTTTTTTCCTTTTCTTTTTCTTTAGCATGAATAGATACCACAGTTTACTTCTATCAGGGTTTACTTAAATATATATTATTTCTAAAACCCAGTTTGCGGTGATAAATCCCGACAATTAACAAATATTTTTATTCAGGCACTTGAAGGTCTCCTCGCGGGTCCTAGTGATCCTATGTTTTTACAGGAGGGAAACTTCGCTATCCAGTAGGCTACAGCTACAAACTGTTTGGAGTTTGATTCACATTTCTTTAAAAACAGTTGG
The DNA here is from genome assembly GCF_023375685.1 of Ictalurus furcatus. Taxonomy (NCBI): domain Eukaryota; kingdom Metazoa; phylum Chordata; class Actinopteri; order Siluriformes; family Ictaluridae; genus Ictalurus; species Ictalurus furcatus. The sequence continues at coordinate 12,799,388 of NC_071278.1, forward strand.
CAGGAGAAAATACGGTGGTTTAAAAAATCTAATTAAAGGTAAGCATGAAGCTGATGTAAAAAAAATGAAAATAATAATAAGTTCACGGGTGCTTGTGGTTGGTTTGTAATTTCGTTAGCCGGGAAGCTAGCTCTCTGTTAGCGCTGGAATAACCGTATGTGAGCATCTTCATTAGTGAGCTACCTGTTTACACTTACACACACACACACACACACACACACACACACACACACACAAAACCCAGACAAATTCTCTTTCTTGTTTCATGTCATTTTCAGCTCAATTACCTTTCGGTTTACTGCGAGGGAACGAGATCACAGTATAAGATAGGAATATTTATTTGTTTATATATTTATTTTGTTTGTTTATTTAACCAGGAAATCTCTACAGATGATAAATCTCTCTTTTGTGAGAGAGCCTTGGCCAAAATGTCCATACAACTACATACATCCCATTACTTACACTTTCACACACACTTTTTCTCTCTCTCTCTCTCTCTCTCACACACACACACACACACACACACACACACACACACAGACAGGGTGAAATCATCGGTGCAGTACAGAGCCAATAAATAAAAGTGGCATAAAGAAAAGAATTAAAAACTGCCTGGTCCTGGGCTACCTCCTGGACCAGTGCCTGGGGTTCAGATTTATTTCCCCCAAAGTTCCTCAGGATCAATAAAGTACTTCCTTCCTTCCTTTCTCCTTATTTACTTTCTTTTTACTTCCTTCCTTCCTTTTATTTGTTAGAAGTAGACCAGGGTTGTCAGGGGGCCTAGGTGGTTGCGGGTGGAACATGTTTGTTTGTTTGTTTGTTTGTTTATTTATTTATTCATTCATTCATTCAGGACTGACAGGACACGGGCTGAATGGCGATGCATGGTGGCCCATTAGGAGGTAGTTTATAATACTGCAATGTGTTAGCGTCTTTAACAAATAACTGGCTATCGCAAACGTTACATGGAGCATAACGTTAGCTGGTTTCACGGCCACAATGCTAGCTGCCTCAAACAAACATAATATAGGACCGACTTTCAGGTGCTTTGCCACATTCCAGGTGTTTCCTCACTTTGTTTGAAATGAACGATAGCAACTGATGCACACCGGCAACCAACGCTACCTTTCCTCTCAACGAGTCGGGGCGGAGCTAAACTTGTTGCCATCTTCTGTAGTTTTCCCGTGTGCTTGTAGGCGTTCTTCTTCTTCTTCACCACTTGTGGACCGACTAAAACACTTGCACGTATTTGCTGCCCCCATCAGTGCCGGAAGAATTGCAAACTCGGCACCTTTACCAATTACCAACGGTACAAAAACTTCATGTGGGGAAATGAGTGAATTATTACACACACGAGCCCTGCTTGTGTTTATATTAACTCCTATAAAACTCAAATGGTTTACAATATTAAAGTTCTTCTAGTTGCACCCTCATTGTTTTTCTCAGTCGTGTGTGTGTGTGTTTAGCATTAATAACGATAAATGATTTGAAAAATCAGACAGATCATACTGTGTCTAATTTATATCCAATGAAACTGCACGTATGATCAGTATGCTGTGTACGAGCAGTACATCGGTCTATATAACGTGAAGAATTCAACACACCCACACACACACTGAAACGCAAGAAGAAAACTCTCAAAACACTCCTTATTGCAAAACATTACGAGAAATATTGAAATCAACACTCCAATTTAAATCATTTTACAGTTCCTCAGACTCGTATGCAAATCAAGTTCAAAGCCATGCCCACAACGTTACAGGCTGATTTATTTATTTATTCGAATTTATGCGATTGATTTCATTTCAACTTTGCCACTAAACAGAATAATGTGCAGTAATCGTCAAGTTTACTGACCAACTGAATCATATTTTTCAGAGTAAATGGCATCTTACAGCTCGCACACACACACTTTCTCAGCTCACTATCCAGTCCGTGCAGGATTTCGCAGAGGTTATTTTTGTGATTGTTGCGGCCAAAAATGCTCGAGTTGTGCTGCAGATTCTTTCAAAATTTGTGATGCAAATGTTGTTTTTATTTTTTCAGAAAATTACACGAATTGGTGAAATCGCAGTAAATTGTTGTGCCCGGTCGTTTGCAGTTATGTTTGTTGGTAAATGAGAGTTTTTGGCTGTACTCGTGTTCGATGTAGAAGAGGTCTTAAGCTGAATGAAATGTCATGTGACATCATCACGATGCGTCTCGGCCCGAATCTGCGGTAATTTTGATATTGCTGAGTTTGCTTGATTTTGCATTAATTTCTGCGATCACAAAATCCTGGAGGGACTGAATATGAGACCCACCCGCGTGCGCACACACTCTCTGTACTAACGAGCTCATGTTTGAACAAAAACACCTCCGCGAGTCAGAAATTGGACTGTCCGAGCAGCACACTAAGGCAAAGTCGGCTTGTGTTTATTTAAACGGCTCACGTATCACGCAAACAACCCTTCCGGTTGGTCCCAGGTGACACTTCAGGAAGTATCAAGATTATATCAGGATGAATCGGACACCTATGAATATCAAATTTTCAATATCTTTGACTTTATTTTATTTTAAAACAAAATGACTTTGAATGCTTTAAAGGTGCAATAGTCATTTTGTTATAAATTCCTTACTTGTACAAATAACCTGGAAGATAAAAACATGATAAAAACAACAACGAATTAAGCCGTATTTTCAATTCTCTGGGGAAAACATTTTGGGTTTTCTCTACTGGCCATCATAGATCCTGGGGGGGGCGGAGCTTCGTGAACTGGCAGGAACAGGTTCAATGAATTTGAAACAAAAAAAAAACTTTTAATGTGTTTTCTTTGTCTGGTTAATAGACAGAACCAGGGATTTTGTCACTATTTCACACATCTGCTTTTTTCCTCCCTCCAGGTTCCTATCCATCAGTTTAAGGAGCGGCAGAAGTCATGTCTGGTATAGCTTTGAGTCGCCTCGCTCAAGAACGAAAGGCTTGGCGGAAAGATCATCCGTTTGTAAGTAAACTGGAATTCGGTTTGTATTAAATAAAATGCATATACGGTGGGTATAAAACGTCTACACCCTTGTTAAAATGGCGGGTGTTTGTGATGTAAAATAAAAAATGAAACCAGGAGAATCTTGTCGGAAACTTTTACCTATTAATTAAAGTGAAAATCAGTAAGAATAATGGGGGGGGGGGTGCATAATAACCTGGTTAATAACATAAGTGTGCACACCCCTAAACTAATACTTAGTTGAAGCACCTTTAGATTATCTCACAGCATTCAGTCTTTTTAGGTAAGAGTCAGTCAGTTTGGAGCATCTTGTCTTGACTTGGTAATATTCTGCTGTTCTTCCTTGCAAAAGCGTTCTAACTCTGTCAGATTCGGCTGGGTGTCTCCTGTCCACAGCCCTCTTCATGTTACCCCACAGATCATTGATTGGATTCAGGTCTGAACTCTGGCTGGGCCGTTCCAAAACCTTGAACTTGTTTTGGTGAAGCCATTCCTTTGTTGATCTGGAGGTTTGCTTTGGGTCGTTGTCATGCGGAAAGCTGAAATTCCTCTTCTTTAGCAGAAGACTTTAGGTTTTGTGCCAATATTGACTGGTATTTGGAGCTATTCATTATTCCCTGATTAAAGCCTCAGTTCCAGCTGAAAAAAAACAGCCCCAAAGTATGATGCTGCCACCACCATGCTTCCCCGTGGGGATGGTGTTCTTTTAGTGCTGTGCTGTTTTTGTGCCAAACATCTCTTTTGGTATTATGGCCAAAAAGTTGTACTTTGGTCTCATCAGACCACAACACATTATTCCATGTGGTTTTGGGAGACTGGACATATTTAAATAAATAAATAAATAAATGTTTTGGTTAAAAAAGGCTTTCGTCTTGCCACCCTATTCCACAGCCCAGGGATATGAAGAATTTGGGAGATTGTCACATGTAGGGAGCAACCAGTACTTGCCAGAAATTGCTGCAATTCTTATAATCTTGCTGTAGGCCTCTTGGAAGCCTCCCTGACCAGTTTTCTCCTGATCTTCTCATCAAGTTTAGAGGGACGTCCTGTTATTAGTAGTGTCACGGTCATGTCGTGTTTTCTCAACTTGTTGATTGTCTATACAGAGTTCCATGGTATATCCAATGCCTTGGAAAAATTTTTGTAGCTCTCTTCTGATTGATATTTTTCAACAGAGATCCTGTACCTGCTTTGTAAGCTCTTTGCGGCCCATGGCTTTTCCATTTGGAGGTTACCAAGAAGACGTCAGGAGAGTCCTATAGGAACAGCTGGACTTTATTTGGGGTCATTGATGGCAGGTGTAAAGTAATTAATAATTAACATGAGTTTGAAAACTGCCACATTCCCAGTTACAAGTTGGGAAGTTTCTGACATGATTTAACTTGAGGCTTAGAAGTTAACCTGGTTCCTTTGTGACCTCGTGGACTATTTCACGGCTTTCTCTTGGAGTGATCTTTGTTGGTCAACACTCCTGGGGAGGGTACCAATGGTTTTGAATTCTCTCCATTTGTACACAATCTGTCTGACTTTGGATTGGTGGAGTCCAAACTCTTTAGAGGTGGTTTTGTAACATTTTCCAGCATCAACAACTCTTTTTCTGAGGTCCTCAGAAATCTCCTTTGTTTGTGCCATGATACACTTCCACAAACATGTGTTGTGAAGATCAGACATTGATAGATCAATTCTTTAAATAAAACAGGACACTAACTCACACTTGATTGTCATCTCATTAATGGAAAACACCTGATTCTAATTTCACCTTCAAATGAACTGCTAATCCTAGAGGTTCACATACTTTTGATGAAAATAAAATTTCTAATTTTTATAGAAAAACATACCATGATATCTCAAATCTCTCTCCTGTCAATCACAGTCAGTAGAGTAAATATCTGTACTCGAACAAATACACTACACAGTACAATCACTATTCAAAAGCAGTCCAATCATCAGTGATGCAATTAGACTTGAAGACCAGCTTTCAGCTGGAGTCATATCTGTAACAACACAGATTAGTCTCACTGGAGTCAGAGCACGCTAAACACACGCACATGCACCTCGACAGAGATGTAAAAACGCACTCAGAAGGAGAGCACTGATCAATTTCATTATTTATCACCAATCTGGTAAATGGTGTGTGTGTGTGTGTGTTCCTTCTCAGCTTAGCAGCTGAGATTTTGTTCTTCAGCGAGTCAGAACAATTCCATTGTTCCAATTGTAAGTCTTAACCTGTAATAAATCTGAGCAGGGTGATGTGCCATCACACTCGACTCCTCACATGGAAAATATACGCAGTTTGACCCCAGATCTAGTGATAACCCCACCTACGAGCTTTCCGCTGCCAGTTTTGTGTGTGTGTGTGTGTGTGTGTGTGTGTGTGTGTGTGTGTGTGTGTGCTAGTTTTAGTGTTATTGTCATCATGTCGGAATTATAGTAATTAACAGCTTCTGGGTTGTTTAAAAAAACAAAAAGCATTCACGTTTTAGCCGAACTTGTAATTACTGGATGGGAATTTGGATGTGTTTTGATGCGTCACTTAAAAAAACACACACGACTTTTAAAGTACAGTGGTGCTTGATTGTTTATATACAGTATCTGTATAACTCACTTTTCTGAAGTCCTGAAAGTAGATAAAGAAATCCCAATTAAACAAAGGAGACAAAAATATTATTATATTTGGTCATTTATTTACTGAGGATAATGTTCCAATATTACATATCTGTGAGTTGCAAAAGTATGTGAACCTCTAGGATTAGCAGTTAATTTGAAGGTGAAATTAGAGTCATGTGTTTTCAATCAATGGGATGACAATCAGGGTGAGTGAGTCTCCTGTTTTATTTAAAGAACAGGGATCTATCAGAGCCTGATCTTCACAACACATGTTTGGAAGTGCGTCATATGAACAAAGGAGATTCCTGAGGACCTCAGTAAAAGAGTTGTTGATGCTCATCAGGCTGGAAAAGGTTACACAACCATCTCTAAAGAGTTTGGACTCCACCAGTCTACAGTCAGACAGATTGTGTGCAAATGGAGGAAATTGAAGACGATTGTTACCCTCCCCAGGAGTGGAGACCAACAAAGATCACGCCAAGAGCAAAACGTATAATAGGCCACGAGGTCACAGAGGAACCAGGGTAACTTCTAAGGAACTAAATGCCTCCTTCACATCGGCTAATGTTCATGAGTCCACCATTAGGAGAACACTGAACAACAGTGGTGTGCATGGCAAGGTTGTAAGGAGAAAAACGCCACTCTCCAACAAGACCATTGCTGCCCATCTGCAGTTTGCTAAAGATCAAGTGGACAAGCCAGAAGGCTAGTGGAACAGTATTTTCTGTATAGATGACCAAAATATAATTTTTGGTTTAAATGAGAAGTGTTATGTTTGGAGAAAGGAAAACACTGCATTCCAGTATAAGAACCTTATCCCATCTGTGAAACATGGTGGTGGTAGTATCATGGTTTGGGCCTGTTTTGCTGCATCTGGTCCAGGACGACTTGCCATCAATGATGGAAGAATGACTTCTGAATTATACCAGTGAATTCTAATGGAAAACGTCAGCATATCTGTCTGTAAACTGAATCTCAAGAGAATGTGGGACATGCAGCAAGACAACAATCCTAAACACCCAAGTCATTCTACCAAAGAATGGTTAAAGAAGAATAAAGGTAATGTTTTGGAATGGCCAAGTCAAAGTCCTGATCTTAATCCAATAGAAATGTTGTGGAAGGACCTGAAGCAAGCAGTTCATGTCAGGAAACCCACCAACATCCCAGAGTTGAAGCTGTTCTGTACTGAGGAATGGGCTAAAATTCCTCCAAGTCGATGTGCAGGACTGATCAACAGTAACCGGAAATGTTTAGTTGCAATTATTGTTGCAGAAGGGGGTCACACCAGATACTAAAAGCAAAGGTTCACATACTTCTGCCACTCACAGATATGTAATATTGGATCATTTTCCTCAATAAATAAATGACCAAGTATAATATTTTTGTCTCATTTGTTAATTGGGTTCTCTTTGTCTACTTTTAGGAAAATCTGATGATGCTGATATTTACGCACAAATATATAGAAAATTCTAGAAAGGGTTCACAAACTTTCAAGCACCATTGTAGGTATAACAAGTATAATGTCTGGATTTACCTCAATATCAGACACAGAGCAGTTTCCTGATCTGTTCGAAAGACATTAAGCTGAATTGTCTGTTGCCATAGAGACAACTCAGAGATGAACAGCTTGAATATCCGAGACTTCGTCTTGAAATTGCTATAAATACAAGATAAGTTCGGTGAGACTTTTCCAGACACGTACGTCTTAACCTTACGCACACAAAATGTCCCGCTGCTTTCAAGGATCGATTATGATGCCTCACTTGCAGCTCTCGCCTTACTCTCACACTTTATTTTCTCTGCCTGTTGATTGTTAGTGTAAAACAACTGAGAGTGAGAAATAGGGGTGACAAAAATATCGCGTTTCTCAAACGTGTTTCTACGATTTGCGATACGGATCACGATGTTTGTGAACAGCAGTACTAGTAGTGTTGCATAAAGCCAAAACGAAAAAAGTCTCCAGTAATACTTGATTGAATGTCTGTAAAATATGACTTTAATTGTTTATTGCACATAGGCGTCACAAAGGCGTATCGTTTTTCTGCATCGTCTCCATTTTGTTCATCGCAAATGTCCCAGTGTTTAACGAGTATCCAGATTCCTCTAGCAACAATTATAGGTTCGATTAAATTCTAGTTTAGGGTTTGTTTGTCATTTGACTGACCTTCATAAATTTAGTTTTTTTGATTTAAAAAATATAAATAAATTCTAAATATTTAACAGTGAGAGATTTTTAAATGAACCAAGATTTTTCAAAATTATTTTTAAATGAACTTTGTTAAATGAACCAACATTTGAACATCTGCTCCGTTTGTACATTTAAAAAACAAACAAAAACTGAAATAACAGTAAAACGTATACTGACATGATTTATCGTGATATCGTTATATCATAATTTCCCCCAGCCTTAATTCAATTCAGTTCAACTTTATTGCCATTATACCAACACAAAGGTTACAGTACAACACAACTCTACCAGTCTAATTCTGTGGTGCAAGACAATAGACAAAGACAGTCAATAAAAGATATGTGCAATGTACTGTAACTGCAAGTGGTAGATATTTAAATTGCAAACCATATTTAAAACTTATATTGATTGTTGCAGACACATGCTTGAGTTTGTGGCGTTTTTCAAAAAAAATGTTCTTTAAAATTTGCGATGCAGTTTTTGTGCTTTTTTTGCGGAAAACTACTTGAATTGGCAAAATCGCACAATGTTTTCACAGTGATCTTTGCTGGTAAAGAGAGCTTTTAGCTGTACTCGTGTTCGAAGCACGTGGCTGAATGTCTTGGCCCAAATCTGCGAAAACCTGCGGTAACTTTGAAAAATGTCGAGCTCCTCTGAGTATTGTGGCGTTTTTGCGTTAATTTCTGCGATTGCGAAATCCTTCAGGGATTGAAGGAATAAATATGAAGTCCTTCATCGATTTATATTGAGGGGGACTGTGATATTGCCGTCGGAAAACATCCCACAAATTATACATACCGCTGCTTTAAAATGAGCTTTCACCCTTTGGTGTACTGGATGCAGTTTTTTTTAAAGACTCGGTTTTTAGATAGTTTTAGGTCATTTCTGTTTTATTCAGCCTGATGTTGATTTGTTTGTTTGTTTTTCTTCACAGGGTTTTGTAGCTGTTCCAACCAAAAACCCAGATGGAACGATGAATCTGATGAACTGGGAGTGTGCCATCCCTGGAAAGAAAGGGGTGAGGATCTCTCCAAGTTAGGGAGAGCTAGCAGACTTTAGTATCTAACTTTTTTTCTTCTTCTTCTCTTTCTTTCTTTCCACTGTCACGGATATATTTTTAGTTACACCGCACAAACATAATTAAGCAATTATTGAGGAAAAAAATAACTAAAGGGTGGCAGTGTGTTATGCAGCTCTGATATGGTAACTACTGTATGAACTTCCCCACTGAAAGATGTATGTGTTTATGAAAAGTGAGGACCGTGGGGTATGTATTTGTCGGTGACTGTAACGGTGAGGATCCTGAAGCTCTGTATGTGATGTTTGATGTGTGAGATGGGCCTGTTTGTACTGTGCAGTAGCTTTCACTCAAACAGTTTTGGTTAGCGAATAGCTAGAACCATCCAGGAAGCCACAACCCCAAGGTAGGAAACTGTTGCACTCAGACCGAAGATCTGCAAAGTGTTTACGCCGTCAAGGTAGAAGCACAGTGTCAGTAGCCAAGCTGAAGAAGTGTCAGAATAACGCTGAGTTTTATTCCAAAACAGTGTAGACCGTAAGGTTGTAATGTACGTGAAGTGGCTAGCGAGTAGACAGTCAGCTCATTATGCTAGCTCATAATTTATTACAGTCCATAATCTCAGCATCATATGAAGTATGTGTTTTACTGACTGTGATGTACTGTACACTCATAAAATGCGTATGAATATACGCTGGTTTGGCCTTTCAGAGCTCGAACCTGGTACGAGTGCTACTAAATACACTTCACTTCAATACCTGTAGTTATCCAGTCAGCCAATCATGTTGCAGCAGTTCACATCAGAATGGGGAGAGAATGTGATCTTGGTGACTTTTTAACTGTGGCATGGGTGTTTGTGACAAATGGCCTGATTTGTATATTTCAGAACAGAGGTCGCCGGATAGTGGATTTTACAGAAACCGACAACCAAGTGGGGCAACGGGTACTTTTTAAGATTGATACTGAATAAAAACATAACACTCAAAGAAAACTCTTGCTAAACTTTATTAGAAAAATAAACAGCACTGACTGTACCATGAAAATGTACTATACTTTTAAAAATGCTATAAATATATTCATATATATGAACTATTAATAAATAATAAATTAAATAAAACGATAAACATCCGAACCGAAAAGTAACACTCCAAATAAAAATAGAGACGTCCAAAATGAATAAAAAAACCACTTCAAATAACACAACAAAAATTAGTCATTGATGGTTTATATTTCACCTCTAGAGGCCGCTCTCATACGGGATAACGACAGCGGACCCTTCTCAGCCGCTCTGCAACGGACGCAACTGGGAAACACTATCGGTGTGGATTTTTCTGCAGATAAACGATAGTTCCAGTGATCAGTTATCTCTGCCGGTTAATCGGCCGACCTCTGTTTCAGAAACTGCTGATGTCTTGGGATTTTCACACGCGACAGTCTCTTGAGTTTACAGGAAGGCTACGGTAACACCAATAACCACTCTGTACAGCCGTGGTGAGCAGAAAAGCATGTCCGAACACGCAGCATGCTGAATCCGAGACTGCACTGGGCACAGGAGCGGATCGGAAAAGCATTATTTGGTCTTCAATAAATGCATGAATGAGAGCAGGTGTTCCTATTAAAGTGACCACTGAGTGTAAATACCGAACAGAAAGAAAGGGCAAATGTGTGTTGAAGGTAATTTCACCAACTAGAAAACTAGTTTCTTCTTCTTCTTTTGCATTAATTTGTTTGGTATATATTTTTCCTCCTTCAGACACCGTGGGAAGGTGGCTTGTTCAAACTGCGGATGCTCTTCAAGGACGATTACCCGTCCTCCCCTCCAAAATGTGAGTGATGCCTATGTACTTTTCCAGCGTTATTACCTCACCCATGTTCTCAACGTAAAGCTGATTCGATCGACGGCCGTTCGTTCTCGCCAGGTAAATTTGAGCCGCCACTTTTCCACCCAAACGTATATCCATCCGGCACGGTGTGTCTATCCATTCTAGAGGAGGACAAAGACTGGAGGCCAGCGATCACGATCAAGCAGGTAAGCCGATTATAACGTCTGCTTTGCACTTTACATGTAGCGTGTTTTGCGATGGCGTTTGCCTCCTCACCCCGGGTTTCTGCCTGCTTTTAACCTTCGTATTATTATTAATTATTCGTAAATCTGTATGTCTTAAAGGCTGGCTGTGAAAAGTAGCATTTTTGGTGCAGAAATAAAAGGGTTTGGTTACCAAAAAAGAAAATCCACTCAAAAGCTAAAACTACTCAGAAAAGTGAGTGACTAAGAAGTTCTGCTTGAAATAAATTCGGTGTGTTATTTAAGGAAAAACACACGCTTGTATGAAGAACCACGGCAGAGTGGTGTGATGCGGCACACAGCACAGTTACACTAACCGTCCCGAAGGGGATTATCTCATAACCACTGATCTGGAGTGTGTGTGATTCCGCTTACAGCCATTTATACACTGTGTACTTTAATACTGAACCACACATCACACTTTAACGGTTTATATTTAGATTTATTGTTGTGGAACGTCCGAGAGACAAGTTACTTCCTGTTCTCACTTACATCATAACCGCAGTAAAGTCATTTCCACACAGGCATCTCTTTCTCTCCCTGTGCCTCTCTCCCTGTGCGTCTCTCCCTGTGTGTCTCTCTCTCTCTCTCTGTGTATATCTTTGTCTTTCTCTCTCTCTTGCTCGCACTCTCTTTCTGTCTGTCTCTCTCTCTCGTGCTGTCTCTCTCTGTGTCTCTCTGTCTGTGTCTCTCTCTTGCTCTCTCTCCCTCTGTGTCTATAGATATAGATGTGTGTGTCTCTCCATACGTATAAGTGTCTGTGCTTGAGCTGTTACTATAGAAACGTATTAGAACGAGCGCACCCTACAGAACTACAAAAAAACAGTAAACGCTTCCTGACCAATCAGATTATTCAAATAATATAAATAATCTTTAGAATTAAAATGAAAGTGCTGTAGTATAAGCGGGACGATCCACGGCTAGGTGTGCATTACACGATTTTAATGCACTCCTCCTGGCGTCGGCTGGTTCTTCTGCCTCCATGTCTTGCATTAAAATCATGTAACACACACGTAGCTGTGGATTATACCTTGGTCACTTGTCAGCATTGATGAGTTAAAGCGGTCATTGATGTTTGCAGTACAGAATTTGAATGAATGAAAAAATAAGGGAAATAATAGATCTAGAATTCGGCCCGTTTAAATCATACTGTTAAATCAGAGTAAAATATTGTTGAACTTTATCACAAAAATAAACAGTACTGACTGTACCATGAAAATGTACTGTGTTTTTTTTTTTTTTTTTTTTTAAATGAAGTAAATATATAAATATTAATATATATGTATATTAACTATTAATAAATATTAAAGTAAATAAAAGATATGCAACCAAAGAAATCCCACTCCAAATTAGAAATAAAAATAGAGACATCCAAAATGAATCAAAAAAACACTTAAATAATAAATAAAAAATATTTATAAAAAATAAATAACGAAACAAAATTTGTCAAAACCTTCCAGCCAATCAGAATCGAGTATTCAGACAGACCATGGTATAAATATATTTATTTGGAGAAATGACTTATATTTCCAACTAGATGAAAGGGTTAATGTGATGGGAGCAGTTACTATATATACTACTCAGTAACTTTAAAAAAAAAAGAAAAAATTAAATCCAAGCAAAACTTTGAATAATGTTAATTTGACTCGAGTGACAGTTTTAATAAAATGTGTTCTGAGGAAAACAACAGTGACCAGTAAATCAGCAAAATATTTTTTTTGTACACGGTAAAATAATTCTAGATATTTTAGTGTGAACGTATATTTACAGGTGCAGTCAAAATGATTCAACCCCCATTGCAAATCATGCTTATTGTCAAGCTTCACTGACTTTCAGCTGTTTGCAGTGAACAAATCAAACAAAAGCACTTGAAATAGTTCAACACAACGAATGCTTCAAGTGGTTTCCCAAATTCACTTCTCCAGTTACAAAATTATTCAACCCCATGAATAGACTCTCTCACAAAGGCACAAATATGCAAAACAGGTGTTGTCTCAAGCACACCTGATGCCACTACAGTAATCAAAAGCACACCAGATGTGCTTGAGCTGGAACACATGAAATACCTGATGCTCTGGATCTGCTTTGCATCCTCTGGCACTGGAAACCTACAGCATGTGGAAGGCAAGATGGATTCATTGAAGTATCAGGAAATCCTAGGAGAAAACGTCACGCTTTCTGTGAGGAAGCTGAAGCTTGGGCATACCTCAAATTCCACCAAGGCTTGGTTGCAGAAGAAGTCCTGGAAGACTCTACAGGGCCATCCCAGTCACCTGACATGAACCCCATAGAAAATCTCTGGTGGGATTTGAAGAAGGCGGTTGCAGCACACAAACCCAAGAATATTACTGAACTGGAGGCCATTGCTCATGAGGAATGGGCTAAGATTCCTCAGGAACACTGCCAGAAACTGGTGTCTGGCTATGCATCTCGTTTGCAGCAGGTCATAACAGCAAAAGGGTTCTCTACTAAGTACTAAAGATGCTTGCCATGAAGAGGTTGAATAATTTTGAGACTAGAGAAGTCATTATAAGTTGCATTTTCAGTTGAATTTGGGGACACCATTTGAAGCATTCGTTATGTTGAACTATTTCACTTGATTTGTTCATTGCAAACAGCTGAAAGTCTATAAATTTTGACAATAAACCTGATTTGCAAAGGGGGGGGGGGTTGAATAATTTCTATTGCAACTGTAAGTTCGTAAAATTACTCGCCACTGTAAGGGTCGGTAGCGTGTTGAGTTAAAGGCTGTTCTGGTACATCTAGGACACGGCACATGGCCAGACAAAGAAGTGAGAATTGACTCACCATATCAGTCTCTCAGTTTATATCCATTAAAGCTTGCACTCGCTGAAAAGGAGCCTAGAAACAAGAGCTAATAAGAAACAAGAACTCACAAACAAGAGCTAAAAATATCTATAGAAAAAGGAAGTCGGTGGGTGGATGGTTGTCAGTTGGTTGCTGGCTTGATGTAGTTGTTGTTGCAAGGCGTCTGGAAATAACCACTGTCATATTTAAATAACTTGCAAGACATTTACTTAGATGATTTTTTTTTTGTTTAGTTTTTTTGTGCTCATTTCATGCTGTTTGTGTGTTAATGAAAAGTGTATCATTTGCGTTTGCCAGCCGTAAGCGGATAAAAGCGTCTGCCAAAGGGGAAAATGTAAATTCTTCTAAACACAATACATTCTGTCCCGACGAGCTAAACGATATGTATTAATGCGTTCGACTCCCAGTAACTTGATTTATCTAATAAGTGTCATGTAAGAGATTATAATTGCCTTGTATACTGTGTGCCTGAAGGGGGCAGAATGTTCTCATGAAAGGCAGGTAGTCAGTGCTGTTCACCTCTCCTCTCGTTGGATTTCTCTTTTCTAGATCTTGCTAGGAATCCAAGAACTCCTAAACGAGCCAAATATTCAGGATCCTGCACAAGCGGAGGCGTACACAATTTACTGGTAAAGTCAATGCAATCGCTAAGCTTCAGTATGTTCAATATGTAATCTCTGGCAAGCAACGACGTGACGGTTCGTCTTCAAACTGAATTTGTGGAAGGTTGTTGTCCAATCAAATGCTGCTGCTGCTGATTTTATTTTTTTTTGTCTTTTGTTTTTTCAGCCAAAACAGAGTGGAATATGAAAAAAGGGTCCGAGCACAAGCCAAAAAGTTTTCTCCGTAAGCCTCGATGTCGCTGTGACTGAAAGAACATTGGACCGCGCGACCCTGCAGTACTTCCTGTCTGCTCCTCTCATTACTCTTATCCACTTTCCACTAATTTCCATGCAGGTGTGATGAAAACTGAATGTGCCATTGTCATGTCCAGTGACGCCCACCTAACCGAGCGCTCTATGGGCTCATAATCTGACTGTCTTTTGGGGGGGAAAAATAAATAAATAAGTGGACGTCACCGTCGCCACCTATTGAAGTGAATTTGCGCACAGGCGCTCGTTCCAGGACTCCTGGGGTGCCACGGCTCTGCACGATTTCCCATGTTTTCCCTCCTCTTGCACACTTGAATCACAGCCTAATTAGCTAATGAGGTGAAACCGAGTGTGTTTGATCAGGGAAAACGAAATGACATTTCTGTGGCTTTTCTCTTCGACAGGCCTGTCTCACGAAGCACGATTTATTGTTTAGCTATCTAACTTTAAGCATAGCTCGGTCTAACCCTGTGTGTACTGCCTCGTAGCGACGGAGCAGGTTTTACCAGGCTGCGTTGTCATGGTAACCGCACGCCTCAACCCATACCAGGCCAGGCGTATGAGTTCAGGATCACGGACAGTAAAGCAGCTCTTCGGCCGCCCGTTTGTTCCCTGACTTACCAAATTCAGCAGTCCTCTCTGGAAATGGTCTCAACATTGTTTGAAAGTTTCACAGGTTTTATGAGAGGGTCTCTTTGCATGTCAATGTTCATTTTCCTTTTGGTTTTTCCCTGCTCTGGGCCAGGTAAGATGATTTGTGCAGTATTAAAACCTAAGCTACTTTAATTGATCGACTAGCCACCAATCATGAATGAACAGCTACTTTTCAGATTATCACTACAGCCCTGAGGTGACACGAGGCCACTTTTGCAATAAGATAAATGTTCAGATGTTGCGTATGCCACTTCATTTTGTGTATAGGCTTGACTGTATTTTAGGCACAGTGATAATAGGAATATTATATTATCCACTAAGCTTCTTTGCTAAAATCAGTATGCTCAGTGGCTTCCTCTGTTCTCATTCTTTTCCTTGTGTATCTGACCTACATGCTGTTTGCGTGAGCCTTGGTGTGTGCTCACAAGCTTGAATACCAGATATCCTGGTTCAGAGTGTGTTCCACAGATAAAAAAAAGTGGACTCGGTTATTCACACACTGTGTTGGCAACTTGATCATAGATGATGCACTATATTGCCAAAAGCATGTGGACACCCGACCATCACACCCATATGCGGTTCTTCCACAAACAGTTGCTACAAAGATATCTCTGTATGCTGTTTTCCCTTCACTGGAACTCAAACGTGTTCCATCATGACAATGCCCCTGTGCACAAAGCGAGCTCCATGAAGACATGGTTTGAGAAGTGTGGAAGAAAGTGGAAGAACTAGAGTGTCCTGCACCGAGCCCTGACCTCAACCCCACTGCTCACCTTTGGGATGAACTGGAACTGAAGCCTCCTCACATCAACATTTCACTAATGCGCTGGTAGCTGAATGAACACAAATCCCCCACAGCCACGCTCCAGAATCTAGTGGAAAGATGTCCCAGAAGTGTGGAGCCTATTTAACAGCAAAGTGGGAACAACTCAATAATAATAATAATAATGCCCATGGTTTTGGAAAGGGATGTTCAATACTCGGGTGTCCGAATACTTTTGACCATATAGCGCGCATGCACATGACGTATCAAAAGTTTGGTTGGAGTTGCTATTGGTAAAGTCAAGGCGCACACACTTTCCTGAACCATCACTATCATTAGATATTACCTGCTTCTCATACTCTTGTCCTGTTCAGGGCATGGTACTTCCTGTTTGCTGAAATGGTAATTCACACTAATTAATGAATTAAAAGGCATTTTCTTGGAGACCTCTTCCTTGCCAGTAGCAATGGCATTTATTAAATTTTGGTTTGTAGTCATATTTTCTTAGTGCCTGATCATCTTCTGTAAAATATGGTGCCTGAGACCCCTCCATGCTTCACACCATCAACTGCTCGCAACAAACCCGTGTAATCCTTGATCGTGTAAACTTGGATCGACAGAACCCACAGTAAATCGAATTGCATTCGCGACACATTTATAGCATACACTGTATGTTATACAGTCTAAATAGGTTAGGGACGCAGTTAATGTTAAACCTGCTTCGTGAGACACTTCCCTGGTCAGAAGATGATGAGCATACGTTGTTTATATTTGCTGCAGAGCTTCATATGTGCAAAAAAAGAAAGAAAAGAAGGCACTGAAAATGATCCACATGAAACATGATTAAGGTAATTTTGTTGTGCTCATGTTTTTTTTTTTTTCTTTTCTCCCCCCCTCCTCCCCAATCTGGCCTCCGTTTATTCTCTTCAGCGATTTTAATGATATAAGACATGCTGTTACTTAAACGTCAGTATTCCAACTGCTGTAAAATGTTGCTTTTATACTTTAATGATTTTTTTTTAATTAGTGTGTCTATATTACTTTCCATTCCTGGTGTGGGCAGTGTAGACAGCATGTTGTAATATACAGTATGATAGATTTTTGCTGCCTTGGCCAACTTAAAAAAAAAAAAAAAAAAAAAAAAAAAAAAAGCCCACTGAGTAAAAACTGAAAGATATACAGTGATCTGTGTCGGTGTTTTTGTTCTTGTAAGTGTTTAGAGTAAATAAAATGTTTATACATTGCCAAACTAGTTTTGTCTATCTGGATGAAATGTTTGTGATTAAAATGCTGTCTGTGAAGGATCTACAACTGCTTACAGTGCTGGGGAAAAAGTACTTCTTCTGCTTTTGTGTATATCCCATACAGAATTGTTTCAGAAATTAAAACAAAATCTAAGATAAAACAAAGGCAACCTGAGTAAGCACAAAATACAGTTTTTAAATGAGAAGTTGGTTAAAAGGTCTTAGGTCTATGGCACAATTGAAAGAAATTCCAGAAATGATGAGGAAGAAGGTGATTGAAATGCATCGGTCTGAGAAGGGTTACAAAGCTATTTTAAAGGCTCTGGGATGCCAAAGAACCACAGTGAGAGCCATTATCTCCAAACAGAAAACCCTGACACAGTAGTGTTCCTTCACAGAAGTGTCTGACCTTCCAAAATTCCTCCAAGAGCACAGCAACAACTCATCCAGGAAGTCACAAAAGACAAGGACAACATTAAAGGAGCTACAGGCCTCTCTTGCATCAATAAAGGTCACTGTTCATGACTCCACTATCAGAAAGACACTGGGCAAAAATGGTATCCATGGAAGAGTGGTGAGGTGAAAACCACTGCTAACCCAGAAGAACGCACCTTGATTCGATTCAATTCAATTTTATTTGTATAGCGCTTTTTACAGTAGACATTGTCTCAAAGCAGCTTTACAGAAATATATAAACACGGTATCCAGATATTAAAAGTGCGAATTTATCCCAATTGAGCAAGCCGGTGGCAAGGAAAAACTCCCTAAGATGTTAAGAGGAAGAAACCTTGAGAGGAACCAGGCTCAGAAGGGAACTTTCCTCATCTGGGTAACAACAGATAGTGTGGAAAAAGTTCGTTATGGTTTTATATGAAGTCTGTTTGGCCTTAGAAGCAGCCGTAGTCCCAGAAATCTGGAATTGGAGTAGATGATCCTCAAACCTTTTGGGAATGTTCTGTGGACTGATGAGTGGAAAGTGGAACTGTTTGGAAGACAGGGGTCATGTTACATCTGGCGTAATCCAAACAGAATTCCACAAAAAGATCATACCTACGGTCAAGCAAGGTGGTGGTAGTGTGATGGTGTGGGGATGCTTTGCTGCTTCAGGGCCTGGGCAACATTGAGGGTAACATTAATTCTGCTCTCTACCAGAAAATCCTAAAGGAGAATGTCCGGTCTTCATTCTGTAAATTGAAACTCAAACGCAACTGGATTCTGCCGTAAGAAAATGATCCAAAGCATGGGAGTGAGTCCTAGTCCTAGAAGTAAGTGAAAGACTGATCTCCAGTTATCAGAAGCGTTTGGTTGCAGTTATTGCTGCTAAAGGTGGCACAGATTTTAAGTTTAAGGGGGTAAGTAGTTTTTCACCCAGGTGATAGGTGTTTGATAACTCTTTTTACTTCAATAAATAAATAACCATATTATGTTTTTCAAGTTCCCTTTGTTTTATTTTGTATTTCATTTGAAGATAAAATTATTTAGTAAGGAAAAGAAAAGACGATGGAATTACTAAACCGAACACTACCAGTTTACCATTTTCACCATTTGCTACTTTACGTAATAAATGAAGATAATAATAAGACACACAGCAATTTATACACTTATCCATGGTTATGCAAGGAAATATTTATATTTAAATAAAGAGCTTGTAAATGTCTGATGCAGTGTCCTATTTAAAAGAATTCACAGAGCCTTAAGCTCGAGGGGCTAACTGATTGCTGTCTTTAAACAGCAGGTTAAACAAAATTAAGGCACAATGCAAATTACAGGTCTGCAATGCAAATTAAATCATTAGTGCTGCCACAATTGCCCTGCACGCTGGAGTGATACAGCTTATTTTAATCCTCTGGGCCTGAGAAGAAAAAAGAAAAGAAAAGAAAGTTGATGTGATTCTGCCTTTCTAAATGTCTCTTTCCTTAGGGGCTTCCATTACATTTAGCCTCCCATTTAGCACATGAATGGAAATTGCATTTCAGTTTTATTATGCTGCTCATGATAAAGCAAATTAGCCAAGTTTCATCAAAGAACAATCATACAGTCTTGAACGTCATGTATATTGCTGACAGGACCCCAGCATGCTGTGGTAAAAGGTGGTGCCATGGTTTTGTGTTTTCCATGAAGCTTTATAGCAATAAAATGTAAACAATGAACATAAATGAAGAAATCCAAATGTTCTGCTCATTGTTCCCTTTCCTTACAATCTGGAGGGTAACTAGAACAACATTTATTTTAAAGATGCCATGAGGCAGCCAGTTCATGAATCTCACACCATCTGGGTGGGTAAATGATGTGCCCATGGAAACGAAGCAGAGAGCCATTACAAGCCTTTTTCCCTGATCAAAATAACAGCCAGAGTCCTTCTGTAGTCACTCCCCAAATTGCAAAAGCATCCCCAATGCTGACCAAATGATGTGTGCCAATTATGAGACGTTTCGACCATGTATTCCATATGCAAGGGCATCATTTCAACCCAACCAAGGCTCACAGCTTACATAACAACTCATGAATCCATAAGACACAACATTCTCTCGCAATATGTACTAAAAACTGAAAAGAAAGCAGACCTGATGCTCCAATCCAATCCTCAAATATGGGCATAATTAATAAAAATATCATCAAAGACAATTTCGTCAGACGAATACTTAACGGTTCGCTTCTTTTTGACGCCATCCTTACATATGAATGCTGCAGGGGTTGTCAGTAAAGAGATCTTAAAACAGATATTGCCATTTGATCTTTTCAACCAAGCTCTGCAGATTTGAATATGAAAACAACAGAAAGGCTCACTTGTGGGATGTGAAGTTTAGAGAGCCTCTTATGAGCCACCCGACGCATGACAACATCATCTATTTACAAAGGGATTTCAGAGAAACGAATACATTTACTATGGCAAAGGATGGATGAAAGCTGGCGTTACCAGTCTAGTAACTTTCCTTTATTTGTAATGTTAGCATTTTGCTATTGGATTAACGTGTTCCAAAAGCTTTGTGCTGTATGTCCAAGGATATAAGGAATAAAATATGTGCGCTGTTACAGGAAAATAATCAACATTTAGGTGGTGTGATGCATGTCCGGAAATGTTTTATTCCACTTACACCACAGAAACTTGCCAACGATGAAAATTTTGTAGCGACACATCATGCTTTTTAACCATTTAGTTACATTTAATGTTGTGGGACATTAGTTCCTGTTATCACTTACACTATAGCACCTATAAACCTTTGTTCCCTGACCAGCCTTTCTTTTTTTCTCCCTCTTGAATTTAATAAGACAAGAAATATGCAAGTTTTTATGTTAACAACAAACTGGAAACTTCTCTGTCTGGAAGACTCTGCTGATGTTGATGACACAGGTAGATGTTGACCTGCTATGGCATTACTGTGTGCTGCACCTTCTCTTACTAACTGTTATAATGCAGTGACAACAGCGATTCCTCCCATAAATGTTAAACGCACGTCTCCAAAAATCTTTGTTAAACAGCAACACTAACAACTCAAAATCTGTTTATTTGTAGGCTACCGCTGTGTTCGACTAGATGTTGTAACTCGTACTTTCCAACCTCCTACTAGGAAAAAACTAAGAAAACGCTCCAACGACTCCCAAGAATTCCTACTCAGGAACTTGGGACGGTCTCCTAAACTCCAAGTTCATTGCTCTATCATTGGTCTCCTAAACTCTGAG
Organism: Ictalurus furcatus; assembly: GCF_023375685.1. Lineage (NCBI taxonomy): Eukaryota > Metazoa > Chordata > Actinopteri > Siluriformes > Ictaluridae > Ictalurus > Ictalurus furcatus. Next base: position 12,820,293 of record NC_071278.1, read on the forward strand.
TTCAGCAAGTGATGTCAAATGAACATGGCTGCTCACATCACGAACAGTAAACAGAGCAGCATTTCTCAGATGACTGTACATACAACTATTTCCTTTAGATTAATCAACATTCAGACATATCCTTCCATCCATCCATTTTCTGTACCACTTATCCTACACAGGGTCATGCGGAGCCTGGAACCAATCCCAGGGAACTTGGGGCACAAGTCGGAGTGCCAACCCATCGCAGGGCACAATCACACACACCTTCACACACTACAGACAATTTGGAAACCAATCAGCCTACAGTGAATATCTTTGGACTGGGGGAGGAAATCGGAGTACCCGAAGGAAACCCCAGAAGTATGGGGAGAACATGCAAGCTCAACGTATACAGGGCGCAGGCAGGATTCGAACCCCCAAACCCGGAGATGTGAGGGAAGAATACTAACCACTAAGCAACCATTTTGAGGAGGTAAACATACATCACTCATCACAGTTAGCTGGCTAGTTTGTTTCTAACATAAGTCAAACATGAATGCGTCCATCTTTTTTTTCTCTCTCTCTGTAGCTTAAATGCTCTGTCAGAGCCAGATCTTCTGACCAATCAGATTCAAGAATTCAGCATCACTTTGGTATAATTTTCATTAACTGATGAAAATGCGATATAACCCTGTGAGATGGCCAGTGGCATTAGACATATTCACAATAAAAGTTTGGTCCCCTGTGCCTGTGGTTTCCCTAGCAGTTTTCACTGGCAATTTGGCAACTGGTTGTCTTTGGTTTAACGCCTGTGTATTGGCTAATTTCAGAGATGTGAGGAACCTCACTCTAGCAACCATGTAATTAATGTGTCTGAGTCTATTTATAGCAGCAAGATAGCGAGAGAGACACTGCAGATGGGTGGGTGGTTACACATGGTGGTCATAATGGTCTGAGGATTGATACGCTTAGGGACGTGATGCCATTTATTTTTATTTTCCTGGGAAGCAGGTGGATGATACATCTAAATAGGCATCTTGAAACATTATGTGAAAAAAAACAACATTCATCTTATTTCCAATTTCACCTACCTGACAACTCACAAGTGAATTGCTCCCTTCCGCTACCAATCTCCACATATATCTCACAATATGGTTTCACTTAGGTGCTATATCTAGATGGATGTGTGGAGATATTTTGAATGATGTCTTCATGATGTCTTTCGCTTTCACTCATGACATGTATGGTGAAGATTCTGTGCCAGATAGAAAAGCAATCTCACTGGAGGGGGGAAGGGGTTATGGGGGGGGGGGCACACATGGTGTTGCTATTCATTTGTGAGATAAGAGCAATGTGCCACACTGAAAAGAATCAAAACCTTCACTGCATTGCTTTTTCCATCACTTGATCTAATCAGTGAAAAACAATCACAGGGGGTTGATTTTTTTTAAAGAATTAAATGCTGACTTCGTGTGAGAAGGGAATGTAATACACTGAGAGGATATACTGTAATACACTGAGAATAATACACTGAATTGCATTTCATCAGTGTGTTGTAGTCATGCCACACTGAAATGCAATCACTGCCCAATCACAGCCCTAAGCATAAGAGCACAGAGGGGGAGGGGCACAGCAGCAGTAACAAACTAATGAGATTAAAAAGAAAAAAACAAACAAACAGAAAGGACCTATTATTCAGACCTATGATTAAAGCACTCCAAATTGAGTTCAGCTACACCCTGTTTGCTTTGATTATGTCTCTAGAACTTGACTGGAGTCCACTTTCAATTCAATTTATTTAGAAAGGCACACACTTGTGTGTATAATGTCTCACAATTCACAACGTATTTCAGACCAAAAACAAAGCCATGAAGTCCAAGGAACGCCAAGAATTCCAAATGAGGATATAAAATTCTATTCTCCATATCTAAAGCGTTGAGGAGCATAGTGGGCTCCATCACTGACAAATAGAATAAGTGTGAAACCACCAGGACTCTTCCTAGGGCTGACTAAACTCAGTAACCGGGCTGGAAGGGTCATGGTCAGGGAAGCGACCAAGAACCCACTGGCCACTCTAACAAAGCTTCAGAAGTAACCATCTCAGAAATACTCCATAAATCAGGCTTTTTTGGAAAGCTAGATGGAAGCAATTCCTCATAAAAGGATTATAGCAGGCACTTAAAGGACTCTGAGAGCTTGAGGAAATGATTCTCAATCGGATGAGACAAAAAAAGAACTTTTTGATTTGAACTCCAAGTGCTACATCTGGTGAAAATGAGGTAATACCATCGCAACGGTGAAGCATTGTTGTGGCAGCATCATGCTGTGGAAGTGTTTCTCAGTGGCCGGGAAAGGGAGACTGGTTAAAATTGAGGGAAAGATGAATGCAGACATATACAGACAGGTCCTTGAAGAAAACCTGCTTCAGAATGCACACAATCACAGACTGGGGTGACGGTTTAACTTTCAGCACAATAACAACCTGAAGCATACACCCGAGACAGTCTCTGAATGTCCTTGAGTGGCTTGGTTCATTTTCCCTGCCTGTACTCGTGGCCTTATTCTTTGATCACTACCCACTACCCACAGCTCGTAAGCGTAGGTGAGGATGAAGCTGAAGTGAAGAGGTGAAGCTCCTGCTCCGCCACCACAGATTCATACAAAAATATTGCTTCTGCTATCATTTGGCAATTTTACACTCTATGCTGTAGGGGTGGCTATGGTGACCATGACTAAATATGCATTTACACCGTAGCCGTTGAAACCAAAGTCGCTAAGCACAAGGTATGTAAAAAAATCCATTGGAGGACCCAAAACAATCCACCTCGCACCTCTGTCCAAGAGAGAATGAACTTCTTGAGACAGACCAGCAATTGATTATCCACAAGACCTGAAACTCCAAAAAAGGAGGAGGCTGGAGGTCAAAACAGCAGTTTGTACCCCTTAACATTAAGATCCATCTTGTAGAACCCACTGTTCTATGATTATACCTATTTAGTAGAAACTTTAATTAATGCATAAACTCCTGTTATAAAGTTTGTTTGTTAGAACTGGAAGGAATTTGTCATGCATGTACTAAATTAGCTGGCATTAAATGAGCACTGTTAAACATTGTTTTGCTTCTGTGTTTGTGCTCTGGATCTGTTTACACTGAATTTATGCAAACACTTTAATGCTGTCTAAATATAATACAAGAGGCTATATTTATGTGTTGGTTCATACACCAGAGGCCATATTAGACTGTTTCCTCATCTTGAAGAATTTGAAAATCATCCAATGAACAAAACAGAATCCAGGTTTCCACTGTGGGAAAACACTTGTTAAGCGCACATATACTAAACAATATATAGCTACACCAATGAAGGTGAAGTGAAAAAACATCTCGTTACAATGGCTCCTGTCAGGGGCTGGGATATATTACTTATTATAAATATTATATATTAAGTTGATGTGTTGGAAGCAGGAAAAATGGGCAAGCGTAAGGATCTGAGCGACTTTGGCAAGGGCCAAATTGTGATGACTAGATGACTGGGTCAGAATATCTCTAAAACGGCAGGTCTTGTGGGGTGTTCCTGGTATGCAGTGGTTCTTACCTACCAAAAGTGGCCAAGGAAGGACAACCGGTGAACTGGTGACAGGCTCATGGGTTCTCAAGTTTCATTGATGCACGTTGGGAGAGAAGGCTAGCCCGTCTGGTCCGGTCCCATAGAAGAGCTACTGTAGCACAAATTCCTGAAAACGTTAATGCTGGTTATGATAAAATGTGTCAAAACACAGTGCATCACAGCTTGTTGCGTATGGGGCTGCATAGCCACTGACCGGTCAGCGTGCCCATGCTGACCCCTGTCCACCTCCTACAATGGGCATGTGAGCATCAGAACTGGACCATGGAGCAATAGAAGAAGATGGCCTGGTCTGATGAATCCTGTTTTCTTTTACATCATGTGCACGGCCAGGTGTGTGTTCGTCGCTTACCTGGGGAAGAGATGACACCAGGTTGCACTATGAGAAGAAGGCAAACCGGCGGAGGCTTTTGCTTGAGGACCACAGGAAGAGCACTACGTTGGGTAACCTACACTATATGGCCAAAAGTATGTGGTTCTTCCACAAACTTGAAAGCACACAGTTATCTAGAATGTCTTTGTATGCTGTAATTTCCTTCATTAGAGCTAAGAGGCCTGAACCTGTCCAGCGTGACAATGCTCCTGTGCACAAAGCATTCTCCATGAAGACATAGTGGAGCGGAAGAACTCGAGTGTCCTGCACAGAGCCCTGACCTCAACCCCACTGAACACCTTGGGGATGAATTTGAGCGCTGACTGGGAACTCTGACATCGGTGCATTGGGTACTGACTAATCAGTACAACATCCACGCACTTTCTAAAATAGAGAAGAAAGCCTTCCTAGAAGAGTGGAGGTTATTATAAGAGCAAAGGAAAAACTAAATCTGTAGTTTTTGGACAGGGCATATGTTGGTGTAATGGTCAGGTGTCCACATACTTTTGCTTAGCCATATCGTGTAGTTATGGCAAGTCAGATTAGCACAATAAAGCACAGCGTTGAGAAAATGTGTGTGCAGAACGTGTCAGTACGCACGCACGCACGCACACGTTTAATCTGGCCTGAGCGCAGAACCGACGTCCCCACAGCAACAGACCAAATCATGCCAAGTCTGGCTGCACTTCCCTTGACCATATATGGATCTGCGGCGACTTGGTGAGACTGGGAAGAGACAAAGCTGCCTCGGGGAATGAAGCGTTTTTCATCGAATAAAGGCAAATTAACCCTTTGGCTTCGGTGAGCGTCTCGTCTCGTACCCCCCAAACCACCACCCCATTTCCTTCCCCCAAACCACCACCCCAATTCCCCATCATCATCATCATCATCATCATCTTAAAGCAGCGTCGCCAGCTAGTGGCGCACATTTCCCCTGCGCGTAGAAAAGTACGAGGCGCGCACATCAGCACCGCACAGCACTGCGTGAGCCGCGCACAGGTGAGCGCCTTTTCCATCTTTACGCATCTACTGCCAGCTCTCAGCCGCTCATTCCGACTCACACCAGCTCTAAACACAAGTTTAACCGTGAGTTAAGATGACTCGTGACGGATTAATCTGTATAGTGCGCTGTTTTTCAGTTCAAACTGATCTTTCTCCTCACACTGTTTACAGATGCTGTGCGCTGCGTCTTACTGTGAATCGCGTCCTGTTCCTCTCGCGCGCTTTTAACTATGGATAGATCTTCTTCTGTTTTTGGTGTTGTTGTTCTCGCTGTGGTTTGAAATGGGTTTTCCTTCCCATTTCCATTGCATCACCTGTAGCTGTGTTCCAGCAGATGTTTAGTGCAGGAGGAGAGCTGACCAAGGGCGAGGTTTACTTCTTATATTAGTGGGATTCAGCAAATGATGCAGACTTTTGTATTTTCAGTAGTCTAGTAATGGATTACACTAAGAACTAGTTTTTTTTTTTTTTCTTTTTAAGTTTGTCTCATTGTTGGGTTTTTATCTTGTGTATAAAAAACATGAGTGCTGAGCTGTACGCAGCAGTGGTGATGACCAACAGAAGAGAAAAGAAGTCTTGCTCTATTTCTGGCTGTTAAAAGTAAATAAACATCCATTCGTAAATGAAAGCATTGAATGTCAGAACATGAAGTGAGTGACATAAAAATGTATTTTTTTTTTAAAGAAAAGAAAAGAAAAAAAGAAAAAAAAAATACATGCACCTTTGTTCATTTTTAGTTCATAATATGGGTACAAAATATTCTTTTTCTGTTCTATACAAGAAAAAGAATGGAAGAAAACTACAGAACAGATATGGGAGAAAACAAAAAAAGCTTAAATGAAGGTAAAAAAAACACTTTTCTGGGATTTTTTAAATTTTCTTTCTTTGCTGTTGAATGAAGTAAGATGGTGTTCTGCCCATATTTCCCTTGTATTTACTTGTGCTTGTTTGTTTATTTATTTATTTATTTATTTTCCTTCAAATGTCTATCAAGCTGTCAAAGGCTGCTTCTAGATAAATGACAAGTGGCTAAAAACTCATTGATATCATTGCATGAATAACAGTTCCCCAAACGACACGGACGTTTTTGCTCTAAAGGTTTGCTTCTAACAATAAGCCGACAGTCAGTTCCAGAATAATTGGCACCTTTCAAGACACGACTGTGAAATGAGCATATAAAATGAACGTTACGCACAATTAAAACAATCAATTAACTACTACATCTTAAAAAAAAAATTCTGAAATTCTAGTAACTTCACCGCTCTATAGTTACCTTCAACTTTTTCCCTAGGGTATAATATAAGGTTGCATAGAGTATTATTACATGAAATAATCCTTTGCCATCAATCAATTCATCCAATGATCAAACAAAAGAGCTTTCAGAATATAAAGAGACAGACCTGCATAAAGCAATGGATATGAAAGACACACAAGTACATCGATCATGTCAATCATAACCATGCTAAAAGTCTTACAGCTGTGGGTCTGTTGAAAACGTTCCAGGAACCGGATGCAATGAGGAGGAGGCTGAGTGAACAGCACAAAGATCGAGTTTGATTCTAAGGCTTGTAAAAGTTCAAAATGAGATGTTAGGCAGGAAGCTGTTTGAATGAAACTTTTCCTGAGAGCATCTCGCAAAAAGCAGCATCTGAACATCAAGCACCATTATAACTTCAACTGGAATCATGTGCTGTGGTCAGGTGAGACCACTGTTATTTTTAGTGGAAATTTTTGCTGGAAATGTCTACATACAGTACAAACAAGCACCTCTTACAATGTTACTGTAAACTATAGGCTAATGGTGGATCGTTCATGTTTTGGAGCTGGTGATCCACAAGCTTTTTTTAATGGAACGTTGATGGTGTCATATATTCTGCTAAGTACCAAGATATTTTAGGCCAAGACTTGGCTGCCTCTGCCGGAAGGTTAACGCTCGACAAACCCCAAACTGTAATCCCAACCATACATCCAAAGCAACACGTTTGGACTCACACATGCTTGTGGGAAAATAATGAGCGTTTTGTAGTGTGTTCTAAACTGAAGAAGGCAATCAGCATCAATGCACCAATGCTCAATTTTATTTTATTTTTGAAAGTAGTAATACTTGACAGACAGAAGATCAGTACTATTGTTCTATCTAAATGGAGCGTCAACAAATATTAATTGTAGGGGTGCGATTCATTTTAAAAAAGCACTGCTTAAAAAACATGTGTGATTGAAAAAAAATATTATGGTGAAATAAAATTATACAGCATGAAAGAAACATGAGCTTTTTTTTACTGTATATGAGAGCGTGTGAATAATTCTGGATGTTTTTTTTTCTTTTATCCATAGTTTACTAGAAAACCCAACTACAGCACAAAATACCTTAGGAGTACAGACAGGTCTTTAAAACAAACCTCATAAAATATAGTTTGTAGACTACTAATGCTGTGAAAAAAATTCTGTGACATAAACGATCATGTAGACATGTAACATTTCAGTTTTTTTTTTTCATTAGCAATATTTTTCCAAAGTTTGGGGCTTATGCATATGCATTTTAGTAACTGACTGTTAGAAAAGGGGCGTTAGAGAATGTGCAGGAGGGTTTGTTGCGAAGCCATCCGTATTTCTACATGCGATTATCCAGTCTACATAAGACTATGGGCGTGTCTCAACCAGCTCCCTAGTTCAGTATGTGGTGAAACACGAGTTTGGGCACTGGTAAGGACCCTGGCTCACTACACATTGGGACACTGATAACAGTATATCCGGTGACACGACTATGTGGTCGCATTGTAAAACATAACCAAAAAATTAAAAACATAAAAATATGTACGTTTTACATGTCATATAAATTTGTTAGCTTAATCAGACATATTTCTGTCATATGTCAAGCAGGATCGTAGGGAGCTAGTGGATTAAAAAAAAATCATTAAACACTTAAAAGTCGTTCGACTCAAACAAATCGTATATAGAACGTCGAATAAAGTTCAAAATCGCTAACGTGAGTAATCATTTGAGAGCCACAACGACGATAACAAGTTGTACACAAAGTTGCCTGAGAGTTCGTCCACCATTTATTTCAAGCTGAGAGGCTTCAGAAAACATGATGTCGTTTCCAGTAAGGATACATAGTGAGCATGGATGCTCCCTGGGTTTTGTGGTGCATCGTGGGATTTTTTTTGAGGGACAGCACCTAAAATGGCCGACTCCCTGATCAGTATCCTGAACTACTGCACTCGGGAGCTGGTTGAGACGTACTCTACGTCTGAATCTGTAACCTACTGAACTAACTAGTTCAACAAGCATACTGTAGGTTACGAGAGGTGTGATAGGATGTGCTGTGAGTTGCATATTCTCTTTTGTAGCCTAATACAATGTTTAGGTTTATCATTTTAGCAGATTTTCTGCTACATTCATGTAGTTTTGTGCTAAACACATAGCTGTGCATAATAAATATACGTTTAACTTAATTAAATTTCTATATTTGTTGTTTGTTTATTGTTTTGTGATTCCACATTAAAAAGTGAACACAGTACAGGAATCTTTGAACCTCTGAAACTAAATACTCAGCTTTAGAAAGTTCTCTTGTTTTCCCGAGGTCTCAAGATGCCAATTTTATGCCAAGACTGACAGGTTTAACGGAGAAATCATAGAAAATGCTGTCAAGCATCGGTGAGATTCGTGATGTGTGTCAGGATATTTAAATTTTTTTTTTAAGTCTGTGTGGATGGATGTTCAGGAGCCAGTTTCCCACAAGACACTGATTGAGTGGAGAATTACAGCAAACCACATGGGGAATATGTGGGAGAATATTTAGTGGAGAGGTGAACTGGGTCCACACGGCTGAAGAAAAGTGAGTGGGTGATAGTCTGAAACACTTCAGACTGTGTCTGACTGTACTGGAAAGTGAATGCTGGGCAGACTCCCTCAAACCCAGCTCTGACATGTTAAATGTGTTACTGAGAAATATGTCAGAGAAACTAAACAGAGCTGTGCTAATGGTTCAAGTCTCTGTTTGATTCACTCATCGTTCACTCTGTGGCTTCTAGAGTACAGCATATAGTAAAAGAAATCAAAACAGAACAAATCAGTGACAATCTGTCTAGACATGCTGACATCAAATGTTGTGATTATATTGTTTAGGAATCACATGTTTAATTTGTTTTACATACATTTCTCCAAACAGACACGATGGCTTAGTTTGCATGTTCTCCCCGTGCTTTGGGAGTTTTCTCCAAAGTATTCTGGTTTCCTCCCCCAGTCCAAAGACATGCATTATAGGCTGATTGGCATTTCCAAATTGTCTGTATTGTGAATGTGTGTGCAGTTGTTCCCTGTGATAGGTTAGCACCCTGTCTAGGTGCCAGGTCCAAATGCCCCAAGTTCAATGGGGTAGGCTCCAGGCTCCCCCACCACCCTGTGTAGAATAAGTGGCATGGAAGATGGATGGATGGATAAATTACTCCAGTGTGTGTCTTTCAAAAAAAAGGTGCTTCGAGGTACTTCTGGTGTAAGTTGTCCCACCTGTCCTTTTGATGTTGTTCCAGAACTGTACAGACTTTTATAGATGTTTTTGGTAAAATATAATCTAATTCCTGTTTCCAGGAAGTAAACACTCTTTATTTACTCTGGTGAAGTCTTCTCTTGATTGTCGACTTTGACACAGATACGCCTCCCTCCTGGTGGGTGTTCTTGATCTGGCCAACGGTTGTGAAAGGGGTTTTTTTTCAACAGGGAAATAATTCTTCTATCATCCACCACAGTCTTTTTTCCATGGTCTTCCAGGCCTTTTGGTGGTCCTGAGCTCAACAGTGTTGTTCTTTCTTTTTAAGAATGCACCAAATAGTTGCTTTGGCCACAATTCATGTTTGTGACCAAAACTCTGATTGGTTTGTTTTGATTTTTCAGCCTAATGATGGCTTGCTTCACTGGCAGTGAAAGCTCTTTGGAATTCATATTGAGAGTTAACAAACTCATTTTAAATGCAAATGCCACACTTGAAATCCACTCTATACGTTTTATCTGCTTACTTGCACACACCTGGGCATGGAACAGCTGAGCAGGAATGATGCTACAAACTTAGCTACATATTTTAGTAGTGTGGAAGTAGCTGAGCTATATACATAATAATGTAGCTTATAATGTAGCAAAATAGTGCAATGTAATAAGCTACTTTTTCACGGATAACATTACGCTGCATATATAGAAGATGCATTCTACTAGCGGTATAAACAAGACCATCAAACATCCATGACCATATTTATCAACCTTTATGAGTATAATAAATTTATGCAGTATAGGATGCATGCTTATTTGTAACCTATGCAAACCAGAAATGAAAATATTGTCGACATACAAAACTTTAAGCACCAATTTAAGGACAAATAAAGTTGTAGAGCTTGTTATCTGTATTGTATTTGATGTTGATTACCTACCTGGTTAAGTTTAGCAGTGATTATGAGTGATAGTGTTAAGTGTTGAATATTTTCTGTTGAATTAATGCGATGAAGCAGTAAATGGCCAAAATGGGTAACTGTTTGCTGATGACAAGTAGCTGTTTAATTCATTATTAGAGCGTGTCCATTAACCAGTCTGTACAGGATTTCTTTTTCAGGAGTTTGTTTGTGATTGTTGTGGCCAAAAATGCGCATGGTGATGATGTCACATGACGCATCTTAGCCCAAATCTGTGGAAAATCTGAGGTCATTTTGAAAAATTGCTAGATCCTCCTAATATTGCAGAGTTTGCTTAGTTTTGTGTTCATTTCTGCGATTGCAGAAAGTCCTGGAGGGAATGACTAACATTAGCTAGATATTTCCAGAAATGAAGTGAACCAAGTGTCGCACTTCCCAAGCTCTGCATTTCACTGTCATACTTCAAAATAGTCCTTTAATCAGAGAATGATGCTCACTAATTTTGACATGAGTCTGATCACTTTTGTTCGGAATTTATCAATGACATATTTCAGACAAGCCATTGCTGTAAGCAACTTTAAAGCCATAATCCCGCCAGTAACATAGTTCATTGCATAATTTCTTATCTTGTTGGCACTATGAATGAGTAAAATTCTACTCAGCAGAGGTAGACAATAGCAGTTGACAGTCGTTCTGGGCTTAAGTCTCTTACAAAAGCTGTACTGCTTCCATCTCACCACAGCTGCAGGCATGAAACACTGAAAATGCAAGTTCCACTAGCTGTCTATTTCTATCCAAATCAATTACACTGCACTCTCAAATGCCATTCTAATTTGTTACACTACAAATGTGTGTCAAGCTACCCTTCAGCATTTTCTTCCTCACGACTGTAATGGTTGTAAATTTTAACACCTACTACCAGTATTCTTACTTTCTGTGCTCTCATGCTTAGACTGACAGGTCTCGCTTTGTAGATCGATCTCCATTGCAAAGTGTGAGTGGTATCATGGCTGACGTTAGGCTTGATCGTGGTCGGAGATAGTCTCTTAGGAAATGGCCAGCAAGGATTTAACAGCAGACCAAATCCAAAACGCTCTTACGTAACGTTTATCAAAGCCCGGGGGATTATGGTCCTTATCTGCTTATTGATCTTAATGCTTAGTGCTGTGGTTCCTATTGTCTGCACTACATGCCTGACAGAGACAAAAGTTGTATAACAAACTTGCATTAATATTGCAAAAATATTTTTCCAGGTCCTGATTCCAGATCAATGTACAATGTGTTGAATAGCATAGGAGCCAAAACTGGAGGGACATGGTGGGAGGTTGACACATTTGCCTCGCACCTCTGTGGATGGGGGCTCGAATCCCACCTCCAGCCTGCGTGCACAGAGTTTGCATGTTCTCCCCGTACTTCAGGGGTTCCTCCGGGTACGCCGGTATCCTCCACCAGAATGCAGCTGCTAGAGTCCTAACTAGAACTAGAAGGTACGACCATATCACAACGATATTATCAATACTGCATTGGCTCCCAGTAAAATCTCGCATTAACTATAAAATACTTTTATTAACCTATAAAGCACTAAATGGTCTCGCGCCACAATATCTAAGCGACCTTTTGGTTTTATATAATCCGCCACGCCTACTTAGATCAAAAGATGCAGGCTATTTGACGGTACCTCGAATAGTGAAGGCTACAGCAGGGGGAAGAGCTTTCTCTTATAGAGCCCCACAGTTATGGAACAGTCTTCCTATTAGTGTTCGGGACTCAGACACAGTCTCAGTGTTTAAGTCTAGGCTTAAAACGTATTTGTTTACTCAAGCCTACCCTGACTAGATTCTGTTCTACTACTTCGCAGTCATAATAATCTTTTTTCTCCCTCTCTCCTTTCGCCGAGCCCCACATGAATTTCTGGAGATACTAGAGATCCAGATCCTTTCTGCCTCTGGATGGAGCTCAAATCTTCTTTAATTCCAGACTGCTGGGACTACGGCTGCTCCTAAGGCCATACAGACTTCATATAAATCCATAATGAACTTTTTCACACTATCTGTTGTTACCCAGATGAGGATGGGTTCCCTTCTGAGTCGGGTTCCTCTCAAGGTTTCTTCCTCTTAAAACATCATAGGGAGTTTTTCCTTGCCACCGTCGCCACTCAGTGGCTTGCTCAGTTGGGATAAATTCGCACCTTTAATATCTGTATACCATGTTGATATTTCTGTAAAGCTGCTTTGAGACAATGTCTATTGTAAAAAGCGCTATACAAATAAAATTGAATTGAATTGAATTGAACCAGTCCAAAGACATGTGTTGTAAGCTGATTGGCATTTCAGAATTGTCCATAGTGTGTGAATGTGTGTGTGATTGTGCCCTGCGATGGGTTTGCACCCCGTCCAGGGTGTCTCCCGCCTTGTGCCGTGAGTTCCCTGGTATAAGCTCCAGGCTCCCCCGTGACCCTGTGTAGGATAAGCAGTATGGAAAATGGATGGATGGAGGAACCAAAACTAGATAAGTTAAATATGGCTTGATCTTTACCATATATTTATATAAGTGTAAGAGACACACTATCCATCATCCAACCTTTCTCTTGTAATCTGACAATTGCATGCTAATGGGTATGTTTATTAAGCGCCACTCAGGTTTCAAAACAGATGGTGGCACTGACTCATTCTTGCACACAATGGTGTCATCAGGGGGAGCCACAACACAGTCTGGCCCCTCACCCTTAGCAAAGTGTGTCAGGCCTTCGCGCACTTCTAAGAGCTTTTGTGTGGTCTGATTAAGGTGTTGTGCTTTCAAGACTCGATTTGATTAGGTTATCTGGTGAGTGGCTTGAAGGTTAAAATGTTTGCACGTACCATTTGGTTATGGCTTGGGCTAAATCACCACCCCACTGCTGACCTTTTTGTGCCACTGTTTAGTGGCTCAGAATTAAAAAGGCGTGTGACATTTGGGCTGTTTTCCAAATTCTGGAAGCACTGGCTTGACTTCACCCTTGCTGTTTATCCTGACAGCCTTAAGATAGAGAGAGGAGAATTTTCATTCGAAGCAATCATGGCTAAATGGAGAGAAGGCACACATCTTCACCCTAAATACAACTCCATCCACATACAATATTTATGCTTAGGTCTGCATGACTTTATTAATGCACAATATCTGTGATCATGCCAGGATTAGACAGCGCACTGGTTTTCTTGAACAGCACGTTGATCAGCACTTTTGCATCTTCAAAGATAAATGGCAAATCAAAGAGACTTGTGGTGTGAAAGGTTTCCTTCTTTAGATGTCATATCATGTCAGGAAGAATTCGCTTCAGACTATAAACACACAAGACTGAAGAAATATATGCTGCTGACTCCAGCTTGTCAGCCCAATGAGGGGATTATGCAGCAGCCTTGGCTGATTTTATTTGACAGAGACCAGTAGGTTAATCCGTATGAATGATCAACATGGCAGGAGGTGGTGGGTTTTTCCGATGAGAATGACTGCGTCTGTCTTGCCAATCCATGCCACATATCAATTTGAGTACTTTGAAGGAAGATTTAGAAGTATAGTGCTAAACCAAAAAATAGCAGCCTTGCTGACGTAGTTGATAAGGAGGACTTTTCAGAAATTCTGTCAAGCTTCAAAAAGACAAACAGTCCCGAATACCAGTCAAGAGCCAATGTTTCTCCTTTTCAGGCGTAACTAGCTTGGAAATATTGATATAATAGCACAAAGTCTGTTCTTTGTGGATTCCTGTGTACCTGTGTCTGGCTCAGCCGTTACCATAGAGACCCCTCCATCCCTAGCAGATGAAGCTGGGGCTGTCTGGCTGCCTCCCATAGAAGATACTCTGTTAAGCAACACTGTCATCCACATGGACCAGGAGTGTATGTGTGTGCACGTGCAAAGGCTGTTGACGCCAATGTTTGTGCTTTTGGTTTGTGCCAGCACTCCCCTGGCAGTTGGTGCCATGTGTTGGGTGGCATGGCAGCTTTTACGGGGGCTGACGGCTGAGACAGAATGACAACCGGTCTGGACTGGGCAATGCCTAATTGAAACCGGTTTGCCTTGGAGGCAGCTGCTTACAGTTCCTTTGCTAATTGCCACCAGTGACAACTATGGTCTGAAAACTATAGGCTCCAACTAGATATAAGATTCCCATGCATTGCATGCCTTTATCGTTATCTCTCACTCTCTCTCTCTGCCTTTTTTGAGAGAGAGAGAGAAGAGAGAAAATAGCTATTAGGTGAGAGAAATCTGTGCAGCTCACTCTGGGAACCTGACCTTTCTTAATGCACGTCCAGTTCTATTAGGGTGATGGGGAGTGTTGTTGCCTTTGGTCTTTGTCTTGCTGGGTTAATGGCATTGAGGCTTGGAGCTTCACATTTGCTTAAACGCTCCACTCCTGTTCCTGCTCTGGAACTAAAACGTGGGGCAGGCAGGCTTTCAGGGCTTTTAAAAAAATAATGTATTAAGTTAACCTGCTCAAAATTTATAGATATCAATACAGCAGGCAAATGGTGTGGAAACTGAAGGTCAGAATGAACTCCCGGATAAATAGTGGCATTTCTGAGGTTTGTCTAGAATGAACAAATTAAAGTTGACATCACTTCCGGTCAGCCATGAGGAACACGGGGAAAATGTCAGGCTTGTACAGCTGTACAAAGTTGAATTGATTACTAAAAACCTCCTGATCTTGAGTAGATCTTAAATAGACATTTAGGGGTAATATACACCTCAGAAAAATACACCGCCGTAAATTTGATAAGGAATATCAAATTAATACTGGGCCAGATTCTGGTTTGTGTTGAAATGACTGAATTGAATGACATAAATGCTGCATATTTGTCAGGTGCAGATTCATTCCGCAGATCTCCTGAATCTCCTTCCAGCAACAATCCTGCCATGGTCAAAGTCATGAGATCACATTTTCCTCCCTAATGTATGATGTGAACGTTACACGAAGCTCTTGACCTACACCTACATCATATATGAGTCCATGCAAAAATTTACAAGTTGTACATATCTAGTAGACTGCTTTTATTTTCCGTATATTGGCCTAAAAACCTTGACTCGGTTCCATTTGTTCCCCCCCAATTTAACAGATGTGTCAATCTGCCTATGAAGCTGCAGAATGGAATCTAAATGCTCTCCAAGCTTTTGTGCTATCACTTTTGTGCGTTTTCTGTTTCCTCTTACGCAGTCTTCATGTAGATGATGGAGCATGAGTAGGCTTCAGCGCTCCTCCCCGTAACCTTTAGAGGTTTAACAGAAGAGAACATTTGCTGTCAGTCTCTGAAAGGGGTGTTTGTGTGTCTATTAGAGACGTCTCAGTTCATCAAAACCCTTCGCATTGTAATTGTCATCTTCCTCTTTTCTCGATTTCTTTGAAGCATTTGTTTCACTGCTCTTTTTTTTTGTATGTGTATTCTTTCTTGTCTCTGTTGCCTTGCCCTGTCACAGACTGGAGGAGGCATTGCTCTTCACAGCGATCACACACTGTAGGTGAAGGAAAAATGACTACATGCAGAAAAAAAAAAGATCTTTGTTTATCACTGGGGTGGTACCTTAGTACCCAGCATCTTGATACCATTGATATCATTTGTACTCTAAAGTGTGTTTCAAGTGTACATTCTCAAAAGCTAATTGAAAGTGCAACGGTGGTCCTTATATACTTAAAATTTTTAAATGTACACTACATTCACACACTACAGGCACAAATGGTGTACTTTATTAGGGTAGATACGGAAAGGTGCACGTACACATATACACAGGAACTGCAATACACACAGTGTAGCGAAGTCGTACTCCATCTTTCTGCGTTTGGAAACGGTTAGTCAGAATTCTGCAAGCATAACGGAGGTGGTGCGTAATTGCCGCCTTTTGATCTTACACCACTGATCACTCGCTGTGGCACAGACAAATGTGCCTGGCACACACATGTCAATTAACACTACACAGGATCTTTTCGAGCTGTGCACAGAATGCATGCAGAACTGGATGCCAGCTGTGATTACAGTAATTATTCATTATGCTCTCTGCATGCGCAGGCAAAGGTTGGTCAGCGAGGTGGACACTGGGTTAATTGCTTTTGTTTCCCTCCAATTTGGAGAAAGAAATACAAACGCAACGCAGCAGAAAGAGATACTGCTCATACTGTACTGACTCAAACTCCGTCTCTGTCGCAGGTGGTGAACGAGCAATGTCGACGCTGCTGGAGCTAAAGAGCAGTGTGCTGAGGCAGGTGCAGAGGAGCCAGTCCCTGAGGAGCAGGAGGGAGCCTCCGCCTGCCGCAGCGAGCCCGCCGACACACCCACGTAAACCTGACAAGGTCGCCTTCGGGTGAGCGTGCACCATACACATGCGTACAGACCGGCCAGTCTCCCAGTTCCCCCAAACCCTACTGTTGTTGATAGGCATGGTTTATGTTGATGTATTTACTTTCTCCCACCTATCAAAACAGATGGCAGGATGACTGTCAGCGAGCCGGCCAGTGACTCACAGACCTCACAGACGCCCACTGGGCCTCTACTGTATTCATGCTCTGGAAGTGACTCAATTTCAGCACCTCGCTATTGCACGTTTCAAATTAACTGGTTTTTCGAATGTCATGCAGAGACCGGCTTTTGTGAGGATTAAGTAACAATTACGTTTGCAGCTCATTAAGGGAGAAGTTCAGAGAGAGTGAGCAACATTTATTCTTCATCTTCAGATCATTTCTAGACAGCACAGATGGAGGAGAAAAGGAAACGTGCTGCGGGAGGCTCGGGGAGACAGTCGTAACACAACTGAATTCTGTGTGCAAAAGCGAAGACGTCGGGACCATTTCAAGCTTGTCAGACTTTTAATTTATTTATTTATTTATTTATTTTCATCGTCGTGATGATAGACATCTTACTTAATTAGCCTAAATCAGGATCTGGGTGAGATTAAATGAGAACTGGTTATGTTTGTCCAAGAGTAATTTCAGCAAATGAGAACAATTTGTTGAGCAAACACAGGTGGAGTTAAGCAACATCGTTGTTTTTTCTCCTTAAACCAGCCACTCAGTATGAGTCTTCCTTGATTTATTTCATTTTCTACATGGCTCATGTCAGTACTGAAAGTAAAAGGAAATTAACCTTGAGGTTTCTATAGCAACCAAGAATGGGTGTTTTTTTCTGTTTATTGCAGGTGCTCCTGCAATACGGTGTGTGTATTTTTTGTTTTTTGTTTTTTTAAATTTGAGTGCCTGTAATCTGTCTTTAGGCGGAATTATGCTCTACAAATAATTTAAAAAATGATTAATTAGTGCTCGATTTGGTATATATTCATTCACCTTGGCTCTAAATGCTTGGCAGATATGTGCAGTAAATGTCTTTTCCTGTTTGTGAGATTGACATGACTGCTTTCTGCGTTTGTAGATGCGTACACTCTTTTTCAATTCATTTTTGTCTCTTTCAAAATATGTTAGATAGAGTATCAGAAGTGGTCCTCTTAAACAACTATTCAGTGATTAGCTTAACCGGATTTAACCATATACAAGGACTTTTTCTTTTACATTCGAGAGTTCATCATTATTTTCTCCTGCAGAGCATGCTGAACTCAGTTATTCTTACTTTGATCGAGTTGTAACCTATACTAAAGGGGCATTAGGATGCAGGTGACGTAGATGCCTTCATTACACCGTCAGGAAGCTGCTTGTATCCGTCATTAGTGCCGGTGCAAACTAATGTCCTGACCCAGATGCTTGCATATTAACATTGTGCAATTAAGAGAATGCGCAGCCTGGAAGACCCGGAGCAGAGCGTAGGGAAGGTCCAGAGCGGTGGCAGCTATGTTTGGAATAATTATATGTAAATGTTTCCCACTGGCAGGTAGAAGAGCGCCTGTAGTATGTAAACACTGTGGGAGATTCATTATCTTGTTTTTTTTTCTTCTCTCCTGTCTAAGTTTTGCTTTGATCATAAGGAGCTGGCTTTATTTATTTTGAGAGAGTAAATTGCTCATCTAGAGAACCCGGCGACTTGTCATCAGTTCGACTGATGGTGGTGTGAGTGGGTGTGTGTATGAGTGTGTGTAGTGAGTGGGGTGTGTGTTTGGGGTTGGGTGGGGGTGGTTGGTGGACTGTTGTTGCACCTTTTGAAGTTTCTAGTGCACTAACATGAGATTAACAGGTTGTGACATCAGAGTGGAACAGGTTTCCTACATTATATAGCAGTTATTAAGATGCATAAAGAGCAGTCATAAATGATGCTGATGACGACGACGACGACGGCGATGATACTTCCATGAATTGTATTACACATCCCTTTAATAATAAGACACAGGAAACTCTATGCTAGTGACAGTTTGTTTTCAATCTCTTTTCTCTGCTTTAACCTCCTTATTTAATTCATCTCTGGTTCATAATTAATGGATTTACATTAAGGGTAAAACTAAATGAAAGCCCCAGGATTGGTTGGTTCCTTGTTGTTGTTGTTGTTTTTTTTCTGGCTCAGTTCTCATGTCCCTATTTACAGTTTAACTAAATATCCCTTAACAGGGTGTGCATTTTTTTTGGTCCCTAAAATAGCAAGCCATCTTTCTTAGGTACTGCATGCTTGATGAAATGGGATGGCCATTTCAGTGACTCTCGAGAACAAAACACATTTAGACATGGTATTCATGTTTCTTCTTTCGAATAAGCACATCACTGAACTCTATGTGCTGCATGGGCTTCCTATATCGTGTACACCATACAACAACCGTATAACAGGAATAGTCTCAGGGATGTAAATGCTTAGATCTGTGATAAAAGACAAGCTAAAATCCCAGTGAAGGGAAAGGTATGCATTTTTAGGATTTTAAGTAGTCCTGTGTGATTAAAGTATGGAGGGAAGATGATGTGAGAAGCAGATTGAACCCAGCCTTAGAACAAATATAAATCACAGAGCGCGTGCAGTAAAGCCATACAGGATCCAGAGGAAATGAATTCTATCTAAATTTTATTTCCTGTCCTGCGGGCAAGCATTAATTTAATTTTCTGTAATAACCTACAGAAATAATTTTCTCCAAATGCTGGCCAGCTCAAAGAATGGTTATTGCACACTTAACATTTCATATCAGAAGGTGCACGCATAAGTGCAAATCTCAATTTGCGCACTCTGACTGAATCTCAGCCCTGCTTTTACACACACTTTTGTATGTATGTATGTGTGTGTGTATGTGTGTGTGTGTGTGAGCGAGAGAGAGCTCATGCATATTAATGCTATCTTATATTAATGATCACCTGCGTTACACATTTACGCTCTATACACTCACACTCTCATATATCTACTGAAAAATCTAAATAAATAAATCAAAACACATAATGAGAATGAATTGGCTTTATGGGGAGAGTCTGTTTCCTAGCAACATGAAAGGGGCTGCTCTCTAAAGTGTGTATGTGTTGGTCACTTGTGTGACTTGGTGTGTACAGAAAAGCAGCAAGCAACAAACCATACATTCCAAATGCAATCATTTATGAAGAAATTCTCTTGAACATACCATGAATTGTACGTCCAGTGCATAATGTCTTTTTTTTTTTTTAAAGTTTGTAATTATAATTATGAACAAAAAAACCCATGTATTCATAAGCATAAACAAAGATATGTTTGTAAATAAGATTGATAGGGATAAAAGTATACGGGTAAATATATTTAAAAAATATCTGTAAAGGTTTCACGTGCAAATCGCACCTGGTGTCATGATAAAAGACGCTGCCATTGGTTGGGAAGATTTCACGCAAGAAGTAGCAATCACAGTGCAGGTAATGAAGCTGAAATGGAAAAAAGCTACAGAGCCATAGCAAAGACCTTAAACATCCCGGTCTGTACACTCGGTTCAATAATATGCAGCTGGAGGGTTCAAACAATAGTCCTTGGACAGGTGCACCACACAAACATCACTCTTAGATTAATGATAAGGATAGTAAGAAAAGAAACTAGCATCCACTTATAAAGAGTTACAGGACGACCAGAAAGCAGCAGAAACAACCCAATGAACTCCTGTGCTAAAAAAAAAGAAGCACAAAAATGCCAATGTAAAAGCATGCAGACAAATCAGAACTCTTTTGTGACAATATACTTTGTCAGATGAAATTACCAAATAGAACTCTTTGGCAATAATGTGTCTGTTCATGTTAGGAGAAACAAGGGTTGTACATATGATCCCAAGAACACTATACCCACGGTGAAGCATGGTGGTGGGAGCATCATGATATGGGGCTGCTTCTGCGCAAACAGTACAGGGGCATTACACACCATAGAAGGAAACATGAGTTGAGTGATGTAGCGGGACGGACATATTAGAGGAGAATTTAATCTCATCGGCCAATAAACTGAATCTGGGAAGAAGATGGACGTTTCAACAAGACAATGACCCCAAACATACACCCACAATAACTCACGCCTTGCATCCCAATGAATCCCACGGAAAATTTATGGAGGATTTTGAAATTGCGAGGCCATCTTAAGGACCCTCGTAACCTCAGGGAACTGAAGACAATTTGCCAAGAGGCCCGAGCCAAAATTGAACCACTATGCTGCCAAAAGCTAATTACTTCCTACCGTAGACATCTCGAAGCTGTAGTTGCCAACAGCAGCTTTGCGACAAAGTACTAACGTTGGCAATTTGTGGTGTTCGAATCCTTTTTTCCCTGTCAATTTCATTTTTTAATCATGAGTGCTAATAAGATGTGGATATATGTATGCACTGGAAGTATATCAAATAACAAAGACACAAGTGTCAGAACAGTTATTTCCTTTATTACTTATTTGTTGTTTCTTATGTTTTATTTCAGTTTAACCAATAGTACTGAAAGAGAAGCAGAATGACAGTTAAATAAGGAAAGAGGAAACCTTTGTGGAACTTATTAAGTGCTCGATCTGAAATTTCTGAGATGTAACCATAAGTGAGTGCTTTATTAAAGGCATGTGCACTGTTAAGCCTGTAGATTAAAAACAAATAAAAAAAACAATACAAAACTCATACACAGAGCTAGTATTAACTGATTTAAGTAAAACACAAATATACGGTGTGCCTAACATGCTTCATTTTGAGATTGGATTAGAGCTAGCTTGTTCACATCAAACAGTCATTTCTAATCTTTCCCGAATTCACCACGCTTTTAATAATAAACATTTCTCAATACAGTTATACATGTTGCATGGTTCATTTTTGTTATTTTATTTTAGAGTGAATTCATTTCAACCAAAATATACATTGTTCAAAAACATTTGCCTGCCTGTGTAGATGGAAGGCTTGGATTCGAATAAAAACTTATACTTCTGCTCTTATATGGAACACAAAAGTCTCCCGTACATCAAAAAGGCTTATTACGTTAATGTAGGCATTTAATGGGTAGCTATCTATAGTTCCCTGAAAGGAAAAAAACAGTATAATTATACATTATTCTGATTTTGAAAATAACATAATAGGGGGTCAAATACAATATACTTTGAAAAAAAAAAAAAACACACACGTATATAATTTCTTCATGTTTAGTTCTTTGCTTACGAATGTGCTCAGTTCCAATTTCTTAACTTTCTTTCAAAGATAGGACTTGGTGATTGTCTTATATTTGCTCCTAAATACTGTAGATGTGCATGAAATCCAAAATCATTAATCGCTTAAAGCAGGGCACTGCTGCTCAGCTGCTCTTGGAGAGATATGAAATACACAGAGAAGGCCTTGTTGGTTGTTTTCATTTTTCTCCTTGTTCTGTTGGTTAACCTTGTATATTTTTAAATGATGAAGCTAAAGTGATTGGCAGAGCCTTGCACATGTGACCCCATGGGATTCATGAGGATCAGCAGAAGAACAAACAGTCATCATCGAGACCTTTTCTTGTGATTGCTTATGATTTTTCCAAAAATTCCCCTGGGAATCTAGAGCATCGGCTCAAAGATATTGACCGTTTAAGCAATGACGTGTGAGTACAGCAAGTATAAAGGATGTGTATAATAAAGCTGAAGAAGGCCAGATTTAAAAGCAAGCCTGCTGGTGGCTGATCAATTTAACAGTTTAGACTGCTGTGAATAGACAGAGACGATCAGGGCAAAATTGAATCCATGCTTAGTATCGTCATAACACATCTAAGTAAATATTTATAAATCACATACTTTTAGTTTAAAATGTAATGGCCAATTATTTTTTGCTTTATTTCCTAATGTTTCCTAATGTTTTCCAATGGTAAGATGAAAAAGTAGATGCAAAAAATGGCTAATAACCCAACCCTGCCATAATAAACGAAACTGCTTTAAATGGGGTTCCTAGCAAGGTTTAAATTTCAGAAAATTAAAGTGCTTTGGACTTGGAAGTGTCTTTAAAATAACTGGAAGTGCCATGTTTTAACTAAAAACTTTCCAGTGTGCTTAAAGATTTTTTAAGGGTTCTTTCTGCACGACCTTCCCCCTCTCCTGGAGACAGCCAGAATGAACTGGGAACTAAGTCAAACATCTGCTGTGATGACATTAATAAAGCATCATAGACCTCTGTGGACAGTCTATGCAAATAATGAGAAAGAAGGATACAGTAAGAGTTAGAGAAAGATTCATTCCTGCACTTACTCTTGGAATGAAAAGGGCAAAGTAGATTGGATTGCGGGGGATTGGGGGTTAGACGGTTGGTGTAGGGTAGGGTTGGGGGTGGGGGGGTGTTTAGGCAAGATGTGGGAGATGGTCTGTGGGGTGGGGGTATTCCCAAGGTTCTCCACCATGCCAACCGATCCTGCCATGAACATGTTATCATCACCATGACGACGGAGGCTGGGAAATTAGCAAGTGGCAGGGGTCCAGGAGTTCATCCCGCTTCGCAGGAGAAATAAATCAGCCCCCTCTCTTGTGGATCAGTGTCTAATAAAATGAACTGAGCCGGATAGCACAGGGTTCTTGCCAGTTCTTGTGAGACGAAAAACTACCTGCACTCCTTTTTAGAGAGGCAGTGACAGGAATTACAATATGTCCATCTTCTTGTCTCATCTTATGGAAGCAGTATCTGCATGATTAGCCTCTGTCTGTTGTTTTTTTTTTTTTTTCAGATTTAGAAGAGAGATGAGGAACCTTTTTGGCTCCACAGTAAAAGAGAATGAGAAGACTAGATGAATTAGATAAAACAGCCTGACTGAGAAAGTTCTCGTGATAGGGAGGATTTGTACTCTTGTTTGCTTTATATCTGAACTCTGTCTGATCCTTCTGGTCAATGCTGAAATACCAAAGGGATTGCAGTTACCAAAAAACAAAGTTATACAAATCCCCTGGTTCTAGCTTGCCTTATTGCTGTACATGACTGACAACCTGGCAGACCCAAATCAGCTGCAGGAAACATTCTGCTAAAAATTGCCGAGTGATACCTCTTAGTGCTGTCCTGCCCTCTTATTGTCTTCTGAAGAGAAGATGTTTTTAAACAAGTGTGAGATGCTTTTTCACTGAACAGAACCATTTACATGTTGTAGGGTTGCCAAGGGAAATGGGGAGTTCTTTGAGCGAATGAATAAAATTGTCCAGAAGCAAGACAGCCTCTTGGCTTCTACTCAAGCCGAGGTGAGTATAAGATTCACATGACAGCGCATACACAGACTCTCGAGACCCAGCAAGACCTTTTCACTTCCACCGCCTCTGAGTCTCACTAGAGCCAGGCAAATCAAGGGAAGAGATAGCTCATAGAGCTGGAAATAGCACTGTGTGTGGAAAGAATCAGAAAGTTGGTTATAGAGGCAGGTTCCACTATGACAGGCTGCTCTTGGTGGCCTTTTGCCCTACCTACACACAAAGCAAGCGCCTGGTTTAATCTGTTTGATTGAGAGGTTCAAGGCTCGGTACTCTCCTCTCACTATTCCAGCTCTCAAGTGTTGAAACGAAGATAATGTATGCACACTAACAAAAGTCCACATTCAGAAGTAAGTTACACATGCATAGTGAGGACAATAATTGCAAATACAATATTAACTATACAGATATGAAATTGCGAATTAATTAATAGTATGAAGTTGATTAGTATGATTAGCCTAAAGTATGTGGGCACCTGACCATCACACCCATATGTGGTTCTTTCCTAAACTCTTACCACAAAGTTGGAAGCATAAACTTGTATAGAAAGTCTTTATTTGCTGTAGCAGTAAAATATCATAATGCTCTTGCTCTTGTCTCTGAATGATCACAAATCCCCACAGCCATGCTCCAAAATCTAGTGGAAAGCCTTCCTAGAAGAATGGAGCTTATTATAACAGCAAAGGGGGAATAAATCCTGAATGGGATGTTCAACAAGCACGTATGAGTGTGATGGTCATATGTCCACATGTCATTGGACATATAATGAATTCTCAGGAGGTTGATTATAACAGTAAAATCAGGACCTTCACCTCGGCCTACTTCAAATGAGCTGTAAGTATATGAATGCTTGGTCAGACAGCAAATTAACCAAAGAACAGGCACAATTAAATCCAAAGCTTGAAATTGCGTCCACAATTTATGAATTCTTGACCTAATTGTGACATTAAGCCGTGCGCTCAATTGACTTAATCAGTATAATATATAATAATTTTTTTTTTTAAAGGATAATTGTTTTTGTGAAAGGTTCGGTCACTTCTGCTTTTCATTCCTTCCTAAGCTTCATGCGTTATGTGTTTGTACACTGTCAGTACAAAGTATTAGTGAAGATAGGATGAAATGTATCAAGTGCGATTTTATATATTTTATATATTGAGAAACTGAGAAATTTGCAGTGATCATAGGATTAATCTAACAATCATGACAAGGTTCCTTTCCACATATTAGACAACTATTATTAGAGGTTTATTCGAATCTTTAGCTAATTCTCATTCATATATTATCATATACAGCATATCATACTAATTTGTATTTTATGCCATCTCTTGCTTTATACATATTGCAATTGACACTAAAGGAGAATTATAGAATCTGTTTCATGAGTGTACATTTCCATGCAGATGAAAGGAAAGCGCTTGTCTTTAATGTTTGTAGTCTAGACTAGTGGTTTTCAAAGTGGGGGCCGCCAGGGGGCACCCGGGGGGCCTCAACTATTTGGTGTGCCCATCCCTCCAACTAGTATGTTTTCTCTTTCTCACTCTCAGACAACCACTCACACACACAATCAATTCCTAATTTAATGTAATGTAATGTAAAGATATAAGATGTAATTTTTAATAAAAAAGGGGGATATATTCAGAAGTCTATATTTTTGAAGTGTTTTAAAGACATCTTCCAAAAGGGGGGCCTCAGTCAAATGTTAATGCCATTTGGTGGGCCTTGCCCTGGAAAAGTTTGGGAACCCCTGGTCTAGACACAGCTGAAGAACTCCTGTCCCGAGAGCTCTAGACAAGAAATCCAGGCAAAGTCATAGGCATGCACTACACATGGATTCGTTTTATTAATATGAATGTGCAGCTCAAAAATTCGAGTTAAGCATCTGCAGGTTGTCTGAATACGAAGAATGTTCTCCATATAAACATTGGCGTACATGTTGAACTTCGAATATGACCCTCGGTGGATTTCTTTCAGTTCTTTGAGTTTAGAAGGTTCAGAAAGGGATCTGTTGAAACAGAATAATGGATAACGTTTTATTTTGCACAGGTGAAAGGCCGAATCCTCTGCAGACCTTGGCGAAGGGAATCAGCGTGCATGTTTTATGCGAGTGCTGTCAAGTTTGCAGGGTTTTACACATGCAACCATTAATAAATCACAGCCTCTTTTCTTTTTTTTTTTTTTACTTTTCTTTGTGACACTTTACAAGGAGGAGATTAGTGCAGGTCCACCACCACCAGAGTGTACAGAACAGCTGCTTGTTCCTGTGAAAACCAGTAGGAATGAAGTGAGTCGTTTTTTCCTACCTTTGAAAAATACTGTAATACACAAAGCACTCATCCTTGTACAGTGTGTTTTTTCGATGTACATCTTAACAAAATGTTTGCACGGTTTGTTCAAACCATGTTGTTTCAAAATGCTCACAAGTGATATTGGACCAAAATAGAAATAACCTTTGACATTACCAGGGACTGTTGTTATAATCGCACACTTAATAAATGATTTCCTTTTGATTATGATTTTGATTTTTTTTTTTGCATTGTAGTGTTGATCTTAAAGCCTAAACATTTTATATGAAATAGAAATTGTTTTTCTTCAGCTTGATTTATTGTATGAGGAGACGGTCTACACTGTGGTTAATCGGGTTGGGGTGCCATCACCTGAATATGTGACCAATGAAGAGGACTTGTTCAGCTATCTACAGAAGGTAGACACCTCCTTTCCTCTCTCTCTCACAAAGGGATAGATTATAACATGCATCATATGATATAAAACATTAGTTGTTTATTATTATTATTATTATTATTATTATTATTATTATTATTATTATTATTATTATTATTATAAGTAGTAGTAGTAGTAGTATTTACAACAAAATTGCCAAAATTCTGCCAAAATCACCTAAGGGTGGACCAAGTACTGACACATTATACATAATTGAAAGTATAGTTTTACTTAAGTATAATTTCTAGCATATATTAAAAGTATATATTAAAAAATATCCAGCCAAAAATATGTATTCAAATGAAAGTAAAAAAAAATCCAAAAAACTCAAGTATTAAAAGTAAAAAGCAAATTTTTTTAACTGATAAAATTAGTTGTCATGTTTTCTTGTGTAAACTTTTTCACATTACTTATCTAAAACTGTTAGTTGATTTATTTTTTTGCAGTAACTCTGTCTGAAAACATCATTCAAAGTGTGTAATATTTAACATTAGTTAGAATTCGACTTGCTGCCTAGACAATTATGTTAGCTACTGCAATCAATGCTAGCCATTAACAAAGGAAAACAGAGTACCTTGGTTAAATTTAGCCAGTTAATGATTGCAATTAGCTAAACCTGTTGTGTTATGATTTATGTGATGCAGTGCCTGCTTCTTCTTGAGCCCAAGACAAATTTCCCTTTGGGACAACAAAGTATACCTTACCTTACCTTATCTTATCTTACCTTACCTATGTCGACATGCTTTTTCAAAATTAGATTAGAGTTCATGCCTTCTACAGAGGTAAAAGAGACCCTCATTTTATATGAGTCTTTGCTTACTCCAGCAAACTGAAACATTTTACAGAGGCAGGGGCAGTGACACGCATCCTTAAGGTCCATACCGCAGTCTCGTGGATTATCCATCTACTGTATAAACACACACAGATACTGTAGCTATAGTTCTAAATACACTGTATAGCATGAGAAGGTCACGGCTGGTGACAAATTCTTAATAGTTTTTTTTCTAAATGATGAACTTCTACACTTCTAAACTGAGCCCACTGGATTAATGTATAGTGTACAGTCATTGGCTGGATGAGAGTTCTTTGAGATTTTCTTATAAATGTAACTAAGTAATATTCAGCTTCAGTAATGCTCAAGTATAAATACACCAAAATAATAGTTATTGTAAGTATAGTAACTAAGTACAAATACTCAAATATTGTCCAGTCCTGGATATAAACAATTAGTAGATTATATTTCCAACCAACTGAAATATGGATAATATATTTTTTGGCCCATAATAAGCTCAGATCATTAACTTTTTATATTTGTTTTGTATTTTAATGCAATATTTACACACACATCTACAGTGCTGTGAAAGTAGGCACATGTAAATAAATCAATGTAAAGCAATGATGCTTTCAAAAAATAATGAAATGTTTCTAAATATGAAAAACTATATAAAGAGTATTAAACTGTAGTAATCTGTGCATTTGTGTGGCCACCAAATGGAAATTTGGCTGGTAGAATTTGACATAGTTCTGCAGACTGTTTCACTTGCTTCTGTGTCTTCATGTAAAATCCAAGGTCGCCTGCATGGTGTTTTTATCTTTAGCTTCACATGTTATGGAAGCCCTCAAATGCAAGGTTATTTTGATTTCAAAAGTCATAATTATTTTGACTTACTAAATCTAAATAATGAGATACTAATTCAAATTAATGATACAAAGTCAAAATAATGACTGTCAAATATCGAGATACTGCCTAAATAATGAGATACTGAGTCTAAATAGTGAGATACTAAGTCTAAATAGTGAGATACTGAGTCTAAATAGTGAGATACTGAGTCTAAATAGTGAGATACTAAGTCAAAAATAATAAGATACTAAGTCAAAATAATTGAGATACTAATTAAAAAAAAAGAGATACTAAGTGAAGGAGATTCTCTTATATCATGTATTCTCTTATATTATGAACTGCTATCAAATACCTATGATGAATGTATTCACTTAATTACCTCTTTGAATAAGCTGATCAACTGCCATCCTTTATTATAGCTGACACATGTATTTTTTATACCTTGATAAGGCTTATTTTGTAGTATGACTGTGTGCTGTGTGCTTTGTCTGAATCTGTCTAGCACCTGCACAAGTAGAAACACGCCCATGCATGGCTGCTTATCTATGTGTATAAATACTTCTGTTCTGCACGAATAAATCAGATGCCTCTGTGAACAGCATGTGTGTCAGTTTGTGTTAATTTAGACTCTCCAAGCCTGAAACGCTCTGCGGTCAACCACACATAGCACAATACTAAGAGTTAAGAGAAATAAAAAAGCTGAAAGGCTGATGAAAGACTGAAAGACATAATCTGAGATTCCTTATCTCTAACACTAAGTCAGAACAATAAAATACTAAATAAAAAGAATAAGGTTCTAAGTCAAAATAATGAGATACTAAGTCAAAAATAATAAGACACTAAGTCGACAAATTGAGATACTACGTCAAAATGATGAGATATTAAGTCAAAGTAATGAGATACTAAGTATAAATAATAAGATACTGAGTCAAAATAATGATATACTCAGTCAAAATAATGTGATACTAAATAGAAAAAATAACATACTAAGTCTAAATAATGATATACTAAGTCAAAATTATGAGATACTAACTCAAAATAATGAGATACTAAATAGAAATAATGAGATACTAAATAAAAATAATGAGATACTAAGTTATAAAAAAGAAATGTGTGGAAAAAAACTTTTCTACTTATGCACAAATGCAGAAGATATGAAATAAGCATCAAACAGAATATTTCTTTCTTTTTTTTAATATACTGTGTATGTATTTATACAGTGGCATGTAATAACACTTTTAACACTAGCTCATTTTGTTGCTAAAAAGTCCAAATGTAAAATTAAAACACACAAACACACATGCAATGTAGGGAAATGATTCATGGTCTTTTGATTTGGCATGAGGTTTATGAGTTGGATTAGATGCTCTAAGACATGATTAAATAACAAAGCCTTCTCCTGCTGGTCACTGATGTTCAGCACTGCTATTATATCCACTCAGGTGCTGTCACATCAAATCTCCATCTTCTTTTTCACAGGGGTGACATAAACACTTCAAACACTGACCTATGATCTGACATTTCCTGGTCATAACAGACAAAAAAGGCTAAAACATGCACAAATACATTAGTGTAGCAGCTGAAATAAACAATTATGTTTTTGGTGAATCTCAGATGCATCTTTATTCCACATTTGGTCAAAAGCAGCATCTCAGATGTCCATTTTATGAGAATCATTTATGTCTATTCTCTAGATAATAGTATCTTTCCTGTTTACCCCAGGTGTTTGATATGAGCCAAGAGGAGCATGAAATCATTCTCCAGAGAGTGAGAGAGTCTAAGGTGAGGTGCTTGGTGAATTATTCTTCAACAGATATCTCTGCTGTTTTTTTTTTCAGCTTCAGCCATGTTGTATCCACCTGCTTCTTTTCCATCGGCACAATGTAGACATTCTTCCATTTTTTCATCTGGATTTAGGTTATTCTGTCATTTATAAGCGTTTATAACATTATTTATGTTACAACCATCTTTGTCATTTTCTCTTCAGCTTACATCAGAATCAGAATTATTTTTATTCGGCATATACATTTATCTGTTAGGAACACACACATCACAGACAACGCAACACACAGCACAATGACCATGCTAATATCCAAATATTGCACCTTAACCCCATACTGAATGAATTATTACATTTACATAAACAATGTTTTATGGATTTTTATTACTTAAATTTGTTCAAGTAATAATAATAATAATAATAATAATAATAATAATAATAACAACAATTATATATATATATATATATATATATATATATATATATATATACATATATATATATATATATATATATATATATATACATATATATATATATATATATATATATATATTTCTTTTTTTGGGGGGGGGGTTGGTAAATTGTTGCACAACAATGTGCAATGGTAGAAAGTATCATATACTCAAAAAATAACATAAAATGTGTGCGATTACAATTCAAATTACTGCATTTTCCAGGTTAAACATTGCCACCTATTTGTGCCACCTAGTAAGCATGTAAAAGTTATATCTTCTAGAAAGGAATTACAGTTGTTAAAAGTATGTGGTTAGATTTACTCACTGAAAATACATACAAAAATTACATCCAAACATGTTTTGGGTGAAGTATCCTTTTAATTCTTTCTCTTGAATTCTTAATTCATTCTCTTGAAACATAAAATTTAAAAGAAAAAAAGGTGCAATTGCAAAATGTCTGAAATTAC
Source organism: Ictalurus furcatus (assembly GCF_023375685.1). Classification (NCBI taxonomy): domain Eukaryota; kingdom Metazoa; phylum Chordata; class Actinopteri; order Siluriformes; family Ictaluridae; genus Ictalurus; species Ictalurus furcatus. The sequence goes on from NC_071278.1 coordinate 12,851,227, forward strand.
AACAGTTTTTCTTACTTTGAATGTGAAAAAATGTAAACATACTGTTAGAGAAGCCTAGTGTCTTCTTTGTTATGTAGGCATGTTTCAGTTTGAATGAAGGCCCGTTTGAATGCATATACCACAGTTCCATTATCGCATATTGTTGCACTATGGTAACAATAACATTTTTCCATTTAACAGAATACTCAAAATATATAAACTTGTATAAATAACAAGAAATTATATCAGACAGTGTTTCATTTTTCCCCCCCTTTAAGTAGTTTTGCCTATATGTTGAAAAATACCATGTGATTGCAGAAAAGGACAGCACTTCCTGGTCTTGTGACATGACATTTTTTGTTATGTCAAAGTTATACCCCCCTTTTTCCAATTACATAAGAAAATAGTAGTTTTGTATTATTGCCTATCAAAAAACTTGGAGATAAATTAATTGTTGCCGTATGGCAACACCGTGCAGTAAAGTGTTAAACAGAAATCGGTAGTTGTTATTTATATTAGTTGTTATTTATATTACAGTGGAAGCGGAAATAGCAACTGAATACCTGTTCGTAGAAATCTACCTAATTCATTCTTTGTTTGTCTGTGTCATGCAACTGTCAGGGAGATTTCAAATGTCACTATGAAACAGTCCTAGACTCCTTGGTCCGACAAACTGAGTGAAAGGAACAAGGAAATATTGTGCCATCATGCTTCTCACAGTTATCCAAGCCTTCGTTCTGAATTTCAACAAGAAGCAACTGGCATCTCTGGATCTGACAGAGAGAGCACCTATTGATTCCTCATCTCCTGAAAGGTTGTGGTGTTGCAGGACTGCAAATGTGTTTGACACTCGTTAGATTTTATTTATTTATTTTTTTTTTTTTTTTAAAGAAACAACACTTCTGGAGAAAGTGAAAAGATCTGTACCTTCTACTTGGCCAATACAGAGAAATCGAGACATGTAGTCCCCCCCCCCCCCTTAGAATGCTTAGATTCACACTGGTGTGCACTTACAATAGCCACGTGTCTATGGCTTCATTGTACAACCCACTGAATGCTATAAGTGGACTGTGACACATGGCTAAAGGTGTTAAAAAACAAAACAAATTTCAGACTACCATGAGGATGGACAATTGCCATAAACAAATACTAAGTGTGAAGGTTGTGTGTGGCTCTAAAAAAAAAAAGAGTGTTTATGTTAATTCTCCTCATATTCATTTTCCCCCCAAAGTCATTTTATTTCTCATATGAAATACTTGTGGTATTTTGCTTTATGTTCACAGTGCACATTGAATGAAATTTAAAGTAAGTGGTGAAACAGCTTTTTTTTTGTTGGGGTTTTTGGTCCCAGTAAGTTATTTAACTATAGCCTAGACCGTGAAAGCACCAAGCACAAAAGCTACTAATGAGAGCTTTAGTTTCTATTCCAACTCTTTTATAACTCACATGTCTGACCCTTTCTTTTACAGAGACCAGGCTTCTCTCTAAGGGTCTCTGTCATGAAAGGCAAGAATCTCATGGCGAAAGATGCAAATGGTGAGAGACTTTTGTTGGACTTTGTAGTCTCTAATTACTATAGCACTTTTAGGAGGGTAACATACTAGAACATGCCATCAAAATTCTCCAGAATATAAACATAGATGCAGGGGAGGACAATACTTGAGTACTTCATTATTATACTTAAGTATTAGTTTTGCACATTTATACTTTGCTTGAGTATTATTGAATCAGAATACTTGTATGTAGTTACACTTCCCAGGAAAACAAAAAAACGTACTTTTTACTCCTTACATTTTTATTTAGACCTTCAAAATATCTGTTACAAATCACAAACGCCTCTTCTTCTTTCATACAGCTAATGACTGCATGCTATACGTTATTACATCGGCTTAGTTTAGCATCGGGTCATTTCGGTTCAGCATCCAATTAGGTCAAGCTTTGTCAACAGTTTGTCACCAACCATGTCCTTCTCATGATGCACCATTTAGCTAGCGTTATAGCTATCAGTGTGTGATTAAAGACAGATAATCCACCAGACTGCAGTGTGGAACTTGAGAATTAGCGTCCCTGACTCTACCTCAGTAAAATATTGTTAGTATGCTGCAAAGACTCGTATATAAAATGAGGCATCTCCTTTACCCCTATAGAAAGTATGGACTCCATCTAATATAATCTATCAAAGCATGTCGAGGTAAATTTAGCTCATTTGCTAGTATTAACTTGATATTTTGAACTACGTTAGCCTGTTTTCTTTGCTAATGTCGGACTAGCATTGATTCCAGTTGGCTATAGGCAGCAAGTCGAATTCTAGTTAATGGTAAATAATGAAGACTTACAAAGACTGAATGATGTTTTCAGACAAAATGACGTAGTTGCTATAGAAAAGAAATACTTGAGTACATGTAAAAGTAGCAATGTTTTTACTTTCACTTGAGATCATTTTTGGATGATACTTCCAGCTTTACGTGAGTAAGATTTTGACACATTGTCTATACTTTTACTTAAGTATAATTTCTCAGTACTTTGTCCATCTTTGCATAGGTGCCTTCCTTTAGGCAAAACCTTGGTTAGATAAATATGCAATACTAAGATACACACAAATATTTCTTAATATTGGTGTTTTGGACAGTGGTGTTTCGTGTGTTAATTCTGGAACATTTGTTTTGGTGGCGTGGTAGGTTACAGTGACCCCTATTGCATGCTGGGTATTCTTGTGGGACAAAGCCCACGCGAGACTGAGGAGAGAAAAGAGCGGAAGTTCAGCTTCCGTAAAAGGAAGGATAAGTTAGAGAAGCGTTCGAGCGTCAAGGAAGTGCTTGCTGCAAGAGACATCCAAGTGACTGAAGTCAAGCCTGAGACTCTCAACCCTGTGTGGAACGAACATTTTGTTTTGTGAGTAGAAAATTAGATTTAAGCGCTTTTTTTTTTCATCTGCTTAACAAAGCATGAGATTCATAATGATGAACATGCTGCTGAGGATAATTGTTTAATTACTGCCTCTACATGATGATTGGATGTTTTGATTGGATGAATGAATTATGGGTTTTGAAAGCTGTAATCGGGTACATCGATGAAGTTTAACGTTGATCTTCACACAGTGACATTGATGACGTCCAGAATGATCTTCTGCATTTGGATATATGGTAAGATATTTGTTAAAATACAGTAATTTATGGCTGCTCTTTTCAAACCATTTCTTAAGAAGGTTAAAGTGCAAGTAAATAACCGATCTCACCCCAGCATGCCAAAGATGTTAGCTGGGAGTGTGAGATAAGCCAGAAAACCCATTTTCCCTAGGGATCATGACGATGACGTTTCTGTGGCTGAAGCGTGCCGTAAGCTGAATGAGATCAGTGGGTTCAGAGGAATGGGCAGGTACTGCATGCCAGCGTTACATGGTCAATTAAAAAACATCATAACGAACTTCAATTTTCTGATATTCACATGGATTATGTCATTATTATATTAGGTACTTCAAGCAAATTGCCAAATCTGTGAGAGCCAATGGAACGTCAGCGTCAGGGAGCGAAGAGAACGCCGATGACTTTCTCGGTTGCCTGAACATCCCATTAAGTGTAAGTTGAAACGAATACAACAGATCAATCTGTTTTAGGGGCCATAAAACTATAGATGTCTACCTTTTAAGAAACTTTTTGCAAAATATCATGTTTCATAAAGGAAGTATTCTGCATGTTGCAGGAATCTGCATAGAACCCACTACAATAACAAAACAATAAACACAGTAAATACTTTTTTTTAACAACACAGATTGCTGTGTATCTCTCAACAGGAGATCCCGGTTATTGGCTATGATAAGTGGTTCAAGCTAGAGCCACGGTCTAGTGCATCTAAAGTGCAGGGAGAATGTCACCTCATTTTAAGACTCTTCACCAACCAGGTAGAGATCATTTCTGAAAAACATGCATGGATCTCACTTTGATTCGAAAGTTTGGTAACAAACTATTTATAAGCAAGTAATACACAGTGATTGTAAATCATAGTTCATAAATTAGTAAACATTATTAAAATATTAAGTATGCAATTTTTAAAACAAATATTTGTCTGCAGCACTTCTTAACTCCAACCTTGCAGAGATTTTCCACCTGATGTGATGCAGCTCATGATGGGCTTCTTAGCTCATTATGAAGAATTTGGTAGCAGAAGAAAAATGAAACTGTGTAGTAGGTCCCTAGGGCTCAGGTTGAGGTCTCTTGGTTTATTAAACCTTTGTTATATAATAATGAATAATTATTAATAATGAATAAATTAGTAGTGGACTATGTCTTACTTAATCATAAATAGTTGCTTACCGAACCTTTAATTAAAATGTTACCAATGTGTACCTCTCTCATTCTCCCACCTTCTTCACTGTTGAATTTACACAAGTTAAAGATTATTCTAATTCATTTCATGTAATGCGTTTCAAAGAATGATGTGCAAACCTTTTCAGAGATCACTGAATAGTCCAGTAATTATTTTTATACTGCGGTATTACACGGTAGTATATACAAAGTGACAGTGAAATTGATATAAAAAAATAGACTTTTTCAATTTCATTGCTGCATTCGACTTAACTTGGAAGTGGGTTGGAAACTGCAGCTTGGAATCTTTTGTTAGTAAAAAGTTAGCCAGCTAACTGTAATGGTGCTACGTTCTTTACTTCTAATGCGCTGAGCGGCCATTTTGATTTGGACGTCACTCCCTGACCTTGGAAGAGTTGAGAAGACTACCCTGTGTTCCTGAGTAGGAATTTCCAGTTGACTGAGTGTTTTCTTTTGGTTTCCTGGTCAGAGGTCGTGAATTACATCTCTACGACCTCAAAAGCAAAATATTTATGCATACTGTACGTTGACTGACAATTGCTAGTCATTGTCTATAAACTGGCGATGTACAGAGTACTACAAATCCGAGGCAGATTAAGGCAGACTATTTTAAGACAATATCTTTTTTTTTTTATTTGAATGAACACAAACTCATTAACTCTCTACTGCATGAATTATTACATTTACATTAAGAATATGTTTTTATGGATTTTTTTTTTTTAAAAACTTGAATTAGTTCAAGTAATAAAAATATATACAAAATTTAAAAATGTATATTAATTTAGGGGGGTAGTTGGTAAATCATTGCCATATGGCTACAATGTGCAGTGGTGGAAAGTATCATATAGTCAAAAATAACAAAATGTATGAGATGGCTTTTTTTTTTTTTTTTTACGTCAAAGTTAAAGTTTTTCTCAGTTACATAGGAAACTAGTAGTTTTGTATTATTGCCTCTCAAAAAATTGGCAACACCATGCAGTAAAGGGTTAAAACACTATAGCACTCGAAAACAAACTTCAGTTATCAGTAGATTTAAATGTATGCTTTCTTCCTGAAATCTGCTTTGTCATACAGAGGGACACTGCTTTGAGCAAAGTGGTCTCAAATGTGATCATTCATCAGAAGATGTTAAGTCAGATTCTGGAGTATGAGCACAAGCAAGTTCAGGTTTGGATTCTGTATTTACACAGTGTTTGGCATTCACACATAAACATACTGGTAGTTAAAAAATGTCACTGCATGCTATTTTCTGGAAACATTTTCAGAAAGAACCCTATAACTGGAATGGACAGGTGTGCCCAGCAGCGTGGACTGTACTCTCCCATCATGCTGTGCAGGCCGATCTTACTCCACTTCAACAGGCAGTCATGTGTGTATTAATTGTTGATTCTACACTGATAACCATAGCCATTCTACCATAATCACCATAATCCATTTATTGAGGTTTATTGACAACAAATAGTTTTTTGAAGATAATAAGTAGAAAAGTCGTCCTGATGATAATCACATGATGGCCGTGTAGATAACTGCTCATCGGCGCTGTATTCGGTGTGTTTTTACAGTCGCTGGCACTGTTACAGTAGCCATCATCGCTCTCAGAGGATGTGTTATGCACTACTTCTCAGGCTTCTGAGGGCCGTGGAGGCTGAGTGGGAGGCTGGAGATGTGAATAAGGAGCTGGTAGGTCCTCTTTTCACAAAACGTCATTGATCCGGAACGGTAGGGAATGTTCTTTCGAAGAAAGAGGAGAAAAAGACTTGGGTGCTCTTGCTATCGAACCTTTAGTGCTTTGAGCTAACTATGACCAAAATGCAACATTTCTAACACATTGTATGAGCATTAATATGGGTTATGATTGTGTGTACAGGAGAACCTCCTCGCTGAGAGCTTTAAACTCTACTGTGATTACTGCCTGTCTCTTATGAAGAGCATGAGGCACGTGTTTCCATGCACCAACCCTGCTGCCATCACGCGATGTGAGATAATGCTGAGGTAAACACACACACACACACACACACACACACACACACACAGAGCGAGAGAGAGAGAGAAAGAGAGAGAGAGTTATGAAAGGTATGATCTGGGGAGTCTATTCAAATTCAAATATTTTTTTCCATCTGTCAATAAGGTAGCTGTCTGTGTGGAAGTTTGTGTTGCTGTGCCCTTTCTGCTTCTGTATTCTCTAGGGGGGTCTGTGTCGGCTAGAGGGGCTAGGAAGAATTGATATCCTGTGGAGCTTTTTCTAGAGTTGCTCTTAAATGTAGTATAGTGCACTAGTTTCAGTTAACAAGTCAATACTATGAGCACACACAAACTCATACACGTACAGATGCCAGTATTCTACAGTCTGATTAAACAGGCTAATAGAAATGGCAGATGGGTCCCTCTGGTCTGTGTGATCTGTGAAAGAGTGCACATGCGAGTAGTACTACATGCTCAATGTAACTCAGATGTATGTGTTAGGAAAATGTGGTTAGATTATCTGCATCAAAAATGTATTTTGAAAAAAGGCTTAATGCTGCTTTATACTCATCATGCCCATGTGTGACTCAGGACTGTCGGACAGATGCAGCTGATGGAAGCATTTAAGGCAGTTTGTCCTAACCGCAATGAGCTACACCTTGAAATAGCAACTGTCATAAAGGTATAATTAACCCTCACTAACAACAATAAGTAATTCTTGTCAAGCATTGGGTACTTTTTCAGAGATATTTACAATCGTCTCTCTCGCTACAGAAAGGCACCGTGGAATGGTATGAGGCCACAATTTCACACTTTAAACCAGATGAAGGGGTAAGTATCAAATTATAAAAAGTACTGTGTAGTAGTCCTGTAGATTTAGATTTTAAAATAAATTTGGCAATTCGTTTGAGGTTACGTTATTGTAAGTATTACAAGCCCTAGCTCTTCTTATTGCAAATTACTGTAAATTTCACAGATCAAGAAAAATACAGCTGTGAACTGCAAAAACAAACATGACAATTAAGTGAAAATAGCTTGAATACCTTGAATATATCCAAATATATCAAGTATAAACCAAACATATTATTTTTAAAACCTATTTCTAGACATTTTACTTGTTTCAAGCTTGAAACAGTCTTGTTCTATTGGCATTTATTTCTAGAAAGGAGCTAAATTATCTGCCAATAGCTTGTTGAAAGCTTGAAATTAGTAAATGAATGCCTAGAAATAAGTTTAATAATCTTTTAATAAGAAAGGCTAGATGTGCTTGACTATATTCAAGATATTTTCACTACAATGACATATTGTTTCAGCGCTATACAGTAGTATCCCTTCAGTTATTATTGTGTCTTACTGCAGTACTCATTACAGTAATAACTCATAATCGCATTTTATCATATCGTGCTAGCAAGTCAAGTTGCAAGTAAATTATTGTATATAAATAATAAAATAATACAGGATTGTATTGCATATAAAATAATAAAATCCAGGAATTGCCATATACACTTTAAGTGTGAAACGTGAAATGTGGTAGCGCCGCAGCATGAGTTGGTAGCCTTGCCGCTTCACGGCTCCAGGGTCCCTGGTTTGATCCTGAGCTCTGTGAATGTTCCTCCTCTTTCCACGTGGGTTTTCTCTGGGTTCTCCAGTTTCCTCTGGTGCATGGTGCCCTGCAATAGATTGGCGTTCCATCCAGTGTGTATTCCTGCCTTGTGCCTAGTGTTCACGGGACAGGTTCCGGATACACCATAACCCTGACCAGGACAAAACGGTTACTAAAAGTGAATGAGTGAGTGAGTGAAAAATGTATGAAAATTCACTAAACATAGCAGATTTCCATTCAATAACAAAATAGAAAACAGAATAATATAAAAGAATAGGAAATAAGTTACCTGAAAGTTACCTGAGTGACTACCAGTTTGTCTTGTGTCATTTAAATACCACGCCCAATCACATAAACCCATTTCTTGCAAAAAATATCAAAATCATATATACCATTCCAAATACCTACTACTGGCATAAAAATATGCCACTAATCTAATCAAAGTTTTCTAAATGTCTTACCCTCAACCTGCAGGTTAAGCATGCCTGGACCTGGAAACTACAGTGACTATGGAAATGTTCTCACTAGCATCCTCAGTTTAACTAAAGACAAATGCAAAAGCATGGATCATGTCTCCTGAACCTGTAGTGAACAACATAACAATATAATAATATATACATATGTTCTTTAATGTAATAGCTTCAGGGGGCATGGTGGATTACTGGTTAGCACATTTGCCTCGCACCTCCAGGGTTGGGGATTCAAATCCTGCCTCCAGTAAACCTCAAGTCAAGACAGTAATCTCACCTCACCAGTAATTATTATATTTTACTGTCGCTCATACTATTACTTGTTAGTCAATCCCACATTTCTTCAGGGAAAGCCTTGAAGTGTTTCACTAGAAATGACTAAAACATCCCAGTAACACATTACAGTATTATTTCAGTTTATTTTAAATTCAGAAAACTGGATGTTTTGCTGTAAAAATGTCATTGTAGTATGTCAAGTCATTTTTCCTGTTCAGGTCAGGAGTGTGGTGGTATGGAGTGGTGGAACATTTTTGCTGGCTAATTACTCTGTTATTATGCTGTTTTGATGCAGACTGTGGAAGAGCAGCTGAAGAGACTGGTTTTGGTGGTGGATGCGGTGTGTGTTGATGTACAGCGAGGGCAGAATGTCTACAACAAGCTCTTTCACAAGTAACACTTCACCATTCTGATGCTCTAGATAGAGACTAGCCATACACTGCTTTGTTTTCTGGAGCTCAATCCTTCTACAGACTTTAATTACCACCTTAATTAACACCCTTATTTGAGAATTAATCCACTCCTAAAGGTCTTGCCTCACTGGATGCATATCATGCATGTTTGATTAGGCTTGGAAGTAAACCAGTGGGTAGATCTTGAGAAACAGGGTACAACAGTACTGCTTAAGAGCTAAGGTTAAATACTTCAGCATCCTCTCAAGCCTCCTGTCAGAGAGTTTATTGTTTCTTTCAGCTCAGTAAAGGTGGACTTCTTCAGCATCTCCTATCGACAGTTAGAGAAGCTGGTGCGTGCACAAACGAATAAAAGCAATTGTCTTCCAGTTGATGAACATGATTTGAAGGACTTAACAGAGAGATTGTGCTCTGTATCCAGGTGGCTGATGACGTGAGCGTTGCGATGGAGCGTGTTTGCGGGACTTTGGAACAGGAAAATTATCGGCTCTCACAAACGATGGGGGAAACCTTGTTCGAGGTCTTCATATCTCTTAAGACCCTCAAACGATTCAGGGAGTTCCTGCCTCTCAAGTGAGTCACTGCAGCACTTCAAATCCATTTCTGAGGATCAGATGATTGCTTCCCTGTAAACTAGACTACATGAAAGAACACGAGTCATCATGACCATATGTAACTGATAAATAGATAGTTCTTGTAGATTATCTTCTGAATTGATGCTGAATGTTCTGTCACGATTCATAAGATCTATTTATAAGTGGTGATTCAGACACTGGCATCTCTTTTGTGTGCGTATGTGTGTGTGTTTTATAGAGATACTAAGATGCTGGCACTAACAGGTTTTCACAACTGGTTCAAATCCTCCATTCATAAATGGCTGCAGATTGTGCATGAGAAATCTATTGACAGGATTCGCAAGGCTGTGGAGATGGACCAGGCAAGTTGGAAAAAATATACAAAATCCTTGGATTGATTGCACAAGCTTTGAGATGCGTAAATATAGTCCATATTTACACAACGACGTCGGAACGCTGTAATCACTCTGATTTCCACTTCCTCTGGCATGAAAAATTGAGTAGTTTTCTTCTCACTAGGCTATAAATATATCAAAATTAAAGTGGACTGAACCTTAAGTGTTTACTTACAATCTTATGTAAGTGTATGTGTAGTTTCAGAGTCTGCGGGGGAGCGTGAAAGAGCCAGAGCTCCATTATAAGTCTATATATGTTTGTGTGAATGTCACAGTTCGAGCCAGTCCAGCAGCATGCCAAACACAGTGTGTCGGCAGTGGATGTCACCACATGCTTCAGCGAGGTGCAAGAGTTCTGGACCCAGCTAGCTTGGCCTGACTCAGCAGGGGCATTCATATTCATCACTCGCTTGACTGATGTAAGTTCACGTCTTTGGAAAATTTCAATTAATTCACAGCTAAAATGATATGTCGATATTAGGAGTGCAGAAATGATCTGCGGATGCTGTTGTTCAATGCAGAACTTGTGCAGTGAGGCGGTGTGCTATGCAGAGCTCCTGAAGCGCAAAATTGAGAGGAACCAGCTGGGTCAAGACCACCGGACCTTCACCATGCAGGTATTGCTCCTTAATATTGGAGAGGGCAATGGGCTTTCATTTCACAAGGAGTGAATTTCACTAGAGATTCTTTCTCCTTGGCAACATTGCTTTTTCAATGGAATTCTTGTGCATGCTCATGTTTTTTTTTGTCTCTGATCCCATTGCCATTCTCTCAATTCTTTCTAACTCTGCTTATTGTCTTTTTAAATTTTTACTCTTCTTACTTTCACTTTTTTCCCACCACTTCCTCTTCTTTCTCCCCCTACCTGCTTTTGGGCAGCTCTCTGTGGCACTTAACAACACAGAACATGTGCGAGCATATCTGTCCAGCTTGCCACGTGAGCTGGACTGGCGGGCTGTGGAGCAGGCTATGGAGGAGTCATGCGGTGCTGAAGGCAAGGAGCAAGTGAACAAGGCCCTAAATGGGCAACTATATAATGCTGACCTGGATCTGCAGAGGGAGGCTAAAAGGCTAATCACACACCTCATTGATAAGGTACTTTAACTGCACCATCAGACAGTAACATCTGAGCTAAATATTTCATTATTTCTTCTAGTTTTTGATGCTTGATATGACTATTGAGGTAATTATAGGACATATATATAATAAAGAGCCTTTCATCCCATGTTAGCTTTCATGGGTAGCTGAAATTCTTATACTTTGAAAAGCAGTGCTAAGGGCTAGTGGATATCCAGGGCTAAAAGACTTGGGGCTGCCCATGTCAAAACCAATTATCCTTAATAATAAAATAATGCATTGCAATGCAAGATTATTTTAAAATGTGACAGATTGGGTACCGGGGTTACCAGGTGTTTTAACTTACCAAACCACACCTAAAATAATCCTTCATGTGATTGAGATGATTAGGAACCTTAGACTGTTAATGAATTAATGAACAAACCTGACCTCGATGGGTTAAATTGGACGGAGAGCTCAGGGGAGAGTGAATCTTCCCCACCTTCAATTTATATGTAAATGGAAAGTGGAGCTGAGACCTCGTACTATAATTGGCTGGAAATGTAAATCTTGACATAATGATAATTTTTTAATTAGTTATGAATGAATATTTAATAAAATTCACATTATATTGATGTTGAGAACTCCAAATATTAAACCATTCAAATTTATTTTTGGCAACCATGAAAGAAGTAGGACTATCCCACTTCCTGAACCCCAGTTTAACCCCTGCATCTATTCATGACACTTTGCAGACTCTCTGGACAAGTTTAAGAAAGCAAACATGATGAAAAACACTCATGCATGTCTACAGATCCCATCCTTCCTCTTGGCCCATGTAATGTGTTTCTGACTGTAAGAAAGGTCTGTCAATCACCTTTTCCGTCTTTTAACCCATCCATCTGCTATTGTCTTCAGTCTCATGTTTCTTTCTCTCTGCTCCATCTACTGTTGTTTCATTTAGCTTAATAGCTACTTGGACAAAAGATTATGCATCTATCAAAAATAATGCTTAATTCAATGTTGTGACAGTAGGCAAAGCAATAACTGGCTACATGAATAAGTAAGAATAAAAAAGCAAATCGACTAGCAATTAACTAACGAGGGACGACGGTGCCAAGGACCTGAAGTGTTCCTAAAATACAACAACATGGTGCTTTTGCTGCAAACAGACTCCCACAACCACAAGAGCAAACATTTCCATTTAATTTTGACACTAGTAGACAATAATCCACTGATGCAATTTATACACAAGCACCTCCATCCAGCATTTTTTAGCAGGAAGACAGCTGATTTGTGGTAAAAAAACAAACAAAAAAAAAAACACACAAAACAATTGTGGTTTTGAATATTTTCTGTAAGTAACTGTGTAATTTATGTCCTCATATTGCTCTAGCAGACCCTAAACAAGATGCCATGGCAACAGGCAAAAACTCAAGACAGGAACACCCACCCTAATGTGACTAGAGTGACATGAGGCAAAATAAATAAATAAATAATAAATCACTGCCAGTGTGAACACACAACAACTGAACTCGCTGTGTTCCAGTGAGTAGCAGATCTGTAATTGCATGCATTAAATCCTATAATGAAGCAAGGGGGGTGGGGGGAGTTTCAGCCCACTAAGCCCACCCCTGGCATCACCCATGGTGTAGAGGTTTGTTATTTGTCAGCTCTTGACATTCTCCATTTTGGGTTACTATGGCAGATGCTTCCTGAGCTTAGGCGATACATTCAGCACATTAGCCTCTCTCCAGACACCATAAATAATGATGATGTGAGTAGAATTTTTCTTTTCTCTGATTGATTTGTATGTCATTATAAGTTGCAGGAACATACACATCAGTGACCTCTTGTACTGTAAACTCTTCCAGGCCGTGTCTCCATTGATGAAATTCCTCGATTCCACTGTAGTCATTCTCAGTGATTCATTGGTAAAGGAGAACCTGGCAAGGTAATTACATATTTGATTCTAAATAGTAATTGCAGCCCCTGAAGGAAAAAGCTTGTAATAAAAATGCTTGCAATTGTAAATAACAGCAAGACTGAGGAGTTGTGTTTTATATGTTAGTGGCTGTTGTAAATGAATGCAATTTAGGTATTTGAGTACTGCTTGCATGGTTGTTTATTGTGATGAATGTGGGTTTTCTGCTGCCCTCACAGGGTTCTTTGGAGTCTCTGGGAGCTACTGCTGAGGATGATTCTGGACTCAGTGGCAGAAAACAGAGGTGTCCAGGTCGAGTTCTACACACGGTTCCAATATACTATAGAGGTTAGTGATCATTTGAAATAGTTGAAATGGAGATGATTCAGTGCATGCAGCCTACACAGTGCAGAAATTAGTGATGTCAAGTAACGGTACACAGTGCTGATGCATCAGTGTGCAAGACCTGTTCAATTTGCACTGGCAGTGTAGTGGTTTGCTTTTCCTTTTCAGGACGTGGCCCATTTCTGCTGGTTTGAGAGGCAAACCAAATTGGCACATTGATATTGCTGTTGCTGGTTTGTTTCTATTTCCATCTGAATATGCTCTTGTGCTCATGTGCACCATGGTGAGATCTTCTAAAAGCCATACTGACAATAATGCAGTTTTAGCTATAAACACCTTATACCCTGTCACTTCTGCTCCTTTTCTCTACTCAATGAAGCCCATTGCTGGACCACATATAGAGTTTAGAGCTATTCTGTGCAGCTTGTGATTTCAGTCAGAGTTACAGTTATTTTCTGTCCTCTAATGCTGTGATAGTTTCATCCTCCATCTCAGTGAGTGTATCCATTTCATTCTCTGTTAGAGCATTTGACTGTAAATTGCTAACAAGAGTGCTCTAGTTGTTAGTTTAACTTGTTAGGTTATACTCCACAGTGTCTGAGATAGGTATCTAGACTGTTGTTATCCTTGTTTAGTGGCTCATTCTGGTTAATAGGATTGGAGTGTTTATGTCCCTCCATAGCCTTGTGCTACTGAACTGCATCTTGCTAAGTCATTCTCTTTGCTGAGCCATTCTCTAAAAGCTAGAGCTTGGCTTCAGATGATGGGATAGGATAGTATGCATGTCCAACTGTTTCTCTCACATACTGCAGTTAACAGCACTAACAAAACCTACAAACACTTCGCTTCCTCTTTGAGTGTATGGATGACATCACTAACTTTGAAATCACTAATTGTAGGGCTGAAGCCACACACTATGGCTTACATCCTTCAGTGCAGCCCTTCTGATAGCTCACAGTTTGGACCCTCCTCAAGCATTAAGACAGGATGTTTGTGACCACATCCAGGAAACTTTTTAATACAGAGCTTTAACAGGCAACTGAGCTGCTTTGCTCTGCTCCATAGCATTCAGCAAGGGCTCTCACTTAGCATCCAGCAGCTCACCGACACAACTGGTGGGATTCAGACCAGCCATCATTAAATGGCAGTGGCCAGAGTAGACTCTGTGGTTCAAGCACTGATACTGAACATGCTCTTCTGCTTGTCGGTTACCACCAATTTTGATATATGTCAATGCAAGGACTAAATAAACAACCATGTAGCAAATTTTTAAAGGACACCAGGAACACTCTGAGGCCCCATGGTATGACACTTGTCAAGTGCTGACAGGACTGGCCTGAACTACAGATGTACTGATGACTTAACAGCTTATATAACCACACATCTGATGTGCATGGGTAATTTTTTATGGTGACCGTCCAGCTAGCATTGAAGCAGCTGCCCCAATTGGTAGAGGCTGGTCCCATTTTTATGGAGTTGATCAAACCTTTGTTTTGGACAGCAGGGTAGATTTCCTGTGAGATGAGAAAGCTCTCTTCCAATCTGGTTTTTTGCATGGTGCCGAGTGTGGCTGGCACAGTCCACACTGCTGATAGCATGCAAGAGAACCTGCAAAGTCTGCCCTGCATGCCTGGAGAGGGGAGTTCAGGCATAGCAAACAAAACTAAAACTTTTACTATCTCTTCTGAGACACCCACATCCATTCAGTCAACAGAATGATGGTCAGTTTCAAAATGCTGTGCACCTTAAATGGAAACTCCTCAAGTGGGCTCACCAAAGGCCTCTCTGAGAACCACCTACCTTCCAGTACAGTGGAATGAGGCAGCAGATACACTGTTGAGGCAGTGCATATGCACCTAAAGGTGGTGAAGCAGATTTCGGAAAAATTCGGCCAGGCACAGGTGAATCTCTTTGCCGAGTTGAGTCATTATTAAATGTTTCAGAGCTAAATGACCCACTGGGACTAGATGTGTTGCCCAGTGCCTAAAGTGAGAACCTTTTTACAGGGAATACTGGATAATGGCAAGTCTTCACCTGTGCTAAAAGTGTATGTGTGAGGCATTTTGGCTCATCACAACACAATAAGCTCTTAGTAGCTTTTCCGAAGAAAGCTAGGTGCCTCCATCTTCCACATGCCCCCTCCCTCAAATCCTCTCTATATGAACCCATACAGGATATTAATCTGAAATGGGTATGATTGGTATAACATATGCAGAAATGGTGGGATCATGCCTTGGTGATAAGCTTGCCCTGCATACTTTGTTGGCAAGATGACTTTTTGTTGGTGTAACCTGTGACTGAATCCTAGGTTCCTGCCTATGGTTATGTCACCCAAGTTTTTGAACTAGGCAGTTTGGATTCTATGAAGGTCATTCTCCAGAGCAGTCTATTCTGTGTCCAGTGCTATTTGATCTGCACAGCAGCTAAACTTTGATTGGCCCACTGGAGGACAGCCTATGAACACCACACCACACCACAGCCTATGAACAGACCTTTCACAGCCATTCCACATTTCATCTTCATGGGCATTAATAAGAGGTGTACCATTCTAGGGGCTCTGTTCTTAGCTACCAGGGCCTCACTGTGTACCAACTCCAAATTCTTTAAGATCAACATTGCCCCTCCTGATGGTGTGAGTGGGGAAATCATCTCAGTTGGTCATAGATGAGTCGGTTCATCATTAACTTGCTGTGGGGGGTGAAGCACCACCCCTGGCAGTTAAGAGGGATACAATAGAAGGCTAGTTATGAATGTAACCTTCAGGTTTCCCTGTAATGCAGAAATGCTGCTGACGCAATAAGCACGTAAAAAAAGGATTACGTTCTGGGAGCATAAAATATTTACAGCATATCCACATGTTAAACACTAAATCTGGCAGATATCCAATGTTCATAGAACCACAGGGTTGCCAGATCAAAATTCCTACCCCAACTACACATCAAACACCACACATAAAGACTTGACACGTTTATGATTTGCAATATCTGTAATATGAGGATTGTGTTGTATGTCATAGATACACTGTATGTACTTACAATTACCCTTTGTTTGCCATAGCCTATGTTTACAGAAATTGGGATTGCTTTTTTCACCAGCAACTTTGTTCCGAAACAAGCCTAATGTGGTGACCCTAGCAACCTTGCTCTCAGGACAAAGTTCATGTTCATTAACATGATGTGGATAGGAGGCACACCATTCAGGGGTTTTTTTGTCAGTGGTTTTCTCCAGTAAAATGACCTAAGTCAGATCACGCCCACTTCCAGTTTAACTCTGAATACAAATACAGACACAAATATTTGGAGCACTGAACAAATACAGATATTGGCAATGCTTTACACCCATATGGTATAGAGACTCCTTACTGCACAGCAATACTATACTATTAGCACTGGTTTCCTCCCCCAGTCCCAAGACATGTGTTGTAGGCTGATTGGAATTTCCTAAATTTTCCATAGTGTGTGAATGTGTGTGCGATTGTGCCCTGCAGTGGATTGGCACCCCATCCAGGGTGTCCCCCGCCTCTAGCCCCGAGTTCCCTGGGATAGGCTCCAGGCTCCCCACTACCCTGTGTAGGTAAAGTGGTATAAAAAATGGATGAATGGATGGATTTCCAAACATTACTTTACCAACAAATATTAAATGTTACAGACAAATGTTTGTATGTCAGGAAAGAGGGTAACATATTATGTAATATACCATTTTCAGCCAAAAACATAATGAAGGCTGTCAGGTTCTACCTGCAAAGTCTTCAGACGAACTGTGGCAGATTTCCCAAAATGAAAAATTTACCAGCCAATTTCCTTATAAAACTGCACAACATGTACTTAATACTACTGATGAATTTTTAAATTTGACAATTTGAGTTTAGTGCTCTATATATTTTTTGTGTAGAATTTTATTTATTTATTTATATTTAATCATCTTTTCAGCATTTTGGACAGTACTGGATGTACTGAAATAAAATCACCAACATTGTTTAATTTTATAGTGGTATTTGTGACTGAACATAACTCAAGCTGTCACTGTTGGTGTTCTCTTCTTTCCCTAATACTATAAGCAACTAGGAAGCTGGTATCAGTGCAAAAAGATCACATCTCCAAATGGCACAAATCATAACCATAATTTTGTAGTCAATACCTAACTAAGCTCGTTTTAATAAACCTAAAATTTAATATAACTATAATTATAAAAACACCATACCTCATGTCTAACATTAAATACCTACCCGACACTATGCTAACAGTTTTTAACACTATACTGATAATAGCAGTAAATCAAGCTAACAAAAAAAGAATTGACACTGATATAAACTAAAACTATATCAATAATTGAAAAAAAAAATGTAAGTAATAAAACTGTGAAAGTATCTTCTCATTTGTGAAGTCCAAATGAGCCAGCTAAACAAGGGGATCCATTCTAGTAATCAGTGCACAGAGCTGTGCATCTGATTCCATGCTTTGGGGCATTGACCATTGAAAGGTTTCAGTCCATTTACTAGAGAATAAAATCCCCCCTATTGAATTATGGGTTGATACGGGGCATTAGATACAGCTAAAGAAACTTGTACATTGAGTATAAACAAAGATTTGGCTTGTAAAAACATGATTAATAACATGTATTGCTGCACAACTCATATGTATAACAGATTGCCCCAGCAGTCTTGAGTGCAGCAGATTTGTGTACAGGTAAAATTGTCCTTGTTGTATTTGGCTTAAACTATTCTGTTAATACTTACTGCAATACTCTCAGCATTATGGCATCCCATCAGTTAATAATCAGTCATCCTGGCAGCCACTTGTCCATTTATTAAAGGGAGACCCCACATGAATGACAATGTGCTAGTAGTACTATTCCACGTGACAGGAATTGGCAGGAATGCAGGACAGATTTGTATGAAAAGTCATGAGTTGCTAGGTTGTGTGGGTGAACATGCTGCACACCATATAGTTGGTCTATTAGCATAACAGGAATCCCATGCTGTTATAAGTGTTTGTGCAGGTCTGATAGAAAGCACTGACACAATGGTTTCCAATTAAATCTAATGAGTGCTGGTACAGCATTTAGTAGCAGCTTGGACAAGGTTGCAAAGAACCTTGCCTAAAACCTCTGGCCCTATAGGGAGAAAACCCACTATCTCTTCTCTGGTGTCTTCCTTTAGAACTTGGTGCGGTTCTTCCATGCCAGTGGAGATGGGCTGCTCTTGGAGGACCTCAAATCTGGGGACTACAAGGTAAAAACTAGTTTCTCTGTTTGAACTTTGGTGATAAGGGATGCTAATTTGCTATTGACTAAACCCATTTTCCATTCCAGGTCCTGGAAGAAGAGCTGCGACTGAACAAGTGTACATCCTTTGAGCTGATCGAGCAGTACTTCCTAGAAAAGATATCACAGCAGGTAGGTTCTAGCCCTGCTGGGCTTTGACACCCGTCCTGCAAGGTGTTTATTAGAAAGAGTCATCACAAAGAGTTTCCTTCCTCTCATGATTATTTCCTCTTTGCCAATATGCGTTTTGAACCAGGCTTAACACATTAAATCAGTTGTTTATTTTTTGAACACATTTAGTTTGCATGGCATTTAGATGTAACCTAGTTAGTACTAATCATAAATCAGTCAATATTTATACATCCAAGGTCGGTAGTTCTTCCGTAGTTCATTACTACAATATGTCTACATTTCAGAGAATCTTGAAGCACAGTCGATTTGGGCGCATAAGTATTAAATGTTACTATGACGCTCCTGAACAAAGACTCACCGTGGAGATACTGCATGCGGCTGATCTCATTGCCCTGGATGCTAATGGTGAGTCTGATCCTGGACTGACCTTCACACATACACGCTTTGACTTACACAACTAAATCCAATCTCAGACATTTATTTGTAAACTGCGACGTAAATGGCACATGTTATAGTCCTTGGGATTACAAAATCATATGGTTTGCACCAGAGAAAAGTGTAGTTTTGATCAGTAAATGAGTTATCTTGTTTGTGGTTGTATCATCGTGGGTCCCCTATTTTTTTGCTCTTTCAGGTCTAAGTGATCCATTTGTCATAGTAGAGCTCTGCCCTCACCACCTCTTCCCTAACTCCAGGAGTCAGCGCACACAAGTGAAGCTCAAAACTCTGCACCCAGTTTTTGATGAGCTCTTCTATTTGTAAGTAGGACTGGTAGTATACAAGGTAGTATATAGAAAACTATCTTCTTCCAAAGGAACATTCTCTCATGTTGATGATATCTCCACAGTCATGTAAGCCCTGACCAGTACAGACACAGGTGCGCTTGCCTCACCTTCACTGTGATGGATTATGACTGGCTATCAACCAATGATTTTGCTGGGGAAGCAGTGGCCCCCCTGAGTGACTTCTGTTGGCCAGGCCGACCCAATGCCACTGCTGCAGGAAAAACTCTGCAGCCTTTAATCCTACATCTGTCTCGACAGAAACCAAGTGGTATGCTATCCCTCCCACTCTCTAAAGATGCATGACAATAAAACATCAACCACTAAAGCACTATCTGGATGATTTTATATTTACATGGGGTCCTTGGGTAATTTCCTATTTTACAGTTGCTCCTCTGTGATTAAACACTGTCCAAGTTGCAGAACAAATAAAAGGATGCTTGTAGATGCTGATTGTATTTTCAAATATTGAATTGATGCTGGGGGACACAGTGGCTAGCATGTTTACCTCACACCACCAGGGTTGGGGTATGGATGTTCTCCCAGTGCTTTGGGGCTTTCCTCTGGGTACTCCGGTTTCCTCCACCAGTCCAAAGACATGCTTTGTAAGCTGATTAGCATTTCCAAATTGTTCGTAGTGTGTGAGTGGGCATGCGATTGTGCCCTGCAATGGGTTAGCACCCCGTCCAAAGTGTCCCTGCTTTGTACCCCAAGTTCCCTGAGGTAGGCTCCAAGCTCCACTGCGACCTTGTGTAGGATAAGTGGTATGGAGAATGGATGGATGGATGAATTGTTGCTGGAACTTTAGTTTGCCCCAAATGGAAATAAGCGTCTCTTTGCTACTCCAGTGCCTCACTGACCACTTGGACGCCATGTTGATCATATGACCACGTGACGCAAATACCTGGACTCGTAGAAAATACAATCCACTAGAAACTCTCTCCTCCAGTGGTCGTCCGAATGTGCGATTTTTATCACTGAGTACATGTACATCCCCTTGATAAACGAATCCAATCCGAATAGGGCTTAAGACAGAATTGGTTACGCTCTATCTATTTATTTATGGCTAAATCTAAGAACATCTCATTTGATGTCTATGAATTATCGATTGCTATGTGTGTTCGACTAGATTCCTTCCTGACTCAATCTGTTTTACTGATCCAGAGAAACCAATCATGAAGATGCTAGAGGCAAGGACAGGAGACAGAGAAGCTCAAGAGTTTGTGCGAAGGCTGAAGGAGATCGAGAAGTCAATGGAGGAAGAGTAATTTTTCATCAGTGGTTTACAATATTGCCAACAATGTGCTTTTATACCTGTTGTACTATGTTTGCTATTTAAAAAGAAACTCTTTTAAATGTGTATTTTTAACTGTCGTCCAAGAATATATAAGTGAGCTATATGAAAACACGTTTAAAGATCAGTATTTTGTCGCTGTTCAGCACTTTGTGTTTTAATGTATTCAGCTCACCAAAGGAGCTTGTGAGAATTATTTTAATTTAACAATAGTATATTTTTGAGTATATTTAGATGGTAAGCTGTTAAATTAGATTTGAAAAGTTATTTAAGGTATAGTTTTCTGTGACTTGAAGTTTAAGAGATATTACAATGTTTGGCTCAAAATGGTTTATGACTAACACTCAAACGACATAAAAAGGTTATTCACCGTAATGTGTTTATTGTACTTTTAAGATCACACAGAGAGGATCTCTGTTCTGAATGAAAAACTCTTTGTGAGGAAAATGCTTTCACAAATCTGTCTCAAAACTGTGAACTGTGAACATTTGTTCTGGACTCACACTGGACTATGTTGACAATTTTACCGTAGCATTTTCGTGAGATCTTGCCTTTCCTAAAGAATGTTTATTTATGTTAAGTGGTTCTTCAATGTACTAGTTTTAATGTTCAGATGGTTTTCTCATCGTTTTGCATTAAGAAGATAGAAGGGTGTCAGCTGAGTTTACAAAAAGGGCTTCAAATTTTACACAGTTCAAAGAGGTTTCCTTTTACTTTTTGAATTTTGGAAAGACAGATATGTAGTTAGGGGTGACTAAGCTTAGCTGTGACTTATTTCTGATTTTAACAATAGTCACTATTAATCCCCTATTCACTATTCCCACCTAGAAACATTAAGCACATTCACCATTTCTTTGACTGATTTTGTGCGGTATTTTGATTGGGAAATGTTTTATGCTCGAATCATATTTCAAGGCACATCTGGAAATTTGTGTTCTACGTTCTTTTTTCAGATCGCCAAGGCATTTCCCTATGGAACCGGTGAATTATTCTCATTTGCTCCTTTCCATGCAGAGTACAAATAACAAAATTGTCTCCATGTGACCACTATAAAAGGTCTCCACTAAGCTCCTTCTTCCCTATTGTTTGTGTCAGTGTATTGTAGCACAGGCACTGCAGATGCAGATTCATTTGCGCTGAAGGCTGCGTATGCTAATGGTGAATGTGGGTTGAATCCAATTGCTCCTGACCCCTAATTAGATGCCCATAAATGCAAGGTACAAAATCCTAAAGCCAATCCTACCCAAGCAGTGGAAGACATCGCAGTGAATTGTAGTAGATGCTCAGATTTTTCATGCAGGTGAGAAGACAAAGTGGCTGGTCAAAACACCATTCCTCGAAGTCTGATAAAAGCACACTGTGCCATCTACCACTGGTACGTGCAAGGTCTTTAGTACAGACACCCAGGAGGCACCAAATCATTGTCTCTTTCTGTCAGAAATACGACCTGGAGGCCGCAGGCTACCCTTAGTCATCTTCTCTGCCGTCACTAAAATTGAAAGTCTGTTTATTGATTCTAGTTAATTGAGTTTATTTATTTCAGTGGTTTGTTTAATGTCAAGCTTGACCATTCAGCTTAATAAACTCAGTGTATGGCAGTGACCAATAGCAATTTGTTCAACTTAGTGACATTCTCGAGAAGACAGTCGAGAAGTAGATTTGCTACTACTGAAAAATCGGGTCACGGCAGATGGATTGAGCTATGCAGCATACACTGTAGGTCACGTCTGTGGTATCTGTGTCAGAACTAAACATGACCACACTTCCAAGGCACTATTCATTGACAGTGCAGTGTATTTTACATCAACCACTAAAACTCCAAGCAATGTCAAGGTTGGGCAAGCAAGCTCTGGAAATGGACAGATGCTCATATTCTGAAGAAAGACCTGCCTACCTATTGGCCCGAGGCTGTCAGGGAGTGCACGCGCTACACATCATAATTCCTTAGATTTATATAGCGCTTTTCTAGGCACTCAAAATGCTTTATATAGTATGGGGGGAAATCTCCTCAACGTAGCAACCACCTGGATGATGTGACGGCAGCCGTAGTGCACCAGAACACCTACCACACACCAGCTTTTACTGGAGAGGAGAGAGTGATGTAGCCAATTCAGAGATGGAGATTATTAGGGGGCCATGATAGAGAAGGGCCAATGGGGGAATTTCACCAGGACACCAGGGGTATACCACTACTCTTTACGAGGAGTGTGCTGGGATTTTTAATGACCACAGAGAGTCAGGTTTAACATCTCATCCAAAACACAGTGCTGTTTTTACATTATAGTGTCCCTATCACTATACAGGGGCATTAGAACCCACACAGACCACCCCTTGCTAGCCTCACTAATAGCACTTACATAACCTAAGTTTTCCTCAGGAGGTCTCCCATCAAGGTACTGACCAGACTCAGCCCTGCTTAGCTTCAGCAGGAAACCAGGCAAGAGCTGCAAGGTTATATGGCAGCTTTCAATTTTGTAGCAGGTAGATCAGCTTATGTAGAACATAATGGTGCAGGGAAAACACTTTGGGCCAGGATGCTTTGGTGCATGACTGATCAAATCTAGCATAATGCAATGCAGGTCAAGGGCATTGCTGAGGTTGCTCAGCAATTAAGATGTTAGCCTTCTGATCAGAAGGTCATGAATTCAAATCCCAGCACTACCAAACTGCCCTTAACCTTCAACTGCTCAGGTGTATAAATAAGATAAATGAAAAGGTGCTCTGGACAAGTAAATGTAAATGAGTGTGACTTGATGTTTGTCAAGCAGCAATATGAATCTCTACTGATTCATTGTAATTGTTGCAGCTCTGTAGTGAGTGAATGATTCTCATGCTTAAAACAGTGTGACCAGTAGTGACTGATATTTTTGGACTCCACTCTGAGCATTTCTTATCCTCAATGGAGAGCAGTATCAGCATTTTGAGCTTTTTTTATTAACAGTTAAGACTGTGTCAGAAAGTTAGTACAGTGGAAGGTTATGAACTTTGTTATATGACTGGGTGCATCACAGAGAATGGCCAGAGGTCGGACTTGACGTAGCAGGAACCTTTTATAAGCTACCTGAGTGGGGTGATGGGGTGATAGTTTTGCTATTTGTACTCGCCAAGGAAACGAGCAAATGGGAATTCTCCATTAAACATTCTAGCCCTGATGATATTCCACTCACTCACTGAACCATGAATGTATAATGTCCTTCTTGTTTGTTATGTTATTGTGATACCAGTAGCACAATATTGACAATGAAGCTATTTTAGATGTCCTTTCCAAGATATACCATCACACTATTAAAGCTATCCCCCAAACCCTTCACTCCAAATACTAAACCTCTTTTTTTGGAGGTTTTCTCTCTCAAGCCCTGTTTTCCCTCTACATTCTCTTTTTCCCTGAGCATGCTTTCCCGTCAGACACAAACAAGCCTGGAAGTCCAACACTGCTGTCAATCAAAAGCAAAGATATGTTTTCACCACGCGTGTCAGCAC